>NC_005784.3:600000-907494 GCF_000091025.4 Eremothecium gossypii ATCC 10895 | reverse complement strand
CACCGCTGAGAGACCCATACACCACACCGCTGAGAGACCCATACACCACACCGCTGAGAGACCCATACACCACACCGCTGAGAGACCCATACACCACACCGCTGAGAGACCCATACACCACACCGCTGAGAGACCCATACACCACACCGTTGAGAGACCCATACACCACACCGCTGAGAGACCCATACACCACACCGTTGAGAGACCCATACACCACACCGCTGAGAGACCCATACACCACACCGCTGAGAGACCCATACACCACACCGCTGAGAGACCCATACACCACACCGTTGAGAGACCCATACACCACACCGCTGAGAGACCCATACACCACACCGCTGAGAGACCCATACACCACATTCATATGCCTGTTGCGCGCTGCTGCTTCTGCCTGCACCTGCCCTGCCCACGAATACACCGCCCGGAAAACTAGCCGCCGGCAGGAGTGCCCTGCGTCAAAATCTGAGAAGCAGCCTGTGCGGAGTTCTCTGTGCAGACTACTCTGCATCTGGGGCGACAGTGCCCAGCATAGACCCCGCAGGCCTTGTCGGGGTTGTCCCTCCGTACACCGAAACCAAACCGTTATGGCAGACCGCCGCAAACGGTACTTTCACTGACGGAAAATCTCATGTCATAGGGCATAGTATTTTATAGTAATTATCTATGTATCGGTTTCAGGTACTACATAGCTGTGCGCCACGCTTCTCGGCGCTTCACCAAATCTCGAAGCACCGGCGATAGACATATTCCTCGCTCATCCCTTGAGCCCGCCAGTATGCGATGCACTCATGAGGGTAAGCCCACACGCTCGTCGCTAACATTCCAGTTAAAGCTGCAAGTTGGAATACTTTCATCTCTCTTTGTAGCGGCTTACTCTGTTACATCCAGGAGCGGCCACTACCGCGGACCAGCCCCTTTTATACCGTTAGCCAGCATATGTTCCTTACGTCCTACACTAGTCCCACACAGGCCCCTTGCTACACCGCCCCTCGCTAACCTGCGGGCATGCGCTAGGTCGCATCTCCGCCAGATGCGCTTAGAGCTACGCTCAGATTTTCGCTCGTGCAGCCTTATCCATACCATACGTCACACCGAGCACAGGCATATTTCTCGTGGTTTCGCGGATTTATTGGCTTATCCATGCAAGCGAGTCACGCAGGGCTAGGTATTCTACAGTGGTGCACGCCGCGGCATATTCTTCGCAACCTTCGCAAGTTACTGTTGCACCCGACACGGCGCTCGGCTGTCTCATATCGCGCTGCGCGCCGCGTAGCTCTCAGCAGGCCTTGTATTCTACGATGAGCGCTGTTTGTCGGACAGGGCATTATAGTAGCCCGCGAAGAATACTGCTCATATATCCGGCCATCGAACCCCGCTTGCAGAGGCTTCGGAGAACAGACCAAACATAGACAACATATATTGCTATAATCTATGTTTTGCTTGCATATAAATGGGTCATAGATTTATTGGTTTATATTTATTTTTTGAGAGCGCGCTGTCCATGCTTGTCATCTTATTGAAGATAGAAGGAATCCAAGCATTTGAAGTGTGTTGGTGCGGATCCATCACCAATATCGCTCCTTTCCAAAGGCAATTGCCATCATCACGGCCGAAACCGTGTCTGGGCCTTACTCGTACTCAGCTTCCTGATCATCATAGTCGTAGCTATATCTCCGAGGACTGCCGCTATACCTCTGAGGACTGCTATACCGTTGTCCGGCAAGGCCCCGGCGGCTCGTTGTGCGGAGTGCGCACGCCGCTCCCCAGAGTGTGCACCCCGTGCACCACTGAGAGACCCGCCTGCTGCGCGCCTCCACGCGCGCGCGATCTCCCTCACGCGTCCTGCCTCTGCGACTGTCCTCTCTCCGCCTGTTGCGCGCCAGTGCTTGTGTCTGCCTCTGCCCTCCCTCTATTCTCTGCACCCTCTATCTCCACCCTGCCTTCATCATCTGCCCTTCTTACGTGACTCTGCCTCTGCCCCTGTCCGGCGAGCCCTGCCCACGAATACACCGCCCGGAAAAACTAGCCGCCGGCAGGAGTGCCCTGCGTTGAAATCTGAGAAGTAGCCTGTGCAGAGCTCTCTGTGGAGAACTACCCTGCATCTGAAGGCACAGTGAAGGCACAGTGCCCAGCGTAGACGGCGCAGGCCTTGTCCGGGGTTGTCCCTCCATACACCGAAACCAAACCGTTATGGCAGACCGCCGTGTCATCGCGCTACCACGGCCCACGCCATCCCCCGCAGTCTTCGCTAACGGCCCCATAAACTCCACATTCCAGAGCGTTAGGGTGGTTTTTTGTAGCCTCGCCACACCTAGTCAATCTTGAACCGCAAACGGCACTTTCCGCCTGGAAAATCTAATGTCATAAAGTATAGTATTTTATAGTAATTAACCTATATATCGGTTCAGGTACTACATAGATGGTGCGTTAGGTCTCCTATCTTTCAGTCGCGCACGCAGAGATACGCTCAGCTGTGCCGCGCAAGCTACATTGGCCACGGACTAATAGCGAGTGGGTGTACATGCCAAGCCTGCACGTCTGTCAATTCACTACCGTGCAACTAGTTTTTCCGGAGTGCGCGCGCCGGAGTAACTGTCCGGATCGCCATGATGCGAGATATCTGGGGGCTGCGTGCTGCGCGGCCTTCTCGAAGCCACCCGCTGCGAGATATATGTGGTGGGGTGCCTGCGTACACGTCTGAGGGTTCCGGGGAAGCACCAACGAGAAAGACTTGGAGAGGCGGACTGTGCGCCATTCGTACGTCGACACCATCGTGCGTTTCCTGGCGCGGCAGTCACCCCGCGTTCGCCATAAAAACTGCCAGCTGAATCTGCTATTTACACTGGCCCGCTGCCCGCAATCGCCGACATGCTGCGCGAGATAGAGAGCAGGCCCCTCATCGAAAAGCATAAGGTTGATGAAGTAAAAGACACTTCTCTGAAACGATTCCATTACAGACTGGCCATATCCTGGCTATTCTTCTGCGTCGGCCATGTTGCTTTCTGTTACTTAGTTTTGGCCATACCCCGGCAACTGCCCCAAGATGAACATGTGAAGGAGTTCACTTCCGTCTTCGAACCTTATATATTTTGCAGTTGCATACAGTTTGGGTTAATGATACTGCTGATGGTGCCGGCTGGGCGCCTGATGAAGGGATGGAAGTTCACGGCTTTGGTACTATGTTCAATATACCCGCTAGCAATTGATCCAGAGTTACTGTGTGTTAGTGGTTGCTTAGTAAACCTCTTTCCATCAGTTAAGTTCGGGCCTCTGGATGCTATTGCAAAACATACTACTTGGGAGGTCCGTGCTATGTGCCTGGTCGTGGCCTGGGTTTCGGTACCTGCAACCTTCAAACTGGCCTTCAAACGTGTGCTGCATAAAGAGAAAGAGGCAGCATCCTCTTTCGAGGGTTCTGCTCGTGTATCTGACACGGATGCTGAGCTCCGGTTCAAATCTTTTGAACGGAAACTAGTCATGGCGGTCCCTTTTGTCTTTATATTTTACTATCCTCTCCTGGTATTTATGGTTGTCAGGTCATACCTGGACTTGGTTAAAAGTGAGAGTTTTGGCAAGTCTGCACTGTACAGTCGCGTACTTGTGGAAACTGCATTCTCTTGTTTGGGAGCATTGCGTTTCACACTGCTCCACACTTTTTTCCTGTTGATCTCAAAGAACATGGAAGGGCCGTTCCTTTCTATCTGGACCCTTTCAATCTACATGTATCTCTTTTTGAAAGCCTACCACAGCTTCATACTTTCCACCGTCAGGCTTGTGGGGCTGATAAATTAATGCTATATCCACTACATATGATCGCGAGAAATACACATTGCTGCTCGGGCACGCTGAACAGAGGAGCTTTAACAAAGTAGAAACCCATGCTACCTCGTATCCTTACCACTAGTAAAAAATCGCTTTGAGAGTTGGGAAGTGAGTAACTGAAGTACCTGCGAGCCTGCTGGTTAAGGTTGGATGTCTAAGCGCTGAGAGCCCCATGTTTTGTAGTGCGATCTCATCTGTATTTGGAAGGGAACGCACCAGACGGGGGTGACTCGCAGAAGCTGCCAGAGGAGAGAGAAAACATAGAAAATATATTTATATTATCTATATTCAGTTTACATAAGAATGTGTCATAATTTTATTGTTTTTAGATTTCGACTTGCGAGTGCCCTGCATATGACTATCCTTTTATTCTAGATTCAGTGCTAGCTAGTCGCAAGGAAATCGATATCGTAATTCCCATTTAGAACAAGATACAAATTAGCGAATTTCCCGGAAAAACCGGTCTTATAATACAGCATCATTGCCGAATCCATACCAGTCCTTCAATTAAACTTCCGAATCAAAAAAGGCCCGGCGCGGTCTCAAGAATCTTTTCGCCAGTACTCGAATGGTGACTATCAGCAAGCGACTCTTCACTACCCGAAACGACCAGTATATTTGTGTGCAGCAAATGATTTAAGGCTCTCGAGACACCTCTTATTGGCGTCCTATGTGTTCTGTGCACGCCCTGGCCCCGATAAAGAATGCAGGTCGCCTAATAGTAATTACTAACCGTTTTTTAAATCGCCGTCTTGGTTGAGACCTGTGAAACGATAATCCCATTTATACCAGATGAACTCGCCGCACTATAGTGTCCGTAATTCAGCACTGTGGATTCCGAGTTAGGGTGCGCGAAGTAGCAAATTTGTGTATTCCTCCATAATAAGGATATCCAATGCCAGTATAATAAGTTCCATTGTTTTTCGATCGGTAAAACAGCTGGGGTGATTTTCGCATCGGAAAGTGCCAGGTTTTAGTACATGAAAATGTGGTGATGTTATACATAATTTACTGGAGTAAGCAGAGTGGCATGTATGCTTCATCAGGGAATGCTGGACTCCTTTAAACTGCTAGTTACATGAGTTCTATGAAGGGCTGGAATATATGCTGTTTCCGGGCAAGAATAACGAATGAGTAAAGCCATTGGGGGTGCATCAGATGGGTCACTTTAGCCTGGCTTATGAAGATTCACCATTGCGCCACCACATGTGCAGGCAACGATATGAAATAGGAAGCCGTCTATTTTACAATGAATGGCATAAAAGCACCGCATTTCTTGGGGGATAGATTTCTAAATTGAATATCCCTATATAGTGTGCGAGATGAAATTATCCAGTGCTATCTTTTTGTTAACAAGTGCAAGCTCTATCCTCGCTCTGGGACCTGCTTTGCAAAAAGGACTAGGCATTGGAGTGGAAAGGCCTTATGATGGTAACATTGAGCGCCGTGACCAGAAACCTGATTGCAATGATGGACGCTGGCATCCAGAATGTCGGAAAGACTATGGTGGCGACGACGGCCAGGAGCAACAACCTTAGCTCAGACTTGGTGGCGATGATGAGGCCTAATTTCTTGAAGCCGGTTTTTATCTGGCATTACAAGGGATCTACAATAAAATGACAACCGTAGACAATAACCTCCCAAGAAACGCAAAAACAATGGACTTATGTCCCATTTATATGTAAACCGAAAATAGATTGTGACAGTATCTTTTCTATATTTTCTCTATTCTTTGGAAGCTTCTGCAACTGCTAGCATTTGATGGGCATGGGTTTCTACTTTGTTAATTTGCTCTGTTTAGTGCGCACGAGCAGCAATGTGTATTTCTTGAGATCATATGTAGTGGATATAGCAGTATTATGTCAGCCCACAAAGCTGACGATGGAAAGTGTAAAGTAGTAACAGATATGCAAAAAGAGATAGGTGTGTAATGGAAGAGCCCAGGTATCAAGGAGCGGCTCTATTTTCCCTGAGATCAAATTGTAAATCTCTCTTCGTGAATTCTCCCCAATAAATAGTTGAGCATACTGAATGGCCAGTAAGATAGCGCGTATGAACATTGGATATTTATCGCTTCCAGTCCATAGGCATCCAACAGATAGGGAGATGTCGATGTGCCACTTCATCTGGTGTCGGACAGGCATCCTAGCGCTTTGGTAATATTTGGGTCTAGTAGTAATATATAGCTGATGATATAAAAACAGTTTGGTACACGGCACTAAACCATCTTGCTTTGACCGTATCGAGCCCGCTCAGGAATATTATCCCTCCTCAAGAATATTAACTTTCTAATGCTTTGATGAGGTGTTGTGAGGCCCTCTTCGGGTTCACCTTTCAAGCCGGACACTTCGCGGAAGATTATGTCGCGTAACCCCGAGAAAATATGCGCTTCTGTGCCTTCATAAATAAAGTAAATCTCTTAGAAATATCCGTACAAAAACTTCCAAGATGATCTCGTAGGATTTTCATAGGCACCTATAATGCCGGGGCGCATACTCGGAAAGACATGCCTCATAAGCAACTTAATGCCTTCGGTTAAAAATAACGAGTCAGAGTCACTTAATCACAAGCTCAAGGTGACGGTAGTTACTACTCAATAACTGATGAGAATAGAAACCTCAATGCCCCATTAATAATACCTGGAGCTCCCCTCAATTAGCAGGTTACAACCGGAGTCCCGGGCACTAGGCATACATCGTACTATAGCATATCTCCGCCCATATTATCTGCAAGATATAAAGTAAGATGCGTCTAAGTTCTCAGATTGCAACTGTAGAAAGATCTTGTCAAGAACTAAAATATACGTAGCCTAAACTAATGAAACCTCCTTATTCTCCCATATAGGCCAGGATATTACCGTCTCTAGAGCTTTAGTCTTAATTCAAAAACGCCTTGGTTATAGCCAAAGGCCTATAGATTTGTTCATAAACCTGAATCAAATGAATTAATAAGTATTTAATGATTATAATTATGTAGGTTTTTACTAACTTTCAAACAGGAGGTCATATACGCCCTAATAAAGTATCAAGACTCATATCTGAATGGAAGTAAGCCCGGAAAATGAAGCGAAAATGAATATTTCCGGTAATACAAATAAGAGGCAACTTAAATTAATACCTTTTTATGCTTCCAATGTATAACTACCAATAAACCAGCTGACATAAAAAGTAGAGATGGGGATGGATCAAAAACATGTTGATGATCACCACTTCTTGCCTCATATTCACTACAGTATGTTATGTTATAGTCGGTTCTACAGGGGATTTTGTGCTGTTGATAATATATAGGCTAAGGGCTAAATATATCTCATTTGATTCCTATTAGCGTAGCTTTTAAAAACGCTATATTTACAAGAAGGCAGATTTACTTTCCGAGTTCATGAAACCTGTCTTTCGTGTAAATTAAATAAAAGGACAAACTAATTTTCGGGTACAAATACAGGCTACTCTTCAGTCTATCGATGATTTTCTAGCATGGTGTGCAGAACAATGACACTGACGCTGACGTTCGTGCGTTAAAGAAAATTCTGGCGCGGCAAAGAGTAATCATCTGTAAAATACCATAACACTCGCCGAATATGGTGGCTCTCAGCGTGATGCACTATTGGGGAAATCTGCTTCATGGATTGTGCTTTATCTTGTAAGATCCAAGCAAGTTTCTTACTTACGACTCTTAGTTTTTGTCCAGTTCGTAGTCCAATAGCCGTTTGGGTCGTACCTCGTTTTCTGGTGTTACCTTTTATCTTCTGAAACAGACATTACAAGAACAAGAGAGCTTTATAGCTCTCTAGTATTAAATTCACGTACACATTCTACAGAAAGGCTCTGTAATCACAGTAAAAAAGCACATGCAACGGCTAATGGAAACAGGGAAGGACACAAGGTACGGTATAGCTTTGGGTTAACGGTCGAGCAAGCGGAATTGATTTTATTGTACAACGCGCCGTCATTGTAGGTTGTCTGTACGCTTGCAGTGGGCTGTAGTAATAGATTACCGATCACTGTGCATTCGCGACAACCTTCGGGCCCGTAGACTATTGGACTTGGAAACGTGCATTGCCTCAGGTCAGCAGCTGTAAGGATAGGCAAGTTATTCAGCACGCTGAACACGTGAGTAGAACGACTCTCCCCCACATTAGAAGCAAACAGACCGTCTGGCTGAGGGCACACGCAGCGCAAGGCAGAGCGAGCAGCATTTCGAACATGTTTTACGCCCGTGTGAAGGGGCTCGCATAGAAACACGCCATCTTTGTTGCAAATGCAGCTGAATTTAGCGGAGAATCCTCGGCTCCTCATGGTGATTTGCCTGTCATCATCGTTCGAAATCACGGCAATCGCACGGGCTATGCTAGAATACAACTGAGTGCATACGATGATCTTAACGATTGTCATTGTCGTTGATCAACAGACGCCAGCAGGCTGTCGCCTGTGCGTTGTTGGATTATGATTCTTTATATCCAAGGCGCATGTGTATCTTTTCGCATCCGGACCATTCTATCACCCATGACCTGTGCTCTTTTGCCGATGCGGAAGCCTGTAGCTGGATCGCGCAAAGCTAGGAACATGTCCCTCTATAGACCTTAGTCATCTGTTGCGGACTTAGCTTCGGTTCATAAGCCCCACCAATTTGTGGGTTGCAAGCCGCTGCGCCGCAACTTAGAAAGCAAACCAAAATCGGCACACGACCCGAATTCATCGACCGCAGCTTTGTCCTGCTTGCTGATGTCGAGAATAAAGCGCTTGCATTCACGCCCAAATATCTTCAGGTCATACAAAGCGCAGACGATATTTGTAACGTGCGCACCGATGCGGTGCAACAATGCCCACCTACTATTCTTGCGAGAAGCACCATTATTCCGAAAGCTATCCTCACAGCTCTTTCAGCAGAAGAATATCGAACTGCTGCGGGGTAGAGCTTGGGCTACAAAGACAAGTGTCACCTAGCCGCTTGCCAACGTTTGTATACGCGCTTTTATTAGCTACTTGTGTGTGTGTAGCTAATTCGTGGAAGGCAACCCAGGTAGAATTGTAGACATCTCACCACTTGAGCATGATAAGCTGGATCCGTACACTCGCGCGGCTGTTTAGGTCGCTGGCAACGCCCCTACTGCATACGGTGTTACACAACAGTTCCGGTATCAGATACCGCCCTTCTGCGCCTACTGGATGTTTCATCCCGTTACCATACGCGATTCGTGCTGTACGACGTGCGAAACCACCTGGGCATTGTTCGTGGCCCCTAAAAGGAGAAGCTCTAAGCATGGACATGCACCGGCCGTGACCTGTATTTGCCTGCTGGTCAGAAAAAGCTGTATCGAAATGCTTCTCAGATCGGCCGGAGGATTCCTGCTAGGATTCCTGCTAAGAAATCTCGGGCAGCCTATCACCTGCAGAATGAGCCGCAGTGCAGAATGTCATGTATGCGCTCGGCTGTGGCTTGTGTCCCTGGGTGTAAGGTTTGTGACGAGTTTGGGGGGGGGGGGGGGGGGCAAATTTCACCTCTTTGTTAGGCTGCACTGTGCAGAGTGGGGGGTCTGGTGCTTGGACGCTAGCGACTCAGGGAAAGCTAGTGACTAAGGGAAGGCTAGCGACAGAGGGAAGGCTATTAATTGCTGCAGAGGCAAACCGGTTCGTAAGTAATATGTAAGAGTGGGTGCATACAAATTTGCTTTATTTGTAGTCTATGTTCAGGTTTTTGTCGGTCAAACAACATTTCCAGTTGCAAATGCGGTTTCAGGCTGCACTTGTCGTAAAATATTGTACGGACCGTAGTCAACGTGGACCTTACGAGTAGTCCTCGAAGTCACTGTGCTGCTGTGACTTTTTTTGTCTGCATACCTCATTTGTAGTCGCTAGCTTATGGTAGCCATTTTGTCGTTTTCATAATTTTGGGTCACGATGTGGCTCCTGCGTTCAACGCACGCAACACCAGCACTGCTGCGTAGTTGCTTAGCAGGTCTATTACTGAAGACTTAGCCCACAGAATAATTTCCTGTAGGTAATTGTGGATATATAGGTCACGTGATAATACTGCTATCTTGAAGACGGTGACCGCTGTCACGTTCATGCGGAGGAGCAATAAGAAGCACCGAGTCTCCGTGTCTGCATGGAAGACACAGAGAGCCATGGTCGGAATACTTTGTTATGAGTTACTAGCTATCGCAAGACAAACCAACCACAGATCAAATATGTAATACGTGCAGATATATAAGTCTGATGTAGGCCCAGTAGTTGCCGGCCTTCATTTTAAAGAGTAGACTAGACAAGATGACAGTTAGAGTAGGAGCTGGGAATGGTGCTAATGGTAATTTTGATACCCATTTTTTTGCTGAACAGGATGAGGTTGGCGACGACGGAATATTAAGATTGGCAAATCGTTATATTTTAAATTCGAAGTTCCCCAAATTTCTTCCAACTTGGGATCATTCGCAAAAGTACCCGCCCTTAGTATTCCATAAGTATTTGGATCCTGCTCTCAGAGCAGATCCTCAGTTACCGAGGTTTTTGAATGAGAACGTCCAAATTTCTAAAATAACGCCCCGGTTCGGAAGCGAGGTTCGTGGCTTGCAACTTTCCTCCTTGGATGCTGCCGGAAAGGACGAATTGGCACTGTTGGCTTCACAAAGGGGAGTCTTAGTCTTTAGAGACCAGGACTTTGCATCCAAGGGCCCGGGTTACTTCGAGCAGTATGGTTCCCATTTCGGAAAATTACATGTTCACCAAACCTCTGGCGCTCCTGCAGGCCATCCATATCTACATGTCACATTTAGACGCCCCGACAGAAAGGAATTTGAGAGGGTTTTCCGTGACCACCATAGCTCCATACGTTTCCACTCGGATGTGTCATATGAGTTACAACCACCGTCTTACACATTCTTCACAGTTCTAGAAGGGCCCGATGGGGGAGGAGATACTTTGTTTAGCGATGCCACGGAAGCATTTAATAGGCTTTCGCCTCCTCTTCAGGACTTTCTGAGTAAGCTACACGTACTGCATAGCGCTAAAGAGCAAGCCCAGAATGCGCAAGAACAGGGTGGAATTCAACGGAGAGAACCGGTCGCACACATTCATCCATTAGTGCGTGTCCATCCTGTGCTCAAGACAAAAAGCTTCTTCGTGAATAGAGGGTTTACAAGAAAGATTGTGGAGCTCAAGCAAACTGAATCCGATCTGCTGCTAGATTTTATATATAATATCATCGAGAACACGCATGATCTCCAGTTAAGGGCAAGCTGGGAACCTGGTACTGTAACTGTCTGGGACAATAGGCGTGTTAACCATTCGGCCATCATTGATTGGGAAGAGCCTGTTTCTAGACATGGCGTCAGAATCACTCCTCATGGCGAGAGACCCGTTGAGGATTTGAAGTATCTGAACGATGGGGATTATTACACGAGCCAAGCGGAAGTGGACTATTTCACCGAATGAGATGATTTATGTATTTTTGATCTGTGCCTAAACACATTTAGATATGAATATAGGCTATATATGCTTAGCCTAAACACAATATATACATGCATGAAATGTACTTGCGTCTTTTAAAGAAGGCTAGACAATTTTAGACACTAGTGAACGTCAAAGAACTTGGTAAGTTTCAGAACACGCTTCATTTGTGGTATCTTTAAGCTCTCTTATTGCTACAGAACGTGATTCATGGAACTTCTTCTAGAAACTTGAAGTTTTCTTTATTACAAAGACATATATATATTTGTATTGTCCTTATTATATTATGATATATATTATTAAATAAAGTACTCTAAATTTGATCCGACGGTCATAGACATCACATATGAATGAATTTACAAAAGGAGTGACAGCCATCCAGCATTATTAAAAGGAAGTTAAATATCCAATTTCCTCATGAGACAACGCACTGATATACACGCATTTGCTCAATAAGTCCTCGTCGGCCCGTATATCATAAAACCTTGCCCACTGGACTCGCTGTATGAAGTTCTTCACAATTTGAACATTAGTCTGGAACTTATTGTAGTTAACAATTTCATTTGGGACAATCCAGTCGCGTTTCTCAGAGTTTAATGCCAGGTCCGAGAGGTAGACTACCAAGAAGGGTATACACCCCTTAATAGGATCAATACTGTTGAGTAGGTTGCGCACGTTGTGATAATTGCGGTCCAAGCTTGGGATACTTTTTAAGTGCTCCCATGTGAGCATGTCAGCTGGCTCAATTAAGCGCCATGAGCTGGTAAACTTCTGAACAACGACCGAGTTTAATGCAAGAACTATTTCCATGACGGTATTATAATTTTGATACATTCGGCAATGTTCCGCAACGTGGATTAATCTTTGAATAGCGTTTCTTCGTAGCTTAATATCCGTAGTCATGACCAGTTCAGAAATTATCCAATCAACAGTAAGATTGAACCTAGCAATCGCAAGATCTATGCCTGACAACTCTTCATTATGCAATAACAACTGAAGCCAACTCGTCACCCTTGGTAGGGACTTCTTCATGTTAAGGTCAAGGAGGTCTTTCCAGTCTATTTCATTCATTACTTCTCGCTCAATCAACGTCATTTGCTTAGCGATGGAACATGAATCATACATTAAAATAAATGGGACATGGTGTTCAACATTCTTTATGTTTAGTCTCGGATCTTGCAGTTTGTAGGTTTCTAGCAACTCCCGTATTTCACGGTCTGACAGTTTAGGGCTTTGTTCTTCAGAAGAAGTGTCCTCTGTAGCAGAGGAAAATATGTCCGTCATAGTACGCCTTCTTTCGATAAACATGGATTGTCGTTTATTCATAGTCTTAGAAGAGGGAAATCGCCATTTTTGGAAATCAAGCTTTTCGACTTCTTTTGCTAACACACTACTACGTGGGCTGTTCAATTTCGAAGCAGTATTGTCCTCTTTGGCGGGCTTAGCAAATGTCCCTTCTAATTTCATAAGTGCAACTGCAACTGGATCTGAACTGTTTTCATTATTTGAACTAGAGGTTGCTGGAGGGGTTAAATTATTTGCATCATCGTTCGGATTCTCTGTTTCTATTCTCTCAGCTGAAGGATTTGTCTCTTTCAGCTTTGAAATAATGAGTGCAAGGTCTGCATCATTGCCTGATGGGCATACCGGAGGTTCCTTAGTGGTCATGAATTTTGTTTTCAGCGTTTCCATATCCTTTTTAGGTGATGCATCTTCTGCGGTCTCTCCTGGTGAAAAGATGTATTTATTACCGTTCTCATTGATGTAGCCAAGTAATGAGTCCGGTTGACTAGCAAACCGGGAGCGTCTATAGCGGTCTTCTATCGTAGTGCATTGCCCTGAATATGGATTATGGGAAGGCGAACTTCTGTTTGCCGGTTCACACAAGGCATCTGCAAACGAACTGCTGTTACTGGCACTCGATTCAATGCCAACAGACGAAAATTCCATAGGCTTGGTATCTGTATTTGATGCAGAATCATCTTCGGAGATATTTGTCATGAGATGGGTATTTTTCTGTGGACTCGTCTGGATGGATTCCAATAATACATTGGTCGCTATAGTCGAATCTGTCCCAGATTTGGAAAATGTGCTAGAGCGTCGTCCGGTAGTGATCAGTATCGCCTGTAAATCATTTTCCAAAGCATTTAAGCTCGCCTCTTGTTTTGCGAAGGAATCAGTTTTTTCCATGAACGCTGAAGTGGTATCAAGTAATGGCGATCGGGTAGTCGGAGAGGTGCGATTCCCCGACTTCTTTATAATGCTGATCCTTCCACTGGCTGGGCTTACAGAGGCGTTTTTCGTCACTGGATTTGGAGGAACAGATATCGGGGCAGGCACATTCTTACGATGTAGGGTATCAAAAGAACCTCTAATGTTAATGGGAGGTGATAGCAGGGATGGCCGCATCGGTTTCCTGCTAAAGGTATCATCATGGGACTGTATATTAAACTCCGGCTTCGCCTTAGTGTGCGTATCGCCATTATTAGACCTCATAACAGTTGGGATCGGTTCTGAGATGGAGCGCATTACTGTAGGACAAGCGCCTAATCTGCCAGTGGACTCATCAGTCGGCTCCTGCGTCGTATGAGCTGCTGGGGACCCTGAAGTGGACGCTTCAAATAAAAATTCCCTGAGGTTGGAATGGTTCGTCTTTCTGTTCAAGATTGGTTGGTTGGTATCTAGAGTGCCATCGTTGTGGTTCTCCGTTTGATTACTGGTATTATAGTCGCGCATGGTAATATCCTGCAGATCCGAATCATAGGTAATGGTTGACTCATACGATGGAGGCCGCGCATCTGTCACTTGCGTACTGACGAGAGATGTCTTGGGAGACGTGTCTTCCACAGCCTTAGCATCAAATACTTTATCAGTTGGCGTTTTGATCAGGGCATGTGTGTGGAAGATAACCTGGGGAGGATTTGAGGCTTGAACGGAAGAACCCTCTGCGTTCTCGTCAGCGGATGCTAGAGGCCGTAGGTGGAGGCTGGCTTTGCTGTTTTGGTACCCATCCCTACGAAGAGAGTCCGATAGCAGCATTCGTGAACTACTTCCCCTAAATGCAGATAAAGAAGTAGGCCGTTGGCGTAATGGTGGAGGCGGAGGTAGAGTAACCTTTGTCTGTCTCTGAGAGGCGGTGCGAGTCAATTTAATCACTGATGTCGCAATGGTGCTCACGGTCCTGTACAAATTTAGATTATCAATCACACTGTACTCTTGGCCGTTTCCGAGCGGAGCCTGGTCCAGCAATGGAGCCTCGTTCAGTAAGGGCGGAAAACGTGCCTCGCGTGCCGATGACGAAGTGATTGGAACCTTACCTTCATGCGCTGTCACTTTCTGCAAAACCTCGTTCTCCACCGTGATCAGATGCTCTACCTCTTCTATTGTGCGTGCGCTGAGAATGTCAAATTTTGACGGCGAGATCTCTCTCTCTTCTTGGATATCGCCCTTCGGGCTCTCCAACGAGGAGATCGAAAACACATACTTGATCAGGTTGTCCATAGCCGGTTCTACGGTGCTGGTGCGGTCGCATGCTTTGTGTCTAGACAAATGATTCATTCTCCACTTCGAAAGCAGCCCCGTAACGGCACGATACCCATTGGGACTCCTCGGCTTCTTCTGCGCGCTGGGTTCGCGGCTGCATTCCGCAGCGGCAGGTGGCACGTAGGTCGAATTCACGGTAAACTCCAGCTTCTTGGATGGCGTCGGCGGAAAAAAACTCTCCACTGCGGGCGAGGTCGGATACGCAACCTCCTTGATGACATTGGACACGTTGGTCACCTTCGAGATGTGGCTGATTTTCCGCACATGACTATGAGCGGGAAACGGCGGCTCGAGCGAGCATTGCGGCTTTTGGTTTCCGGACGGGGCGTTCAAGCTGTCTTGCGGATACAAGAACATGCTCGCCGTGCGCTTCTTGATGCGCGTCCCTTGCTTGATGTTGTAGTCGTTGTTGCGCACCGGCAGCTGGAAGTTGTCCTTGGGCCGGTATAGCGACAGCACGCTTTCGTTGCGGAAGCTCGGGTTCGTGCTGCTCTGCCGCGCGTAGAAGCTCAGCCGGCTGTCGCGCTGGAGCCCTGCCTCCGTTTTCAGCTGCGTCACGTCCGGGATCTGGAACTGCAGCCACGCGTCCGCGCTGCGCAGCTCGAACTCCCGCTCCAGGTCCAGGTCGTCCCAGATCAGACGCACAGTGTACGCCCACGTCTTCTTGAGGCTCACCACGATATTCGCCACGATCTTCGGCCGCGTCCCGCCCGCCGCCCCGCCCAGCCCGTTCACGAACGCCAAGAAACGCTCGCGCAGCGCCACGTCCGGCAGGAAGTCCTGCGCAAAGTAGTTGATCACCCAGTGCCGCAGCAGCACAAACGTCCGCACCAGCGTGATCTCCCCCACCACTCGCGCCTTCGCCCGCCCCGCCCCGATCTCGCCCAGCGACCAATCGAACCGCGCCTCCAGCAGCTCCAGCAGCCGCCGCGCCTCCAGGAAGTTCCGATAGACCAAAAAGAAGTCTGCGAACAGCTCGTACTCCACCCCGTCCACCGGCGACGTCAGCGCCGCCACCAGCGCCGTCACGTCGGCCGCCATTATCTGGCGCCCCCGCCCGCCCGCCGCGTACGTGATCACACGTCCCGACGGCGCCGGGTAGTAGTCTGCGGCGCTGAATACCGCCCTGCCGCTCTCTGCCATGTCGTTGCCCTCCGCTCTCATGCTGGCGTTCGGCTCTGCGTTATATACTGCCGGAGCCCGCAACGGTGATCCGTCTACTGCAGTACCACGGGTGCAGGTACCGCAACTCGCCGATGAGAACTCAACAATAAGTACTTGCTACAGGCGAGGCCACCGCTCATGCGCTCTCGTACAGGAAAAGCGCATTCCGTGGAACACAAACAAACAAACCCAGAACGGCTGCCTGCTCTCTGCCCGGGCCGCCTGTAGCTCTGTTTTCGCGTTTACGCCTCTGCCGCGTATTTACTTATTGCCGTGCACGAAAGGCGGCCCGCGAGCACCAGGCCTGGCGCCGCTCACAATGCAGACAGTGGCCCAAGTGCCTGCTCGCCGTGCGGCAGCCCGCTGCTTTGTGACTCTCGGCCCAAGGTACAACGGAGTATCGCGGGCCGCGCGGGAAGCTAGCTGCGCGGCTGGGCTGGGCGCGGGGAGCTACGCAGGTTTCTTTTTGCGTGGTGCCAAGGTGGAGCGCACAAGCGGGCGGTGGCGGCGAACCCAGCGAGCACACCGCAGACAGCAGCAAGATGGTGTTCCCGCGGCTAGTAGCGACGGGTCGGCGCGGTAGCGCGGGCGGCAGCGATCACGTGGTGGAGCTCGGACTGGAGATCGAGTCCCCCCCCTGCGTGCTGTACGGGCCGCCGACGGAGTCGGCAGGGGCGCTTCTGAGCGGGCTCGTAACAGTGCATGTGCAAGGGGCGGGCGCAGAGGCGGGCGGGTGCGTGGTGGCGCGGCTGACGCTGGTGTTGGAGCAGCAGGTGACGTACGGGCGGCCGTTTGTGGCCGGGCCGCTCGGCAGCTGCGCGGCGTGCAGGGAACGGCGGCGGGAGCTGGCGCGGTGGGAGGTGGTTGCGCAGGCGGCGGAGCTGGCGGGTGGCCGGCACGCGTACCCGTTCTCGCACCTGCTGGCGGGGGAGCTGCCGGCCACGAGCACGCTGGGGTCTGCGGGGGCGACGCAGATCCGGTACGAGCTGGTGGCGGACGCGGTGTACAGGGCGGGCGGTGGGGAGGAGCGGCGGCGGGAGCTGCGGCTGCCGGTGCTGGTGACGCGCAGCATCCTGCGTGGGCCGGACCGCAACTCGCTGCGCGTGTTCCCGCCGACGGACGTGACCGCGACGGCGGTGCTGCCGAGCGTGATCTACCCGCGGTCGACGATCCCGCTGGAGCTGCAGCTGGGTGGCGTGTGCTGCGCGGACCGGCGATGGCGGATGCGGCGGCTGACATGGCGGATCGACGAGAAGGTGCGGGTGCGGTCGCACGCGTGCGCGGCGCACCGGGCGAGGCTACGGGCTCTGGAGGAGGAGGTGCGCGCCAAGACGGCGCGCAACCTGAAGAAACCGGCGAAGCCAATCAAGCGGACGCCGGACATGGGCCCGCAGGTGACGGTGTCGGTGGCGACGGTAGAGGACCCGCTGCCGTTCGACGCGGGCTCGGCGGCGGCGCGGCAGGAGGCGGACGTGGGGAACATGGACGACGACGCGGACACGCAGAGCGCGTTCATCCACCCCAGCGACCACGCGATGCAGCAGGAACTGCAGGAGCTGCAGGCGCGGATCAGGCAGCAGCAGCTAGAGGAGGAGCGCAAGCAGGAGACGTCGCACTACATCGAGGAGGTGCGCACGATCGCGGGGACGGACATCCGCAGCGGCTGGAAGAGCGACTTCAGCGGCTCCGGCAAGATCGAGCTGGTGATGGAGATCGACTGCATGAAGCTGAACTCGGGGGTCACGAACCCGGTGAACATGGTCTCGACCACGAGCCCGTACCTCGCGCGCGGGCAGGCGCCCGTTAATGTCACGTGCGACGTTGAGGACCCGACACTGGGCATCTCCGTGAACCACCTGCTGCTGGTGGAGATCATTGTTGCAGAGGAGATGCTGCACTATACCAACGGACAGCTGCTTTCGAAGGGCGAGGCTCAGGGCGAGGGCGAGGGCCAGGGCGAGGCGCTGGCCGAGGCCAAACCGGCCGGCCTGGCGGGGAGCCATGCCGACCAGCGGCTGGCGGAGCTGTCGCCGATGTTTGCGAACCGGAACAACTCGATGTTCCGCGCCTCCGCGGAAGAGCACTCTCCAGGTCTGGAGCCGGATGGATCCACGGCCGGTGCGGACAAGCGCATCGTGGGCACGCCGACCGGCGCTGCCCGCGTGTTGAGGATGCAGTTCAAGCTGACCATGACCGAGCGCTCGGGCCTGGGTATATCGTGGGACGATGAGGTGCCTCCCAAGTATCAGCAAGTTAAGTTTTTGTATCCTCCAAGCTACGATGAGGCGGTTTCAGCGAGTGTAAGTGAAGTGTCCGGCAGCTCTCGAGTTGTATCTGGTCCCGAATCGAATCCTGCTGTTCGTGCGCCTGTGGCTGCGAGCCCGACCCAGCCGCCCGCAGTCCGCGAAGGGCCTTCTTCCCTAGGGACATCTGGCAGCGCTGCGAGGGACATGATGTTCATAAGTGAATCTTCTACACTCTGCATCGGCGGGGAAAGCCCCTCTGCTCTGCCGGCAGTTGAGGATGCGAGCCTCGGGCACCGTGTCTGCGTGCGAAAAGTCTCTGAACTACTAGATACGGATCGAATTACACAATGAGAATTGTTGACGATACGCCCAAGGCCGCCGAACTACGCTTATAAGAATTGGACATAATTGCAATTACTCTTCGTACTAAAAAAAGGCGCAACAAAATAAACAGGAATTACTATCCAAGTTCTGTATATGTACATTCAAGCGATGCTCCAGGTTTTCAACCAGTTCAGGTGCTTGTAGTTAGATGATGGACCTTCCATCCCGACGGTGATAGGGTAGAAATAGTAAAAACCACAAATGATAGTGCAGTAATAAACCGCGTAGACGACGTAAACCAAAATCTTCCAGTAGGACTTCTGGCTCTGCCTTGCAGCTCTGAGGCTTGCTTCAAACACGTATGCCAAGATCAATAAAGCAAAGTACAGCGCAGGTAGGTAGTGGTGAACATAAGTGACTCTACCCATCACAGCGAAAGGCAGATAGTGCAAACCCCAGCCCAAAAGCGGATAGATACCTCCCATTAGGAAAATATTTGCGTCATCGGAGGCCTGGAATAGGACCAATTGTCTCTGCCATTTCAATAGGTAGTAAACCGTGATGAGGCAAAATACACCAACCGCAGCAGTAGAAGGCCAAGTGGACGCAGGAGAACCTATCAAGAAGTACTTTCTGACATCATCTGCCCAGCTGCACAGTCTGATACCCACATTTAGCGTGGGCCATTGCCATGCAGACGAAGCCAACTGGTCTAACTTGTCTGGGTCGGGAACAAGGGCATTGTTAGTGGCCATCATTGCCAAATTCAAATGGACAAAGTCTTTGAAAAAGCTAGTCTTCGGATACTTGAAGTCCTCTGGCATCGGCGGCAATCTTTCATTCACGTTTGTCTCTATATTCCACCAGGTTCTCTTGTCTCTCTTGAATGGGTTAGATATACAAGCGACTTCGCCCTGTCTGAAACCCCATTCTGGCAAGGAAGGCCCGGTTTGCGCCAAGTAACAACCCATCTCTACGTTCTTGATACGGAAGGAGGTGGATATGGTGTGTAGAACAGACTTGTCCTCGTCGCTAGGCTGGCTAACGAACTCAATGATCCAGTTGTCTTTTGGATCACCGACCTGAGCGTCTCCATAACCAGACACTTCCCAATGTGTCTTGGATACAGGTGCAGGGATAGGATGAGTGTGCAAGTTCCGACCTGTGTTCGCATGCACTAACCTGTATGGACGGCCGTCTTGCACAAATTCATGTTCCGTTTCGTTTATGCTCCATGCTGGAAGTCCTCTTATTCTATCGAAGACCCAGTTGTTATTGGAATCATTGTGTCCATAAGTTGTGACCTGCTGCTGGCTGGAACCCGAAGGATAGGTTTGTACATGAGAATGCAATAGCGTACCTCCCAGAGCTTGGTTCTTGATGGACACAAGAGAGCTGCCGACTGCAATATCACGCGGGCCAATACCTACACTTGAACCGGACAAACCAGCCTGGAAAAGAGAGGGCATCATCGCATCACCGGTACCGCTGACGGACAGAAATTCAAAATGAAGCTTAAAGCAAAACAAAAAGACCATGAATGGGACCACGATGAGACAGAGAGCGCGAGCAGAGAAATGACCAGCAAAGCGCGACACGCTCATATTGGGCTCGCTAAGCTTATTCCACAAATCAACCACAGTGTAAATCCCCACCACTGAAATGATAAACAAGCCCACCATCTTGACAGATATCGTGCAGCCAAGCGAGACGCCTAAGAAGAACAGCCACTTCCACCACTTCCGCCCAAACGGCCGATGGCGCTCATTGTGGAACAGCACAAATGTGTAGAAAGAGCATACAGTGAAAAACAAGAGCATCGAATCCAAAAGAATGAAGCGACCCAACGTCGCATACGAGTTTTCAAATACAACCAGAATCGAGAACAGCCAAACCGTTGGCAGCGAAAAACCAATCGCCTTACCAGTGAAGTATGCAACTGGAGCGCACATAGCAGAGAATACCGCGTTAAACATACGCATTTTCACGTAGTCGATGTATTCCGGGTACTCCTCGCCCGACGGGAAGTCCCACGATCCGTTGTAACCCGCAATATACCCCGAGAGCCCAACCAGCATCTTGCCAAGCGGCGGATGCACGTCATGGTAGAACTCGTGGCGCAGATAATACGACCCAAACTTCCCGAAGTGCGCTTCATCCCACACTACTCGGTTGTTCGCCCCGATCTTGTGCATCCGCGTATACAGCGCCAACAACGTGAACAGCACCGGCATCACAAACGCCTCCAGTTTGTATAGCGGATTGCGTTCTTGCTGGACCTCCCGTAACTTGGATACATCCTCCTCCTGCACCCCTGCGCCGTCCTCCGCGCTTGCCTTTCCCCTTTTGTTAGCTGGCCCTGCCTCGTGCCTCTGGTAGCCAGTCGTCGACATTTCGTCCCTGTCGTGCATTGCGGTGTTCACCTGCATATTGCTCGGACCCGCTACTGTAGCTAATACAGAGGAGACTTCTAAATAAATACCGCACTAGGTGCTGTAACCATCTCTGAAATGTAATATATGCTAAAGAAAGCCTTCAAAAAAGGAAAATTATACGTGTTCGATTACCAAAATGTACCTCGTTTCCTACGGAATCGGACAGGGCCAGTGTCAGCGCCGGACAGAAGAACCGGACAGATATTGACGATGAGTTGAATGGTGCCAGACGATTCAAGCATACAACAGAGGAGTATCTTGCCATTTGGGAGGTGTTAGCCGCCTGCGGCACAACTAAACGTCTATCAAGAGTTATATAGGGACACCGAGCGCAGCAGTTTGCGACTGGCGTCAGGGACGTATCTAGCAAGGTGTTGGTTGACATGTGGACAGGGAAAGACATACGACGGCCAGCCTAGTGGACCGAGGGCAGAAGGAAAACAACAAGGTAGCTGAAAATGCTGCCGCAGGTTAGACCGAGGGCCAGGAAGAGGTTAGTAAAACCGCTGGCCGCCTTGCGCTGGTCATCGCTGTCGAGAAGGGCGCTTACGCTCATGAACGCCAAAGTAATAAATAAACCGTTAGTCAGGCCAAAAAAGAGATGCCAAAAGAGATATAGAAGGTCCAAAAGCAGGCCGGAGTGAGGATGAGTGCCATTGATATTGAAAAGAAAGAACACAGGAATCATGAAGCCACGCAAGGCCGACGCTGCGAGTAGCCTGTGGGGTATGCTAGCAGCCTGAACCCATGGCCGATCTGCCACCAGGCGCCCGAAGAGATCGCCAGCGTTCCAAATGGTGAAGGCCAGTGGGATAAATTGCGAGTTAGGAAGGAGAACAGCAGCCAAAGTCGCATTGGCGAAAACGGGGAAAGACAGTGAGAACAGGAAGGTGATGAATATAGAGAGTACGACGGCCTGCAGGCGCGAGTACAGCAATCGGAATGGTACGTGGATGGCCTGGGCGGGAGTCACAAGCCCCGCATGGAGGGAGCTGCTGCGGTAAAGAAGTAATGCGGTGACAGATATGCCTACTGTACTCAGAAAGTACACGATGGCACTGCCGGAACTCTGGCGCTCCTGCTGGGTAGCCAGCGACAGTACGAACATGACTACGGAGGGTAGCACGCCGGCTATTGCCTGTCCGACCATGACCGCCCTGCTGTAGCTGGGGCCGTAGATGTTCGTGATTGCCATGATGCCATTCTGCGTCATTGTGGTGGCGAGGGAGCTTAGCAACACCAGTGCCATGAGCAGCACAAATGTGAGCGGCATCGGAATTGCGCGATGCGCCAGTACCAACACACACAGAGCCCCGAAAACGCCGGCCTGACACTCCAAGCCACGACTCACGCGGTTGACATAGCCAGACTGCCTCTGCGATAAGTAGAAATTGTAAACTAGGCTCGCACCCGTGCTAGTAGTCATCATTGTACTAGTGTAGATCGCTGCGTATACCGTGGAGTCCGTGAAGAGCGTTTGCTGGAAAAACAGCGAGGCACTCAGGAGGCAGTTCCATGGCCATAGCAGCGCAATACCGATTGCGAGACAGGTAGTCAACGCCTGGTTCTCCTCCTTTTTGCCCGAAGCATTGAAGCCGGACACTGTTGTGCCATCTCCGGAGCTTTCTAGCGTCCCAGTATTGTCTATAAGTTGACGCCTATCGTCCATATAAAATGCAGTGGATAGCCAGGATTTTGTTGCGCTGGTGGTGCGCACCAGGCAACATGGACGCCTCGTCGCCGCCTCCCTTGGCTGTGCGGGGATGGTTCCCGTCCATAAAAATGAACACGTGAGAACTAACCTATAATATACAAATCCTAGTGAATAGTCATGCACCCACCTTCTAGTAGAGTTTTATATTAACAATCGTGAGCAGCACTGAATGGAACTGCACGTGATGTCATAAAGATACGTTATTATGGACCAACGTGGAAAGTAAAGCCAAGTGCCCTCCTTGAAAAATTATACAGTTTTGTTACCATTCGTGTTAATAGTGGCAGATGAACCTTTAGTAAACTCAAAGCGAGCTAACAACGGAATGTGGTCGCTCGGAATCTTGTCGTTGGGCAATCCAATGAATTTGGCGGCGTATGCTGGGTCAATCTCTCCCAGTAGCCCACGCACACGCAGTGCTTGAGTCGAATACCATATGTAATCGATCACGTCGGTGAAGGTGGGGGAGAGGTTGGTGAAAGGCAGCTCGCCAATCGAGCCATAGCTGGATTTGAGGGCAAGCCCATGGGCGAAGTTTTTCTGCGACATATATCCGAAGTCTCTACCCTCGATGTCCTTGTGCGAACGGACGGAGCCGGTGTTGAAAAGCTCCACGACCGCCGAGTCCAGCTGCGAGTTGAAGTCGCCGCAGATAACCAGCGGAATCTTCTTCTTGTCCTGGGGGCTGCCGACACCGCCGTGCTGTTTGAGCAGTTTTTCGATATAATCGAGCATCACCGCGACCTGGAACGTTTTCACGTCGTTGAAGTGCGGATCCCAGTGGAGATGGGTAGTGACTACCCAGACATGCTCCCCTGTGCGCTCATGACGCAACTTTATTATTAATGCCACGTTATCTTTATTCATAGCACGATTCAGGTAATCTTCAGTACGCTGAAACTTTTTGTGCTTCATCCAAACACTGCTGAAATCGATTGCATCCTTAAATACCGCAGTGAATTCCGAATTCTTGTAGAAGATACAGCAGCCGTCCACCTTCTTGGCATCTTTCGACTGCATGGTACGGGCCCTTGTCTTCGCATGGAATATGCCAGAGTAGCCCTGTTTCTCTAATATTGGTAGCCAAAACTCCTCGTATGTTTTGCTTTCCACCTCCTGCAGACATATAATGTCTGTTTGGTACGCTAAAACCTCATCCTTTAGCTTTTCACGTCTATAATCCCAACTGAGCGCCCAGGATGGAACAAAGCGATACATCTTCGGAGTAGCATAGTGCTGGCATAGTGTGTTGTACGACAGCAATGTAAACGATTTTTTGAGAAGTTCTTCGTTCAAGTGGTTGGTAGACTCCTCAATACACCTGTAAGTCTCAACAGACTCTCCATCTGCGTTGACCTCGATGAATCTGCGAGGCTCCGGAAGCGGAATTTCTGGCGCGTTGTCCCTCAAGTAGAAGATGAGCCCGGTGACAGATTTTTCCGTAAGGATCTTAATTAATTGTCTATCCAATGGATTACCTTCGCATCCTAAAAACTGTAAGTTGAAAAGGTTGCCAAACTCCCACGGCAAAGTCGAAACCATGTTGTCGAAGAAGTAGAGGTATTTCAATTGGTAGCACATGCCTAGCTCCGGGGGTAGCTCAGTCAGCCTGTTGTGGGACACGTCCAGCACCCTCAGATTTTGTAGCTGCTTTATAGACGCAGGCAAATGCGTCAGATTGTTGCCGTTCAGGTAAAGACGGGTCAGGAAATCGTACTTGAACAGGTTTTCGTTTAGATTGTAGACCGAAAGGTTCGACAAGTCGATCGTGTGCCAAAGCTGTTCGTCGTATTTGGTATTTACCGGCGCCATCATGCGATGCTCCACTTCGTCATCCTCGTCGATGTTGAACTGCGACAGCTTCTTCTGCTGCTGCTGCAGCAGGATGGACGGCGTTGTCTGTGCGTTGTTCGCGAGCTCTGCCTTCGGCGTGCTCGGCGTCGATACAGGCGTCCCGTGGGGCCGCTGTATCTGCTGCCCGCTCGCCGCCAGCGCCGCATTGTTGGGCACCGCCGGATCCGCCGCCATCTCCAGCAGGTATTGTTTCGTGAAGTCCACCAGCGACTTCGCCATGTCCGCCGGCTGCTGGCTCCCGTTTGTCTGGGTCATCAAGTACTTCTTCATCGCATTCTGCCGCGCATAGACGTTCGCCTGCCCCACCGACTGCCGCGAGATCGCCGCCAGCTGCAGCTGTAGCTTCCAGATCGGGTTGTTTACCAGCGTCGGGTCGCTCTGGTGGGGGTGGCACAGCGGATTACTCCCTACCTGTCCTATCTGCCCCAGCATCTGCCGCGTCCCGCTGCTGACCAGCCCCGGCGGCTGCTGCAGCATCTGTTGTGCTTGTTGCGTGGGGCCTGTCTGGTGCAACGGCTGCGCGAGCGGCTGAGGCGTCCCCAGCATCTGTGTTACGCTGCCGCCGCCTGAAGGTTGATAACCCATCATGGGCGGTGGATTATTCATTGTGTTGTCTTTACTCTCTCTCAGCCGCAAGGGCTCTAGTTGACTTGTTTACTTGGTCCTGCTTTTGCCACCACTACTGGGAGCTAGGCTTTTCTGGAAGCTGTCCGCAGGCCTTGATCTACAGCCTCGTACTCAATGAGCTTCGCGCCATTCTACCGCCAACGCCTGCAGAAACGGTGCGACCGCGCCCAACCAGTCTACACAATCTACGATAGCTATCTCTACCACCTGCCATGTCTGCAGCAGGGCTTGCAGCTAGTGCTGGTGCTGCGCTTTGCGGCGGGCTCTTGGACGAGGTAGAAAATGTCCGGGTAACATAGTGTTGAAAAATTTTCCAGCTATATAAAGCCAAGTACTATGAGGAAGAGAGCGAGAGCTTACAACGGCCAGCGCGCCTGGCAGCGGGGCCCCAGGCCCCGCTGGCGGCGTGCGGCAGGCGCCAAGAAGCGTGGGCGGCAGGCAGCAATGCACCAGACGGCCGCCACGCGATACACGCGCCGTAGAGCAAGCGAAGGAGTCTTTACATATTTCCCGTGCGAGCCGCAGGGCCAGGAGCACGGGAAAGGTGCTTCTCAACATTTCGTGCACACCCAGGAGGTGGCGCAGCCGCCCTGTATCCAGATGATCTTCTCGTTCGTCTCGAGCACGCAGTTGAGCGGGCTGACGATGTTGCTCTTGTCGTTGAACGGCGAGGCGGCGTCGTGGCCCTTTGCTGAGGGCCCGCAATTGCCGTGCTCGCCCCAGCCCCAGCAGAAGACGCGGCCGTCGGCGAGCGACATGACGCCGTGCTCGCTGCCGGCCGCGAAGTGGGTCATGTTGGGCGGGCGTTCCCACACGAACATCTGGCCGTAGTTGCCGTTGCCGTACGAGAAGATGTCACGCTTAGTCCAGATGTGCAACGAGGACCACATGGCCGCAATCTTGATGATCTCCTCGGAGGAGATGTCGCGAATGATGTCATTGATGCGGTCCTTCATGGTCCCGGAGATCACGAGCTTGCCCGCGTCTACGATCGCGATGAAGTCCTTGCCCATCGCGACCTGCGTGATGTCCCGGCCCTCGTATATGAGCGTCGGCGTGTCGAAACCCTTGTTCTTTGGCTCCTTGAGCTGGCCCTTGCGGTTCGGGCCCCACCCGTAGAGCTTGTTACCGTCGCGGAGCACCACGTTCTGGAACGACGAGTACACCGCACGGCTGGGGTTGAGGCACGTCGTGACGCGCCTCCAAGCCCCGCTGCACTTGACGTGCCCGAGCCCCAACTCCCCGTTCAACCCCGCCCCGCACGCCAACACGTTGCCGTGCTCGTCGATCACCACCGAGTAGTCCCACCCGCACGCCACGTCCTCGAACGTCCCCGGGAGCTCGCTCCACGCGAACGCGCACTTCGTGTCCTTGCTAGCAAACTGCCCCTGCCGCCCGTCCCCCGCTGCCCAGAGCTGCCCGTCCTCCATCAACATGAGCGAGTGGTTCCCGCCGCACGCGATCTTGATCGGCTTTTTTGCGCACTCAAACGTAAGATGAGGCACCATCACATCTTTATAGTGACCGATGCCTAAGTTGACCGCTGCCGTTAGATCCTAGTGCGTATATCTTGTACATGTCTTGTCTTGTTATTGCGATTTCTGCAACTGTTTGTGTTCAATGATGTTACAACTGGCAGTAAGAGGGCAAACTCCAAAAACACGCGCCCACCTCCTAAAGGGCGCGTGCAGCTGCGTCGCGCGTCACGCCGCGCCCATCGCGGGACAGAAGCGACGCTCCTGTCGCTGCTGTCGCTTCCTCAGGTGACCGCGAGAAGCCACCCCTGCCGCCAGCAGCGCAGGCGCCGCGGTATCCTTGGCCAGGACGTAGTGAAAAGAAAAATTTCTATAATGGCGTTTCCAGAGCATCACAACGAGTGCATTGTAGCATACGCACGGTTCATTTGATAGATTGTGAGTGCAGCAGGATGGAGCCTGACACACCAGAAAGGATATACGGGCAGGCGGACGAGCGGGAACGAGCGCAGGTTGTGGGGTCATCGCCAGGTGAGCAGCGCGCGGAGTCGTCGCCGCTGAAGCGCTATGGGGCGGGAGAGGCGGCGGAGGCCGTGGCCGCACAGCTGCGGACACGGTTTGAGTACCGGGCAGGAGCCGAGGCAGAGGGCGGCAACGGGCTGGACGAGCAGATGCAGAAGATGCGGCAACAGTACCCGGATTTCTCGGACACGCTGATCCGGGCGGTGTTCAAGTCCAATTCGTTCAGCCTGCCGCTGACGATGAGCCGGTTGGACGAGCTGCGCGCAAAGAAGAGCGCGAAGTCGTGGGCGATGCCGTCGAAGAAGCTGGGCGCGACTGCGCGGCTGCCGTCGCTGAAGCCGGGGCGGTACGGTGCGGAGGCCGTGGCATCGCCGGAGCGGTCCTCGAAGGTGACGCTGGAGCGCCAGACGACGTCGATCTTCGACCGGTACTCGCACGTGATACAGCGCGGCAAGGTGGAGGCGCCGGCGCCGGTGTGGAGCGCGCCCACGAAGAAGCGCAAGCTGGTGCGCGCGGAGGACCTGCTGGCGGCTAAGCCTGAGGAACGCGTGTCCCTGAGCGACGAGGAGGAGGACGCGATTAGCGCGGACGGCAGCGCGGACGAGGCGAGCGGCGACGAGTACGAGGAGCGGACTCCGGAGCTGGATATTGACGACCAGGTGCTGACGTTTCTGAACGAGGCGGATGCCGGCGACATAGCCGACCTTGCGGAGACCTCCATAGGGAAGGCGGCGGCCGTGGTGGCAAAGCGGCCCTTTCGTTCGCTGGAGGCATTTGGCGCAATGGACTTTGAGGCGGACGATGAGGTTGCCTCCACGGGCGAGAACGCCAAGAGGGGCAGCCGCAGGCGCGGGCCTACGAAGAGGGATGGCGCGAAGATGCTCGATAAGATTATGCAGTCGATGAAGGGCTACAATGCGATTGAATCGCTGATCAAGAAGTGCTCATCGTACCGCAGGCTCATTGCAGATCAGATAAAGAAATGGGGCGTGGAAATGGGAGAGAACGAGAGCGAGCTGAACTTCATGGACACGAAGGGCAGTCCGCACGGCGAGAGCGATAGCGAAAGCGATACACCGACCACCGCGTCGACGGAGCTCGTGCCTAACGGCGATGGCAAGAAGGATGGCAGTGCCGACAACGCGAGCGATGGCGACTACAGCGACGAAAACGACGAGGATGATGAGGAGTTCGAGGACGTATATGAAGAAGAGAGCGACGACGACGATTTTGGAAAAGTCACTCGCAGGCATCCCTCCGGTCGTGGGCGGGGGCGCCCTGAGAAGAAGAACGTTAAATTCTTCAAGCGCAAGCCAAAGTTGCTTGCACCGGACATCGAACTCAAGGACTACCAGCAGACCGGGCTCAATTGGATAAACCTCCTGTATCAACACAACCTCTCCTGCATTCTGGCCGACGAAATGGGCCTGGGCAAGACGTGTCAGGTCATCTCGTTCCTAGCATATCTAAAGGAGCAGAACCACACCGGGCCGCACCTGGTCGTGGTACCTTCTTCCACACTCGAAAACTGGCTCCGCGAGTTCAAGAAGTTCTGCCCACAGCTAAAGATTGAGCCATACTATGGCTCACAACAAGAACGCGCAGAGCTGCGTGACATACTAGAAGAGAATGATGGCCAGTACGACGCTATCGTGACCACCTACAACCTCGCATCCGGCAACAAAGCCGACGTATCGTTCCTCAAAAATCGCCAGTTCAACGTGGTGATCTATGACGAGGGCCACATGCTCAAGAACTCAATGTCAGAACGCTTCACGAAACTTATGAAGATACACGCCAACTTCCGGCTCCTGCTGACAGGCACGCCCCTGCAGAACAACCTGCGGGAGTTGATGTCGCTGCTCGAGTTCATCATGCCATCGCTCTTTGTGTCCAAGAAGGACGAGCTCGCCGCGGTCTTCAAGCAACGCGCGCGCACCTCGGACTCCAACAAGGACTACAACCCACTGCTCGCGCAGGAGGCCATCGACCGCGCAAAGACCATTATGAAGCCCTTTATCCTCCGGCGGCGCAAGGACCAGGTGCTAAAGCACCTGCCCGCCAAGCACCACCACATCGAGTACTGTGACATGACACCCGAGCAGCAGGCCATCTACAACCGCGAGATCCGCCTCGTCATGGAGCACCGCCGCATGGTGCGCGACGGCGTCCTGCCCACCGACGCCGGAGAGCGCGCCCTGGTCGCACAATCGACCTCCAAGAACCTCATCATGGCGCTCCGCAAGGCCGCCATCCACCCTCTGCTTTTCCGCCACCACTACTCGGACGATCGCATCGCAGAGATGAGCGAGCGCATCCTCGCAGAGCCCGAGTACGCCGACTCCGGCAACCGCGACTACATCCGCGAGGACATGAGCTACATGTGCGACCTCGAGCTGCACCGCCTCTGCTGCCGCTTCCCCTCACTCGCCTCCTTCCAGCTCTCCGAGCCCACCTGGATGGCCTCTGGCAAGGTCCACCGCCTCCAGCCCCTCCTACGTGCCGCCATCGCGCGCCGCGAGAAGACCCTCGTCTTCTCGCTCTTTACCCAGGTCCTCGACATCCTCGAGCTCGTGCTTTCCTCCCTTGGCATCGCCTTCTTGCGCCTCGACGGCTCGACCCCCGTCAACGACCGCCAGGCCCTCATCGACCGCTTCCACACCGATACTGACGTCCCCGTGTTCCTGCTCTCCACTAAGGCTGGCGGCTTCGGTATCAACCTGGTCTGCGCTAATCACGTGATCATCTTTGACCAGAGTTTTAATCCTCACGACGATCGCCAGGCTGCAGACCGTGCACACCGCGTCGGCCAGACCCGCGAGGTTGCAGTCACCACCCTGGTGTCACGCGCCACCGTGGAAGAGAAGATTCTCCAGCTCGCCCGCCACAAGCTGGCCCTCGACTCGTCTGTCTCAGACCGCCGAGCCGACGACCTGGACCACCGCCTGGCCGCCCTGCTCGAGGACATCATCTACGAAGAGCACACCTAACCGCCTTTCGCCCCCGTGCACCACCGGCACCGACCCTTTCGTACGCAAAGGCGCAGACGGAAGTAACAGCCAAGCACGCGGCGTACAGCCCACCGGCCGAGCGTTCCGTCCGTTCGGCGAGATACGAGGCAGCCCTCTTGTCCTTTTCTCGCCCCGAGCAGCACATGACAATTTTGTATAGGTCGACGTATTTAACAGGAATTCAGGGTCGGAACCAGCACTCAACGCACCAGCCCCGAGTAGCAGCAACGCACAAGGACGGCAGCGGGCAAATTTTGCGCACAAAGAGAGGCATACAAGATGGAGCTCGACTGGCGCAGCACGCTGTCGAACCAGGAGCGGTCCAAGTACATCACGGAGCTGGCGCAGATTCTGGCGGACATTAGCCAGATCAACGGGGGGGCGCGCGCCAACTTTGACCTGGAAAAGCTCAAGAAGACGGCAGAGCAGTTCGAGACGAGTCTGTACGCGAGCAGCAGCTCCAAGGAGCTGTACCTGGACGCGATGCGCAAGCGGATAGCCGCGATGGACGCGGCAAAGAAGAAGACGCTGGCGAACCAGAAGCAGAAGGCGGCAGCGCAGCGCAAGGGCTTCGGGCTGGCGCCGACACTGAATCCGCAGATGTTTCTGAACCAGCAGGCGCAGGCGCGGCAGCAGGCGCGGCCGATGCGGGGAAGCGTGGGTGGGGGGCAGTCGCCGGTGATGATGATGCCGCAGCACGGGGTGCCGGCGCACGTGGCGCACGGGGTGCCGCCGGGCGTGGCGGTATCGCAGGCGAAGCGCGCGCAGCTGTCGCTGCAACAGCAGCAGCAAATCAACGAGATGAAGGTTGCCGAGATTCCGCGCGAGCTGCTGCAACGGATCCCGAACATCCCGCCAGGCGTCACGACGTGGCAGCAGGTGACCGAACTCGCCCAGCAGAAGCGCCTGACGCAGAGCGACCTCCAGATTGCGAAACAGGTCTACCAGATGCACCAACAGATGATGGTGAAATCGAAGATGCAACAGGCCAGTCTGAACCAGCTGACCCCCCAGCAGCGCGCGCAGCTCCAGCAGCGGCAGCAGTCGACGCAGCAGAGCCAGTCTGCACCGCCGCAGGCGCCACAGGTCGCGCAGTCCCAGCAGGTGCCCGCTCAGAAGCCTCAACAACAACAACAACAACAACAACAACAACAACAACAGCAGCAGCAGCAGCAGCAGCAGCAGCAGCAGCAGCAACAACAACAACAACAACAACAACAACAACAACAACAACAACAACAACAGCAGCAGCAGCAGCAGCAGCAACAACAACAACAACAACAACAACAACAACAACAACAGCAGCAGCAGCAACAACAACAACAACAACAGCAGCAGCAGCAGCATGCGGCGGCTCAGGCGCAGCTCCAGCATCCGAACGCTTACCAGCAGAAAAACATGATGGCGCAGCAGTCTGCCGCAGCGCTCCAACAGGGCCAGCAGCAACCAAGGCAGATGGGTCCACAGCAGGCGCGAGAAGTACCTAACGTTTTAAATAAACTGAACCAGGTTTTCTCGCCTGCGGAACAGAAGGCATTGTATGAAAATGGAAAGAAGCTTGTGCAGGATCTGCAGCTCGCAGGTAAGCTTCCAGCTTCCTTGACACAGCAGCAGCAGATTCTATACATCAAGAAATATATTAATCAAATGGTGCTCAAGAAACTCCAGCAGAACATTCGGTTAGCGCAGCAGATCGGTGCAGCGAACTCTGCGAACACGCAGTCGCAGATGGCGGCTCAGGCCGGTGCGAGATTTACGCCTGGTATGGCGCAGCATAGTCAATTTGCACAGCAGCAACATACGGGCAACCAAGCACAGGTTCAATCGCAGGTTTCGCAATCGATCTCTCAGCAACAAGCTCAATTGACCCAGAAGGTACAGCAGGCCCAGCAGTCGCAATTGCAGCAAACTCAAGAACAAGATCCACAACACACACAGCTTGCGGACTCTTTTTCTCAAAGACAGTTCACCAGTCCAACACTTGCAAAACCATCTGCTAACGTTTCAACGATTGCGCAGCAGCAAACCCAGCCAACCGCTCTCTCTCAATCTCATCCTCAGCAACAACAAGGTTCACAAGCTCAGCAGCAGCTACTTCAACAACAACAAGGTTCACAAGCTCAGCAGCAGCTACTTCAACAACAACAACAGCAACCACCACCACCACCACCACAACCACAGCAACAAACACAACAACCACAACAACCACAACAGCAGCAGCAGCCCCAACCTCAACCGCAACTACAACAACAACAACAGCTTGGTTTACAGCCTCATCAGCCACAACTGGCGCAGGCGCAGGCGCAACAACCACAACCGCAGCAGCAGACGCAGCAGCAGACGCAGCAGCAGCAGCAGCAGCAGCAGCAGCAGCAGCAGCAGCAGACACAGCAGCAGACACAACACCAACCACAACCACAATTGAAACCACAATCACAGCAACCACAACCGGTTCCACAGCAAGTCCAGTCTCAACAACCACAGCAAGTCCAGTCTCAACAACAACCACAGCCTCAGCAACTTTCACAGCCTGCCCAACAACAATCGCAACAACAACAGCAGCAGCAGCAGCAGTCTCAGCAGCAGAAGCTTCGCCAAGTGCAGCTGCCTCAGCAGACACCCAAGATCACATTACCTAGGCCAACTGAACAAGATATGATGATCTTGAAGAGGATCAACAGTGAAGTCGCGAAATCTCCTCTAAGGCTATCTAATATTACTAACCAGCTAACACCGGAGCAGAAGCAGATGATAAAGAACAAATTACAAGCTAACCAGCAACTTCTATCCAATGTTGATAACTTCATTCCCACTCTTTACTTGATAACGAGAAATGAAGAAAACGTTCGTCAACTCTTACAGATTCGGATGCTGGCCAAAGAAATAATGGAGCATGCATCGAAGGGAGTTTTCATCGTACCTCCAGATGTTGTCGACAAGGTTATCTTTAGGTATCAGAAGTACTATGAATTTATCAAGGAGCAACTATTGAGGAGACACCAGCAGCTTTTCAGCACGCGGCAGCAGCAAATGCAGCAGCAAGTTGTACAGCAACAACAAGCTGGTCAAATCAAGCTTGGTCAGAATGCTGTAGGAGCTCCACAAAATCCGCAGGTAACAACCAACACTGATATTGCTATGCAACAGCAAAGAGTGCAAGGTTCGTTCCAGCAGATGCAACAGCAGATTAGACAGCAGCAGGTCAAGCAGGCTCAGCTTCAGCAAGCTCAACAACAAGCTCAACAACAACAGCAAGCTCAGCAGTTGCAGCAGGGCCATATGCCTGTGCAGCAGTCAATGCCATTGGCTGGCGTGCAAACGGTCATGGCCACACAGGCTGCGACTCTACCTCAACATGCTTCTCCTGTATCTTCTAATACCGCCAATATTCCAAAAACTGGCGACGCACCGGTTAGTATTGATAGCGTAACCCCTGTCCCACCTGGTATTGTTAATTCTTCTGGGCCATCGCCCGTCGCTGGGAAGCAAATCTTAGCTGCCACCATGGTGCCACAGCACAAGTTGTCTCCAACGAAGTCAGATTTTGCACAGGCCCCTACAGCTGACAATCCTTACCAAGTGGATGAGTTGCGGTTGAAGAACTTAGCAATCAGAAAAGCAGAAATTATGTCCCGTTTCAAGCATCGGCAGGAAATATTTGAACACTCACCAGTAGATCTCTTTTTATGCACACTAGCTGATTGTATGGGAATCAAGGATGGATCTTATGAACTATTGGCGCCCATTCCGGCGCTGATGGTAGAACAGATTAACGGAACTGGTAAGAAGAAGTTCACAAAAGCCCAGCAACGTGTGCGGGAACAGGACTCCATTGAGTGCTATGTTAAAGACAACAAGCTCATGATGTCGAGCAAATTCTCAGCCGATGAGCGTTCCTACTCAATCCACGACAGAGACATAAGCTCGTGTTTCCTCGATCTCTACGGATTAAGTGACTGCACTAGCCTCAGCTTTGACAGCTCTTCTGCGGAGCCACCTACAGAACAGGTTAACAAGAAAAGATCACACGACTCCCTGGAGATCAGCCCCGCAGAATCTGATTCGTCTCTACTAAACGACTCAAAGAAGCTCAAGGTCGACTCCCCCGACGACCTCTTCATGACCTCCAACATGATGTTGGATAACAAGAACGCACAGCCTCCCATCGGTCTTGGTCTAGGTGTCGGCCTGGGTGAAGCCGGATCAAGTATTTGGAATTGGAACTATTGGGAGTCCCTCTAGAAGTGCCTGGCTAGGTTTTCCATTTGTTCTATTCCGATTATAACGATATTGTCTAATAATTTTAATTCATTAATCCAAGGTTACAACTAGTGAAGTACAGTAAAACAAAAAAAAAAACCGAATTATGAATCTTATTTCGGAATGCGTTTTCTGATTAATTTACACTCCTACGCGTCTAATAAAATGGAGTATCTATGCCGCATGTAATTTTATTGATACCGACGCTCTGGAAGCCTGATCGCTCCTTTGAGGTTGAGTACTCCCCTTTAAGAGTTTGTAATTGGTAATCTGTATGTAAGCATATTATCCTACTTCGCAGGGGCTCTCATTTGAGATAAATTTGGCAGGTTTTATACACCAGACGTCCTCGAGATTCACAGAAAAAAAAAGCGCTACCTAGCTGGGGGTGGTAACTCAACACCGTTTTTATGATATGCACATTTACATCGCACTGTCGGAAGTTCTACTAAGGAGGCATATTACTAATGACAAATACTATACCTACTTTACCAGAGTGGAGTGCAGAAGAAGTAGAGCAGAGGCTGCTGCCGGAACTTTTGCAGTGGTCTCTGGCTAATGGTGGGACCATTTATCCTCCGGGCTTCAACATCAACCAGGCTGAAGCTCTTACGATGACCCTGTTCCCAACGCCCCTCCCACGAAAGGCACTAGAAAAGGCTGTGCGGGTGCAGACGACCTACAATGAGTTGTACGCACGGATTGCGCAGGACAAGAATGGCTGGCTGTCTGAAGTGACGGAGCAGCTGGCCAACTTCGATGCCAACTTCACCGGCCGCCTTTGGAAGCTTTACCTAGAAGCACAAGCTATTGGGATATCGCAGAAAATAGGCCTAGGTGTATTTCGGTCAGATTACCTGCTCGATGCAGACTCGGGGGACCTGAAGCAGGTGGAATTCAATACAGTCAGTGTATCTTTTGCCGGTCTATCTACTAAAGTGGGGGCGGTACACAACTTTCTAAATGAATCGGGCAAGTATTCTAGGAACGGGGGGCGGTTTTATGAGTCTGAGGTTCCTATTTCCGAATCAGCCTTTTTATTGCCTCGCGCTTTGGCCAGTGCTGCGGATAAGTACAACTCTTTGACAGGTAGCAGAGACACAATTGTTGCGTTCATCGTGCAAAGAGGCGAGCGCAATGTTGTGGATCAACGCATTCTTGAGTACAACCTCTTTGAGCGACAGGGCGTGAAATCAGTCAGGCTGATGCTCCATGAGGTGCATGAGCGCACTAGGTTGGACCCAATAACGAAAAGACTATACCTGACTTCAACAGGCCAAGAAATAGCAGTTGTCTATTTCAGAACATGCTACTCGCCACAGGATTTTGCTTCGGAGCAGGATTGGAAGAATAGACTATCTCTGGAGCTAAGTTATGCCATCAAGGCACCAAACCTTTTAACCCAGCTTTCTGGTACCAAGAAAGTTCAGCAACTCCTTTCTGAGGAAGCTGTACTCGCCAAATTTCTTCCAGCAGATCGCCGGAGTGACATTGGTGCTACTTTTGTCAATCTCTATCCCCTAGATGACTCCCCTTTGGGGAAAGAGGGCAAACGCCTCGCGCTAGAAATGCCAGAACGCTACGTTTTGAAGCCACAGAGAGAGGGAGGGGGGAACAATATATATAAGGAGGACATCCCTGCATTTCTCGGCACCATTCCCGAAGAAGAATGGAATGGCTACGTGCTAATGGAGCTCATCAATCCAAAACTCAATGAAAACGTCCTGGTTCGCGGCCAGGAGCTTTTCCAGGAGCCTCTCATCAGTGAGCTAGGTATTTACGGTACCATACTATTTTCAGATGAGGAAATATACAGTAACGACTACGCTGGATGGCTGCTGCGTTCCAAGTTGCCTTCGTCCAACGAGGGCGGTGTTGCGGCGGGATTCGGCTGTGTCGACAGCATGGTACTTTACTAATGGGCAGGGTATTGATTCTGGCTATATCTATCTTTATGTATAGATGGACATGTTAAATGAATGATTTCATTCAGTGATTGACTCTACCTCTTCCGCTGTAAAGTGGATGATGTTGGAAGTCGCCCACATTTTGATTGCCAACGGATAGCACACAAAGCCCCAGACTGAGAATAGAGGCACGAAATTTAAAACCGTGTACGACCCCCCGAAGTATGCAAACTGTAAGATATGCTGGTAGAACACGTCACGGCGCTGCACCTGGTTTAGTCCCCGTAGAATTAAGAACCGCTCGTAGAAGTCGTATGAAAACTTTACATTCATCACAAACATCAGTAGAACAGGTCCCAGAATCGGGATGGTCACCAGAACCACCATCACGGCAACGCTCATGACCAGGCGCAGCACCGTCAGCACATCGTATGCGCTGAACGCCTCCGGCTCCACCAATTCAGGGTTATGGCGCTTGTACTCAATATGGATACCCATCAGCGACGCAATGGTGTAGTCCAACAGCGGCGTCGCCAGGTGCGAGTTCACGATCATGGTTGTGAAGAACTGCGCGTTCGCATACAGCGTCAGCACGTAGCCCAGCGGCCCCGCGGGCCCGAAGATCACTGAGATCGGCAGGAACAGCGGCGTCCACAACAGCACCAGAAATACCAAAATCGCCGCAAACGTTATGATGTACAGGATCACCAGAGTCACCGCCTGAACCCAGATCTGCCCGTGGCCCATCCCGACCACCATCGACTGCCTGAATTAGTATATGTCCGTCCCAACCTGCTGTTTCATACATACCACCCAGGGCACAACCAGCGTAAACAAACGCGATGCGTCACTAGGGAGCGCATGCAGAAATAGTCCAGCTCTCCGCATGGCGATCTCCCACATTGAGACGGTAGCAGCCCACATATTGCGCTTGAACGCCATTAAACGGCGCCATTGCTCCCATAGAGCTTTCAGATTTCCTGTTAGGCTCCAACTCAACGTCATACTGGAGTTTAAATCGAGTGGGTGCTGTTGATATCCAACTTGGAGGCGTTCTTTTTGTCCTCGTATCGCTTGAATAGCCGCCCAGGTCCCGTGGCGAAAATCCATATATATCCATATTGGCCACCCAGCTTGTCACACATAGAGGCAATAGTGCCAGTAATGCCTCGAGCCGAAACCATGCAGCTCCCCGCGGAGGAGGCGCCCCGCAGCGTCGCGTTCCATAGACGGCAAGCCCGGCGAGTGCGGCGCACGCTCAGCACGCAGTTCCTCCCTGTCACGGTATGTCCCCAGCCGGCGGTGCGCACACCCAGATACTAACACAGCACAGACGCTGTATCAGCTGATTGTCCAACCGGCGTACTATTTCACGTTTCTGGCGAATGTGCTAGTGCACGCGTTCGCGCAGGGCGCGGCAGTCGCCATAGCAGTGGCGTTCTGGATGTCGACGGTGGGCCTGGCATTCCCGCCCGCGCTGCCATTTGTGCTGCCGCACGCGGTGTGGCAGGGTTGTCTGGTGGGTGCGGTGTGCTGCCGCAACTACCACCTGGAGTACATGGAGACCTACATTGCGAGCCTGCTCGTGACGGGAGAGGGGGAGTTCCTGTTTTCGCCGATGGCCTCGCGGCGGTGGCGGTTCTGGTACTGCGACATGCCGCTCTTCATCTGGCACTACCTGAGCTTTTGGGGCTTCCATATCCTGCTGCTCGTGTTGACCTTCGTGCCCTACGTGGGGCCGCTGGTGGTGTTGGTGCTCAACAGCAAGGCCACGGGCGCCGCGTACTACGCGCGCGCGCAGGGGTTTGAGCTGACACACGCGCAGCGCCGCGAGAAGTTCGTCGACCTGTTCATGTTCGGCAGCACTGCCGCCGTGCTCGAGTTCCTGCCCGTTATCGGCGGTATTTCCTACACCACCACGCTCGTTGCAGCACGCCGCATGGTGCGCGCAGACTACACACACGCGGCGCAGACCGCCCGCGAGGCCGCGCAGTCCGCGCGTGCAGCTGCTAACCTGGCCCGCGAGGCTACGAGGTCCATGCAGACCGCCCCCACCTCGCGCACGGTTATGGCCGCCCAGGCCGCGGTCTTCTCTGCCCAGGATGCGGCGTTGGCTGCGGAAGCGGCCGCGAACGCGCGCGATGCGGCGGCCGCAGAGCGCGCTGCGCGCGAATTGCGTCGCCTCGCGCAGTCCCCCCGTTCTGCCGTTCTCTCCGCGCGCGCACAGCCGGCCTCGCGCTCCGCCTCGCAGTCTATGCGCGCTGCCTCGCAGTCCGCGTGGTCCGCAGCCGGCTCCTCGCGCGCCCTCTCGGAACGTGCGCTCTCCACACGCTCCGTCCTCACCTCAGGTCGCTCCGCCGCCCCCTCGGCCTCCTCCAGCCGCCGGCCGCCCTCCACACGTGCGGACCGCGTGATTCAGCGCTCCAGATCACGCACGTGATAATCACGCGGTGCGCACGTGACACAGGTGCTTGGGTTTTGCGCTGGATGGCTGGCCGCTCCAACTCCTCACCAATTTTGCATAGTCCATAGTTAGATAGCGTCATAGTGATTGCCCAGCATACGGAGCCACAGGTAGCAAGTGTCTGACGACCAAAGTAGTCGCGGAGTCGCAGCAAATAAGAGGAGTTACCAAGAATAAGCAGGACACGGCCAGCTGCGGAATTCGGACGAACAGGCAGAAAGCACTTTTCTTTTTGCTGAGAGTGGCTTCCCTACCAGCGGAAGCAAGGGCAGCACACGTTTCTGCAGGGCAGGCAAAAGAACGAGTGGATAGGGCTTTAAAGTAGTGCACGTTCAAAAGCTTAACCAGTGCACAGCACGCGCTACAGCATCAGACCGACAGTATGCCCTTTATTGGAGCGTCGCACACGTCGAACGATATCTTCAGGCATCTGAAAGAAAAACACGCCATCGGGGGCGGGCATGCGGGTGTTTCGGTGGCGTCGTCGGTGACGTCGATGGAGGCAGACACTCCGGAGCGGTACGCCACGAGCGGCAGCGCTAGCAGTGCTCTGGAGGAAAAACTGGAGGCCGTTTCCCGGGGGGACGATAAGGCACCGGGAAACCTGAACGCGCCCAAACTGCGGAGCGTCTCGGTGTCGTCAGCCGCAAGCCATGGCCAAGAGCTGGATACGCAAGAGCTGCTGACCTTCCCCAATGAGTCAACCCACGCGTATTCGTATAATCCTTTGTCGCCGAATTCGCTGGCGGTGCGTCTTTCCATTTTAAAGCGTTCGTTAGAAATTATGATTAAGAACCCCTCACTCCTGAGAGACACGACTAGCTCAGATGACATAGCTCCCTTGCCATCGATTGTCTCAAGATACAGTATGGATAGAACCTACTCTGCATCGGTGAAGCGGTCTCCAATGGACCAGCCCCCGCAGCAGCTACGGAACGCATCTTCCGCGGCTCTCTCTGCGTTATTTAACGGGCCTGTGGCTACCACGGTACCATCAAGCCAGAGTCTGGATACGCAGAGCCCCCCAATGCTGTCACCGTCACTAGGAACGTTGCCTGCTTATTCGGCGAGCGGCAGCTACCCGTTCAGGCAGCAGCAATTGGGCACTCTGCCGATAGCATGGGAGATAGGGAGTGATACTTCGGACAGTCCGGAGACTGCCTCAGAGTTGGAAGTAAGAAGATTTTTTCATGAGTCGCCCTCGCTGGCGTCTTTACCCGAGCCACCGCAGCAGCAACCTCCTCCGCAGTCGATATATGACCATCATCCAAGTCATAGCTCGGAGTTTATCTGCGAGAAAAAGAGAGAACTCGAAGGGCTGTTGACGCTGTTGAATGATACACTAGAGAACAAGGATAATGATAAGGCATCTGATTTACTGATGATATCCCTCTTAAACATCAATAAGCTGTCGCTTGGGGTCAGCACCAACGCGGATGGCGTAGATCCTGCGAAGAAAGTCAGTAATGAGCAAGAACTAAAGAAGCAGCTGCTTGAAAGCTTAGCCCAACCATTTCATGAATATTCAACACAGGAAACTACTATACAGGCCTCGCAGGACGAAAATTATCTCCAACCATTTACCGATGAACTAACATCTATCCAGGATCCGATAGACTACAGCAGAACGTACGAAGCGCCCCGCATACTGCATACTTTTATATCAGGTAAGTACACAGCACCTCAGGCCATATTTACCTGTTCCCAGCATCACCCATGGCAGTTTAGGGCGGCTAACGATTTGGCATGCTTAATCTTCGGTATCTCCAAATTGGCATTTAAGGCGCTTACTTTACTTGACCTGATACACACCGACAGCAGGAGCTTTGTCCTTAACAAGATTATGTCTACAGAGGGCCAAGAACAAGTATTCACAGGTGAAATAGTAGGCGTCATACAACCAGGCGTCACATCGCTGTCGTCTCCTGCTTCAGCTGCATCGTCAGCATCCTCGCATACACAGAAATTCATTTGGGCGTCCATGTGGGCAAAGCGTAAGAATGGCATGATCGTCTGTGTCTTTGAAAAGGTGCCCTGTGATTACATGAACGTAATGTTAAATTTAGACGACTTCTCCGTGCGGGATATCTCCGGAGGAGAAGGCTTACAATTGCAGCCGGAGATCACATCGTCTATACCACCACCCACCATCACGCCGAAAACCAAAAGCGTGAAGTTTGCCAATGAGATCAATGATGTAGCAGCCATCAGTCGTTCATTGGCCAACCTTATTGAGAAAGTGAAGTCTGGAGAACTCCTGAATAAACATGATGATTTGTTACCGGTACCAGTTCGCGTGAACGATCATATCAATACAGTACGGTACTTCACGTTAAATCATCTATCCATCAATATTCCATGTGCTGTTACTTCATCAATTTTGGAGGACGATTTGAAGTTACAGATACACAGCTTACCATACCAAGCCGGCATGTTTATTGTGAACTCTAAGACACTACAACTAATAAGTTTCAATAAATCAATTTCCAAAAACATGTTCGGTCTACATTACATTGAACTAATAAATCAACCGATTACAAAGATCATCCCGTCTTTTCCAAGTTTGTTGAAATACAACAACACTATGTATCCCCATTTGAACATCAATCTATCCAAGAATAAAGGTCTAGTACTTACAGAGCATTATTTCAGGAAACTTCAGAGCCAAATGAACAGGAGTGCAGAAGATTTTTACAGCTCTATAGGTATTGACGCTGTCCATAGGGATGGTTGCACCATCAAAGTTGACATTCAACTTCGCGTTCTAAACATGTCGCATATATTGCTATGGATAACTCACTCGAGGGACGTGTTTTTTAAAAACTACAATACAAATCCATCGCAGTTGAAGATTCTAAATGAAAGAGAGATAGCCACTATTAGCAGTGGGACAAACTCAGCAACGTCCTCTAAACACACCACTGATAAATTTAAGCTTGAAGAATTGAGTAAGCTGAAATCAGAACTACAGACACTAACGTTGCATATTGATGGTCGGGAATCCAACTCTAACGCAGTAGCGAAGTCAGAATGCGTTCTTTCTGATGATATGTCCACTGCTGTTGCCGAGGAAACTGATGTCAATACCACCACAAGCAGCATGGCCGTGCAGGCTAAAGATTCAATGATGTCCACTGACTCTTGTAGCAAATGGGAAATTGCCAAAAAGTACACACAAGATAAGTCGCAATTTGTCAGCGACGATAACTTCAAGGTGGATGAGAATCTGATACTACACACCAATTCCTCTTTCCGAGAAGGCAGTGATTCTCCTTTACGTCCTCTCAATAGTGAAAGCAGCGCATCTTTCGATAACTCGAATATTGCCCCGGAGCGCGAGATCGGTGCCTCTAAGCATGTTACCAAATTTTCTGACTTCACGGTATTACAAAAAATGGGAGAAGGTGCTTATGGGAAGGTCGATCTATGCATGCATAAGAAGGAGAAGTATGTGGTAGTCATTAAGCTCATTTTTAAGGAGCGGATTCTAGTAGACACATGGGTAAGAGATAGAAAATTAGGGACCATTCCCTCAGAGATACAGATCATGGCTACATTAAACAAAAAACCCCATGAGAACATCATGCGCCTGCTTGACTTCTTTGAAGATGATGAATACTATTACATCGAGTCTCCAATGCATGGTGAAACGGGCTCCATCGATTTATTCGATTTGATCGAGCTAAAGACCAACATGACTGAGCACGAGGCAAAACTGCTCTTTAAGCAGGTAGCCTCGGGACTAAGACACTTGCACGAAAACGGCATAGTGCATAGGGACATCAAGGACGAGAACGTGATCGTCGACAACAGAGGCCGGGTGAAAATAATTGACTTTGGCTCCGCTGCTTACGTGAAAAGAGGTCCTTTTGATGTTTTTGTTGGCACTATTGACTACGCCGCCCCAGAGGTTCTCGGCGGTGATCCGTACGAAGGCAAACCCCAAGACGTCTGGGCGGTCGGCGTTCTGCTCTACACTATCATCTACAAGGAGAATCCCTTCTACAACATTGACGAAATCCTAGATGGTGACTTGCGTATCAGCCCAGCAGTTGTAGTGAGCGAGGAGTGCGTGGCCTTAATCACCCGTATTTTAAACCGTTCTGTCAACCGCAGGCCGACAGTGGACGATATCTGTGGTGACAAGTGGCTTGGTATTTGAGCTGGCCCTAGTCTGTCTTAGCACATCTTGGAGACTGACCCGATTCTTACGTACTAATCCGTTTTACTTGTTCTTAACGTTGGTTTTCTCAATTTTCTCTTTATCCATTTGCGTTATGACGGTTGAGCGTTGATAAACTAAGAAGGAATTTCATCATATCCACATTGCGTACCTAAGTAAAGTAGAGATGGGTAATATTATGACATACGAATGATTATTGCAGCGAATGTGCATGCGCAAGTGGCATGCCCAGTCCACAAGCGGTTATCTATCTCTTCAATAATGCGCCCATAGGAGCGTTCTTAATGACTGGATATCACAATTCACTACAGTCGCATGCAAATGCCACGCATTCCTGGCCGCATGCAGGCGTAGCTGGCCAAGGCCGCTGCTGTTCTTATAGCAGACGCCGTCTTACCCAGCAGCTAGTAGTCGAAATATCATATATAACGAATGATTACGGCAAACGGTATGTCTCTTCCCCCGCATTTTCTGTAATCTTCGCAACTTCATGTTCCGCCGTGTAACGAGGAAGCCCAACTTGTCGAGGAGCCGACAGCCGTGGAAGGTCTTGATATTCAGGTTATTCCATGTCCAAGGTTATAACTAAACCAAGTCTGTCTCTGGATTCTCTGCTGCAGCATGAGCTGTTCCAAGATGCACGGGCAGGGAAGGTAGACTCTCAGGAAGAGAGACTACGCGAGTGCAGAGACCTATACCTAAAGGCGCACTTCGGCGGGTTCCTCGTAAAGGTGTACCAGTACGGATTGCTTGAAGACGGAGCTCAGCGTTATACAGCCGATGTTTGGGGGTGGGTGCTTGCGGCAGTGAATGGACTCCGCTCCGCCAATGAAATACCGTCCAGCGTTCTCCGGCAGCTAAGAACAGAGTTAAGCCGCAGCAGCGGCGGAGTGTATGATGTGGTTAGCGCGCTCAGCGTGTTGGAACGTGCGCGCCTGTTGTTAAGCTACTTCCGGTCGGCTGTGCGCCTTGGCAGCCTAGATACAGCGGAAAACGCAGATTACTTGCGGCGAGTGGAGGGAAACCTATGCCGTGAACTCGGGCGCTTAGTACTTGACGTGCACAGCGAGCAGGAGCTCGGCTACTTGGTGAAGCTGGTTGAACTCTACCTTCTTGATCTCCAGGTACGGTGCCTCCATCGCGAGATGGATAAGTCATTGTACTGGACCCTCTGCCGCAAGTTCCCGTTAATGAGTAGAAAACTCTCCGGCTCGCCACAAAGCCGCAACGGCGTTTCTTGCGAGGAACACATTCTTCTGCAGCTCCAGCCCAAAAAGAAGACCATCAAGAACAAGCATGCATCGTCGGAACGCCGCGTGGCCCGCCCGTCCTCTGCGGCGCCGCCGCGTCCTGGCGCGCGCCAGCAGGACCGCGTCGCTCGGCCCAATCTGCCACTCATGACCCCGGGCTCGCCCATGCTGACTGCTGACCGCTCTGAGAATTGTGAGCGCAAGCCACGCCATTCTTACGCAGCCATCTTGAATTATCTTCCGAAATGGCTGACAGATTTCACTGACTCCAGATTCATCGCCCTCGTAGTAATGCTGGCCATCGCATTGAGGAAGTTGCGCTGGTTTAAATTACTATCGAGCCATGGCCTAGTTCATATTCGGACTATATTCAACGCTGCCCGTGGCCTTTGATGAGCTCTCCTTCAGGCGACTTACAGTAAATACCTCTCTATATGTAACCATCAAGAGTCTTCCTACTGACGTTGTAAATAATCACGTCATACGTATATATTACCCGGCGACTATCACGTGACGATCAAGGTGGCAAACCAGCGTTGATGATTTCGCGTGTCCCCTCTTAGAGAACCAACTCAACCAGCCCCCAGAATTGTGAGTTGGCGCAGCAAGCACTATCAGCATAGGTCTTTTCGGTAGCAAGGCAATTTAGCTTTCGAACGCCCCTTATAGTTGCTGCAGACATAATACATACCAGCTTTGCCGGCAGTGCGAGTGGTACCGAAACTTTGCGAGTTGTTTTGAACACTCATAGACTGAGAAGTTAAAGAAGGTGCGTCCTTAGATTAACTAGGAACGGAAATCGGAAATTCGGATTAGGCTAAGACCAGTTACACGGCAGACATCAGGATGAGCGAGAGGGGCGAGGATTTGTATCCATTGGCATTGCTCATGGATGAGCTGAAGCACGACGATATTGCTAACCGCGTGGAGGCGATGAAGAAGCTGGACACGATAGCCCTTGCATTGGGTCCACAGCGGACGAGAGATGAACTAGTGCCCTTCTTGACTGAGGTTGCTCAGGACGACGAGGACGAGGTATTTGCGTTTCTCGCAGAGCAACTAGGCAAGTTCGTTCCGTACGTGGGAGGCAGCAAGTACGCGACTCTATTGTTACCAGCTCTGGAGATTCTTGCGTCTACCGAGGAGACATTGGTTCGGGATAAGGCTGTTAGTTCTCTGAATAACATTGCTCAGGAATTGTCTCAGGAGCAGTTGTTCCGTGAGTTTATACCGCTGATTGAGAACTTGGCAACTAACGAGTGGTTTTCGTCGAAGGTGTCTGCCTGTGGCCTATTTAAGGCCGTTTTGGTTAGGGTTGAAGACGACAAGTTTAGGAAGGAGCTACTCGCCCTTTTCTTGCAGTTGACACAGGACGACACTCCCATGGTCAGGCGGGCTGCGGGACGGAACTTGCCCACATTGATAGACTTACTGACCCAGAACATAGACCTATCCACGAGCGGTGATTGGGATTATATTTCCAACATGTTCCAGCGGCTTGTGAGCGATAATCAGGACTCTGTTAAATTCTTAGCCGTTGATGTGCTGATCTCCATATTGAAATTTTTCAATAAGAAGAAGGACTCTACCCACACGAAGGGTTTATTACATTCAGCAATACAACTTGTGAGCGATGAGGCTTGGAGAGTCAGATATATGTCTGCTGATAGGTTTGAAGATCTGGCCTCCCAATTTATTTCTGACCCAGCATATATTGACGAGCTGATTTCGCCGTTCCTGGCGCTATGCGAAGACAATGAGAGCGATGTAAGAAAGGCTATAGCTAAGCAAATACCAGGATTTGCCAAGTTACTTCCAAACTCTGCAGTGATTCTTAAAAAGCTGCTTCCAGTGGTTCAGACCTTGTGCATGGATGAGAACGAAACAGTGAGGGCTTCCTTGGCTTCTGAAATTACCGGTCTAGCTCCTCTTTTAAGCAAACAGGAAGCAATCGATAACTTGATACCCATTTTGTTAAACATGCTCAAGGACGAATTCCCAGATGTCCGGCTCAATATCATTGCAAAGTTAAAGGTAGTCAATGAAGCCATTGGGATAGACTTCTTAACCGAAAATTTGCTGCCAGCTATTACGGAACTTGCCAAGGATGATAACTGGAGGGTCCGCATGGCCATAATAGAGTATATTCCACTGCTAGCTGAGCAGCTGGGCGTGGATTTTTTTGATCAGCAACTGGCTGATCTCTGCCTTTCATGGCTATGGGACGCCGTGTATTCTATCAGACATGCTGCAGTTATCAACCTGAAGAAGCTAACAGAGATATTTGGTTCAGCTTGGTCGCGCGATCAGATCATATCCTGTCTTTTAAAATCCGATTCGCAGGTACTAGAAAACTTTGTTTACAGGATTACCTTACTCTCAGCATTAACGGAATTGGTCCCAGTAGTTTCTTCGGCAGTTATCACCGAAAAGATCCTACCTTTCATCAACCATTTGTCCACTGACGGTGTTCCAAACATCAGATTCAACGCAGCGAAGTCATACGCCGTTATTGTGGAGGCGCTAGGCAAGAATTACGCTGATCTCAGCAATGAGGTTATCCTCCCTAACTTAGAGAAGCTATGTCAGGATAACGATGTCGATGTCAGATATTTTGCAGGCCAAAGTTTGGAAAAGTGCAAGTCCATCTTGGGTTAAAATTATTACTAATGAAATAGTACAAAGCGCTTGTTATTCCGATAGATAACTAGAATACTTGTGCTTTTATGTTTTGTAAAATATGTAGAGAACATGAATTAATACCTAAAAGAAGTCACCGCACGGATCCCACCTATTTATTCTGTTTCTTCTTTCTTTATTCGCGGGGCAGCGGACCCAGATGCAACAAGGGTGTGTTGAAGATGTGTCAGTAGTTGGCTGTGATCCCCACGCAGACTGGCAGGGCTCTCATTAAAATTTCGCAACTTTACCAGCTTCCGATCCACATTATTGCATATATCATTAGCAAGGCATAAGTCACACCTCTTACCCCGAGAAGGGCATATTACCTGTCCAAACCCAACTAGCAGTGGATTGATTTCATTCCAAAGCTCCCGAGGAACCCATTCTTCCAGCGCCTTCCGAGTATGCTCGGGAGTCTTGCATTTTTTGGCGTCTACCCACCGCCACATCTTGGAAAGGCGGTCCACATGTACATCGACACCGATTCCCGCAACAATTCCCCATGACTTCTGTAGTGCTAAAAACCCAATCTTGTTACCAACCCCTGGTAACGAGTTAAAGCCTTCAATGGTCGTTGGTACGTCCCCTCCAAACTCTTCCTGCAGCATTGGCATTGCCCTTTTTATGTATGCGGCCTTTTTCCTATGAAACCCGACTGGGTGTATCAGCGTATCAAGTTGCTTCTCTTCAATTTGTAACAGTGCTTCAAGCGTTATTCCCTCCTTGATTCCTATGTTGTTCATGCAGTAATCCATCAAATTATTCATCGCTATTGCGTTCGTCTCATCTTTGGTTTGTGCCGAGAGCATGAGGGCCACCAGCAGCTGCAGTCGATAGTGTAGCGGCTTTATTTGATCCTTCAAGATTCCATACTTCTCGTTCAGCGTCAGCGGCAGCGAGGCACACCCCACTGTGTCCACAGGGGTTATGATCTTAGACCTCATCAGTCTCACCTTGGAATAAATCCCGACAAAATTAGGCGGAAATCGGTTGTTATCCTCCAACTTCCGGTCAACTGGCAGAAGATCAATCGTCCTAGACTCCACGTAGTTGAAGAACTCCGGTGCTTCCATGGCCTTGATGGCATTTATGCTCACCTGCGAGTCGCTTACATCAGCAAGTTCGGTACTCAACGACTCTTCCTTCTTGAAATACTTTGAGACCCTCTCAACCTCGATATCTACTCTTGGTCTCTTCACTCTCCTGAGAACTGCCATACTAAAGATATGCCTTTGCCTGGTAATATTTGAATAGAATATCAGTATGTGTCTGACTTACATTGTCATCATCAACTGGAAAAAACTGCGCCTAAAGTCACGGTATGTCCATCGGTAAAGCCTTTTGAATTTTAGTGCCTCACGATCGTTGCCATATACGTGCACTATTAAACATAGCTACCTATGTCCGATTGTGTGGCAATGGCGTTAGGATTATAAGGTCGTCATCCAAATTGTATATCTTCGTCTTCTCATTGCTGGTTCTCGCCTTGTCAGGCTTTAAAATGCCCCGACGCCTCCTTCCGACTATGGCGCCTAGTAAGGCACTCCCAGCCAGAATGATTAATCGGCAGTTGTTACCTGTATACTCGGGATCAGCAAGTGCAGGTTGCAGGTCTGAGCGGCGATTTAACCTTTTGACCTATAATATGCTTTCGCCCTATTATATGTGGCCCCAGGTCTATACGTATGTTCCCGAGCCGTTCAAGAAGTGGGAATACCGACACAAGCTGTTGGAGTACGAGTTGTTCCATAAGTACCATGCGGATATTCTATGCCTGCAGGAACTGACAGGAAAGGACTATGAGAAGTTCTGGCGCAAGCAGATGAAACGACGAATGAACTTCGAATCGCAATATGCGCAGAAGCCCCCACCAGCTTACTGGAAGCGGTCTCAGGAGGAAATGGATGGCGTGGGAACCTTCTACAACGCCGATAAATTTGAGCATGTGGCCACTGATCTCGAGTATCTCAGTGACACCTTGGGAGTATTAACGCCAACTGAAAAGGAATGGATGGCGCAGACGCAAGTGGAAGTGACCGACGCCACAGGGCATGTGGTCGAGAAGCAGAGCCTAAAGACAGTCCTCACTCAGCGCAACCAGGTGTGCTTGTTTGTTACGCTGCTTCACAAGCCAACGGGGTCTCTGTTTGTCGTTGTCAATACGCATTTGTACTGGAAGTACGATGAAGTCAAGCTGGCCCAATGCTTCATAATCATGCGTCGCCTGAAGGCCATCGTCAAGCGTCTGCTCACGCGCAAGGACACCTCCTACTCTAACATAAAAGTGCTACTAAGTGGCGACTTGAACTCCTCCCAGGATGCTCTTTCAGTCCGTTTTCTGCGGGGACAAGTGGTGAAGGTTGCGGGCCTTGAATTCCAGAATCCAATGCGCTCCTTTTTGAATGGGAGTCTGTACGACTATATCCCTAAGGATTCTTTCGATAATACCTGCTACTCTGGTAAAATCAAGGGTATCTTCGACTACGTATGGTTTCATGGCCGTGACTTTAGACTGCTTCAAGTTCTTAGCGGAAAAGAGGTATCAGAGGAATTATCATCAACGGCGCAAACTGGTTTACCCAACGAGCTACATCCCAGTGATCATATCCCTATATACGCTGAGTTTGAAGTACTCTAAATATCTGCATTTTTCAGTGCCGAGAGTTGGCATAAAATATCTTTTGTTTCAAACGCCTCCTTTTATGTACTGACGTTGGTGAAGTCTTCTGCGCTGTCGCCTTGAAAAATTTGTGTTCCACTTCTTGTACCAACTGGCTCACTTAAAGCTGATAGAACTCAGTAGCACTCGTAACATTGCACATCTCTCTACCTCATGCTAAATCAGCCTTCCGCTGACCGCAGAAACAGCATGAACCAGAAGATCCGCTACCAACAGCACCAACAGCCACAGCCTGCAAAGTTCTCTGCAACGGTCGGGACGGTGACGTCAACCCAGAATATCAGTCGAGAAGCCAGGGCAAAGTTGAATTGTATGAAGTCCTTTATGAATGATCCCATATTCTTCGTAGAACCTTATTATCAGGCGCCTGCGCTGCCCTTGCAGGGCCAGATAGCACAGCAGGCATCAAGTCCGATAGTATCGCCAGGCCAAGTTCACAGCTTTCTAGATAGGTCAGGGCTCACAGCGCAGCATCACGGCTACATGCAGCTTCAGGCGGGAACCGCTAGGCTTGCAGCCCCAGACATGTACGCTCGGTACCATTATTTGGACCAGCAAACAGCACAAGCGCCCTACACCCAAAGACATTATCATCAAATGCGAGCTAAATCGCAATTGCAGGGCCAGAGTAACCGGAGCTGGTAATATGCCTAAGAATGATGTTAGGTAGTGCCGGTACCCGCCGAGTTTGTCTTTTGGGAGGCAATCTTACGCTATGAACTTTTCTCGCAACAATCTTCCGTCTGCATGGACAGCGTTCCTGTGTCCGCTACTGTTCTCCTAGCGCTAGCACAAGTTTTGTTTCAGGTTTAATCAATGAGTTTAATAAAGGTGGGCAGCTTAGCAACATAAGGGGTCTCCTCGCGCAATACTGTCAGCCACTGGTTCAACATCTGTATATACCTGTTTAATATTCACTTTTAAGAATCTATTTTGATAATAGAAAGGCGACCTGCGTCTGATTTTGTTCAAAACACGATGACAATCAGCAACAATATGAATATCAAGATGACTATCAATATACAATGGCCTTTATCTCTAACAGTCCTCTCAAATATAACAAGCCGTTTCTTAGCTCTGTCCAGCCTCTGTCCGGAGTTGTTCAACATGCTCTCGAGATCCGTTAGAATTCCCTCGTTCTGTTCTGTTACCTCTCTGTGTATGCCCGTAGATATACGGTGACTCTGATGCACTGAAGCGGCCAGGTGCTCTAAATGGGTGTCCTGCTCCATTAGCTGCTGCTGCTGCTGCATGAAAAGGTCCTGATTGGTAAAAGGCGAGTGTGTAGTCCTTCCACCGGCAGTTCCACCTTGTAACAACTGCTCGCGCTCCCTGTCTAGCGCGGCCTCGGGGTCATCTTTGTAGGGCGGGAATACCCGTTCTTCATAATTTTGCGCCTCATGGACGTCCAGCTTGTCCTGGAAGCGTACTCGCTTCATATCTGGGGGGCTGTCGTCCCCAGAATCAGGCATCCGTCCCAGCTCAAACATATAATCACTCTTTTCGATCAGCCCATCTGGTATATCCGAAAGGCAGTCATTATACCTCTCTACCAAACCCCTGAGTCCTTCATCTCTTGAATGCAAAATATCCTTCGAAAGTTCCCGGAGCATACCTAGCACCTTGTTCAGGTGTTTTTTTAATTGTATGTTATCATTGGCAGAGGGTTGAATCTTTAGTACTTCAACCAAACGAGAGCGTTCGTCCACCAAGTTCCTTAGCTTGTCAATCTCATATGACAGCTCCAAGATGTATACCATCACGTCCACAGCAGGTCTCAGAATATAGGCTTTCGAATACGGTAGGTTTCGCAATAGGGGGAGTCTGTGGCTGGTTTTGTACAGATTTTAAAAATCGTAACGGGGAAACATAAGCAGGGAACCCATATAGTCAAACGGATGTGAGAGCGAGTGTACAGCCCAGGTCTACCGTAGTGGCTGTAATATTGTAAACTTTCTATATTATACAAGGAATGCAAACTGTACGTAGGAGTCGCTATGTGGTATTTTAATTCAAGGAAGTCGATTTATTTTTGCTTCTTATTGGCCTCTGCCTTCTTGAAGGCCTGCGAACGCTTGGTGACCCGCCCTGTCTTGGACCTGGCCTTCTTCACACGCAGATTCGGGGTGTTTGCACCCTTGGTAGCACGAGTGCCTTCAATGGTGAGCTTTCCAAGTGTGGCACGGTCGGCCTTGCCGAGTACTTTGCGGGCACGACCGAGTTTTGTTTTCTGCTGGTCCGTTAGCTTGGGTAGAGCGGCCGTGTTAGACTGGCGCTGCACCTTTTGCATATTCCTACATCTGGTGACGCGCAGCTTTCTGCCTTTCCCGACAGCCATCTTCTTGTCGTTGAGCAGCAGCGCCTTGTTCACAGAAACAAGGTCGGCAAATTGCACGTAGGCGAAACCCTTGCCGACGTTGGTTTTGGGGTCGCGGACAATGCGCACGTACTCTATCGGCCCACAGGACATGAAGTGTTTCCAAAGACTCTCTTCGGATTCCTCGAAGTCGAGGTTCCCGACGAACACAGACCGTTTACGGTCATGGGGTGCGGGGTGTGCTACAGAATCGAAGCGCAAGTGGTGGTCATGGAACACCGATCCGTTGAGCTTGCATGCAGCGGTGACCGCCTCCTTCTCGGCGTACACAACGTAGGCATTGACGGAATCCCTGGTGTGATGCAACTTCTGCTGGACAAACGCAACCTTGCGGGGTAACGCCTCTTCAAATGCAATAGAGCGGAACCGAATGCTTTCGACGGCGTACTTCTCAGCCTTCTGCTCTTCATCATCTTCGTCTTCCTTCGATAGCTTTCGCTGCGCAACCAACTGCTTGAATTCCTTGTACACTTTCTTATCCGTGATCGCCTCGTGAGGGACGTTACCTACAAATACCGTACGCTCGGCCTTTGCCAGCTCCTCCTCTTTCATGTCGGGGCGCGACGCACGCTTAGAGGGTTTTAACTCAACCACGGGCTCGGTAGGTGCTTCTGCTTCGCTCTCATGGTCCGAGTCTTCCTTTAGTACTTGCTGCATGTACTTCTCCTCTAGATGATCATCGTCCTCATTGGTCTTCTTAGCCTTCTTTGCCCTCTTACGTGGAAGATCGGCCTCAACAATTTCCGTAGGCTCTGCAGGTTTAGCGGTTTCGGTCTCCTGTCTTTTGCTTACTACTGGCAACAGTGTCCGGGGCTTGCTCTTCACCTCTAGCGTGTCCACAGGACCACTAGACTGCGAGAACAGCGCGGCCACATTGCTTTCCAAGTCGCGCTTCCTCTCATCACCAAAAAGTTTATTCAACGCTGACATCCTGTTCAATTGCAGTACTATTGCCTGATATTTTGAGGGACTCCAACTCCTCGCAGTTTGCCGCTATTATGACTTCGAGCTCGCGATGAGGTAGCTATCCAGATAAAATTTTCCAACTCAAAAAGAAATACAGATAGTGATCACATGGTTGAAATTTAAGAAAGCCCCCACTCTCGCACTTTAAAACGCAGGTGGAAGGACCGTGGCGACTAAAAATTACCCAGATTTGAACCAATACTCTTTTGCTTTAATTCTCAACCGCCAGGATCGTTTCATCCGCATTATTCGCGAGATCTGCACCACGTAGGTAATAAATATGGATCCGCAGGTGAAGCCGCCCCGTCATTTTACATTTTTGTACGTGTATACCTTATAGAGGCCAGTCTTATGCTTACTTCAACAGGTTTCTGATCTGCAAGCTGATCATCCTGTGATCGGATAATCTTATGATCGGACCATCTTGCCTGATTGGATCATCTTGCCTCCTCCGCTGATCTTTTAGTCGTAAAAGAGAGCTACTCCATCAAAGTTACCGGGCTTGTACTGCAGCTGCATTGTGGATCCGCCTGCTGCCACCATAGTATATGTTCCATTGGCTATTGTTACGCTGGGTGCCGCCTGCCTTCCGTGTGCCTGCAAAAATGGCGAGGCCGTCGGCTTTCTGTCACAAAATTACGCAACCAACGTGCTACTTTCTAACTCATTCTCCTTCCATGTAGTATGACATGCCCATGCAATTCAATATTGATGGGTTTTTGACCTTTCTGCCGCAGGACGTATATCCATGCTCCTATGAGTTGTCCAGGCATGTGACAAGGCCGACTTTTTTTATGTCAGCAGCGTTGTCGTGGACGGGCGGAGATGACGTGGATGCACAATCCACACGAAAACCGCATGGTTAAGTCCACTGCCAACCTGCAGGTCATAGGTAAGAGAACCAGTTTAGGCACATGTATTATGCGAAGATTATCTTCAGATGCGGAATGACTACTGGCCATGCTCCAGCAAGCAGCGCCGCGCGCAACGCTGACGAAGGAAAGTATCTTTAAATTTGTTGCATACGGAAGTTAAGAATTATAACTAGTCTTAGTTGTGAGCTGGGAAGTCAGGAATCACACCGCCACTGTTGTTTGTAGCGCGGATGGCGAGAACGACCCGAGGGTCAGTGCTAGGGGTCACGGAAAGGTCGAAGCTGTCGCCGTTAGGAGCGGGCATGAACGACAGGTCAGCGTACTGCAAGTGGCCGTCGGCAACAAAGAAACCGGTCGAGGCGTTGTCCTTGGAACCCTCAACAACTGGGCCCTTCTGAGTGACGACGGCGTATGTGCCATCGGAGAACTTCAACTTGCGGTCGTCGGTAACGACCGCAGATAGACCGTCGGGCTTGCCGATCACCTTTAGCTGACCGTTCACTGGGTGGATGGACGAGTAATGGAATTGAGAAGCAGATTTTATACACAAAAGGTAGAATTGTTCGGAGTCGGCTAGGGCCATGTTGGCTAGGGCGGCAGCACCTAGGAAAACGGTGGACAGGAACTTCATTTGTCTGAGGATTGGTTGGTTGGAGCTGTTTGAACTGCTTGCCTCTACCACTGAGAGTCTCGCAACCCAAGCTGTGCTTTGCCCGAATATATACTACTTCAGAGCTATGGTTGATATCACATCATGATCCCAAAATAACATGGCTATTGTTGGAACCGCCCCTAAACTGTACCGTCCCCTTCTGAGTGACAGTAGACAACTCCCCTTCTGAGTGACAGTAGACAACCGTTGGCGCCGTTCCCCATAGTCTTTGCCTAGTTAAGTCTCAATTCCATATAATGCATCCCCGCTTGCCTGACGCGCAACCATTACATTTTGCATGCAGATGAAAAAATGCACTGCCATTGAGCTGTTAGTTCGTCATACCTCTGGGTGCCTGCTGTACGACAACGGTTCCGAAGAAAAGCAAGACTATCAGACTATGTGTAAATGCAGAAGCCTTGATTTTCCGCCATTGTGGGCAGGGTACTTGCAGGGTTACCAAGTGCGGAACTTCTATTATAAGCTACTAAGATCCCATGTGAGGGTTAATCACCCACAGAAACTGGTCAGGCCGTGTGTGAAGGTCTGATGCCTCCTGTCTCGCACCCTTGTATCGCAGGACATAACGCCGGTTAGCAAGCCGTAACACGGGCTGATTACTTACGTGAGCGCTCGGTAAGCCATCTAATTGTTATGGCAGTGCCTTGAAATGCGCATTGCATGATATTCTGGGGTACCTTCGGAAGTGGTCGCACACGTCTCTACCAGACGGGTACAGATGAACAGCCTGTGCCGCCACTTCGAAACAAAGGGACCAGTAAAGCCTTGCTGGGGCGGCTACAGTGCGGAAGCCATCTCGAGGGCTAAATTTGGATCCAAACAAAGAGCTCATAGACAGGGATGAGAATGAATACCTCACGAGCAGCTCCACCGCATTGCACCCCTGCGAAAATGTTACTTGTAAGCGATTATATCAGCATGGTTACTGTTCCAGTGTTTTGAGCGGCACGTGCGGCCCGGCGCAGTACCTGAAATTGCCATAGGGTGACAGATAGATGTAACATAACTTCCGCCCATGTAATAGCAGGTAGCAAGCAATATTGTGGCTTAATTAGCGCCGAAAGGCACGGCAGCAGAGCCAAAATCTCACTTAGTATTCCTTTGTAATTGGCAGAGCAATTAAACACTTTCAGACGAAAGCGCCAAGTAACTCGGTTCCGTGGAAGACCAATTGGCTCAGATTGCCTTCGTAGGATACTTCCGCCATCTTGATGTGTTTGCAATAGCGCACGAAAGATTTACCATGCCATGTATCGACATCGTTGTGTTTCAACGTGATGTGAAGGCACCCGTCCACACCTACAAGATCGCAATGCAACTGCTTTCTTTATTTAGAACTTCTCATTGCATCGAAGGGCCTGCTTAAGGACGGGACATAAATTGCGTCATGGTCCCAAGTATACAGCTGACAAAGGCCACCCTAGGGATGCCGCAGCCGCCAACTTATGGTTAAGCCCCATTTGTTGGCATTATACGAGGTGCTATTTTTAATGAGTGCCACGACAGGGCCCTTTAGGAGTAAGTCCCAAACGTATATAAAGCGAGAGATGAATCAACTCTAGTCTATCGCTTAGCAGACTCGGTAAGCAGTCTTTGACAGTCACACAAACATCCAACAATTCAAATGAAGTTCATCTCCAGCTTTTTCCTAGGTGCCGCCGCTTTGGCTAATGTTGTTCTAGCTGACTCTGAGGAGTTCTCCTTCTTGGGCGTCAGATCGGCCTCCAAGTTCCACCTTTCCGCCGTCCATGCCGAAGAGGGCGTTTTGAAGATTGGTGGTCCAGGTCAGGCCCTTTCTGGGATCATTACCGATGACGGGAAGTTGAAGCTTTCTGACGGGACTTACGCTGTCGTTAAAGACAACGGCGCTCTTGTCGAGTCTTCCCAGGAGAACGGGTCCTCTGGGTTCTCTGTCACCGACGGCTACCTACAGTACGTTGGTAACTCTGGCTTCTTCCCAGTGTCAAACGGCAACAGCTACGACTTGTCTGTCAAGCCAGCCGAGGGCTCAGAGACCGCCATTGGTATCCGCGCTTTGAACAACGCTGGTGCCCCAATCCCAGACTTCCCATAAACGCTTAAGTAGCTGCTAGCGATTTTTTAGGTTGAACCTATATACCATTTCAATGATATATTGTCATCCTTGACGCCGCAATTGGTGACCATGATGTCTCCTGTCAGCTATTTAAAAGACAGAAGTATGCACGCCTCCATTTTCTGGGCCGTGAAGCATTTGCAACACTTCGGACTAGTAATAAGTCCCCAACGTATCACGTACACCTTATCTTGCTAGACAGTCCTTTGCTTAACATTTGGCTCTCCGTATACACTGGCATTTGGGTTTGAGCGACATGCCCGGATATACCAAACCTAGCTCGAGCTCTGTGGCCATTAAGGGGGGCCAATGGCTCAGGTGAAGGGTGTCCTAGTGACTTTAGCTGGCCATATTCATGATGGAGCAAATTAGCTATCACGTGACTGGACGAATTTTCACACAAGACCGACCGTCAGCGATAACAGTCCACTTTGTTGGATGGGCTCATCGATATCCACTGAAGTAAAGAAGAAGCATGAAATGCAAGCGGTGCACAACCAGCGAGGGATGCCTTGTATCTCGAAATGAGACGTTTTGCGGTGAATGCTTTTCTAGATTTGTGCTATTGAAGTTTCGTAAGCAGATGATGATGGATGAGTATTGTCAGCAAGTGTTTAAAGTTCTGTATGCAGACAAGCACCGCACAGCTGTGGAAGCCGATGAGCAAAATAAGCGCTCGGTGGTTCTTGTTCCTCTATCTCTGGGATCTTCGTCGCTTGCCATGCTGGATCTGCTAAATCAAACGTTAAGCGAGCAGCGGGCAGCACACAACCGGACTGGCTTCCAGGTGAAGGTAGTCTTATGCGGTTTTTCTGCAGACATGGACGAGCTCAAGAGGCTAGCTGAGTCTCTACAAACCGAACGTCTTGCCATGAATAGCGACTGTATTAAGCTCTACTTATTGGACCTGGATCGCTCGTTTTCTACCTGTGAGATTCACAAACTGCTTCTTGCAAATGACAACCACGGCTCACGCAAAATTGCGACTAGAGAAAATGCGACTTTGAGTAGCATACTAGATCAGTTCTCGAGACGGTCTTCCCGTGATGACATGCTGTGGTTTGCACGCCAACATTTGATTAAGAAATTTGCTAGTCAGCATCAAGTCAAGGTTATAATGTGGGGCCATTCCGTTACTCGGTTAGCTGATGAAGTCATGTCGCTGGTAATAAAAGGCCGCGGTGCCCAGATTGCGGCTACTCTCGACAGTACAGGCATGGATGTTGAATATGGTGCGCTTTTCAAGAACTTATATCCGCTTCGGGACGTTCTACTTTCAGAAATAGATGCCTATTGCAGTCTTTCTAAACTCCAGCGCTATATTTATAACTACAGTCTGCAAGGCTCGCTGTTTATTAAAAGCCAAGATGAAGCGGCTCAGGCTAACCGGGCTGTCCCCATGGCCAAAAATATGACCATCAATGAACTGACTAGACAATACTTTGATGCAGTGGAAAAGGATTACTCGAATGTGATCTCAACCATTGTGAGAACAGCTTCAAAGCTAGACTATCCGATATCTAATGGTACAGAGGTGATTTACTGTTCGATTTGTAATAACAGGGTGTATGTTGATCCGAGTAAGTGGTTGAAATCCATTACAGTGAATAACTGCCATCCTCCGGCAAGTGATGAGGACATGTCTATGTTGCAAATGTGGGAATCCTCCTCAAAGGGTAAGGAGACACTCGCACGAAATCAGGCTCGTTCCAATATTTGGTCGACGGCCGCAGAAGCACCGTTATGTTACGGATGTGTTGTAACATTGAATGAAACCAAGGACAGGGAGTTAAACTGGCCCTCGAGAGAACATGATGTTTCTCAGGTGCTGGCAGAATTTACTTTAACCGACGAAGAGTAGCGCTCTTTAAGCATTACTATATAGAATTATCAAAATTATGTATATAGATCTATCTGTAACTATATATACTGATACTATTATGGAACCACGCGTGATTTCCTGAGCATGCCTAGAAGCTCCTGTGCAGCAGCAGTATTTCCTGTTACATGTAAATTGGACGGTGACTGAGTATGCTGAGGCTGAGGCTGTTGCAAAGGAGTTCCCTGTTGCAAAGATTGTGAGGGATTAGATATTTGCTGTTTCACCAAGTTCTGCTGTTCTGAAGCAAGCGTTGTGGGTTGGTCAACTGGGTTTGCCGGTGTTTGTTCATGCAGCTGCTTCTGTTGGTTGGATGCGGGCTTCCGCAATATAGCCAACAGTTCTTTCGAATTTGTGTTCGTGGCAGCATAAGGCTGTTGAAACTGAGGAGGCTGTTGCGGAAACAATAACGCTGCTGCCTGATCTTGATGCAAATTCCCGTATGGGATATTAGGTAGAGTGCTGGAGTTTTGTACCATACCACTATTAGCAGGAGGTGTTAACAATACAGATTGTAGCTCTTCGTTCTCGGCCTTGGCTTGAGGCCGCTTTAAAAGATTCAAAAACTCATGGGTTCTGGCTTGTTGTGATACTGGCGAGTGCCTGGGGGAAGATTCATCGTCCGATTTACGGTGATTGGCGCCAAACAAAAGGTTTTGATACACAGACCCCTGAGGTTTATTGAGAGTGTTTAGTAGCTCTTTAGCAGGGGAGGTGGAAGCTACCGAAGGCTCTGGTTGCGCTTTTGACTTGAGTACATCAAGCAACTCATTTCCTTGCGAGTTTTGTATTCGAGAAGACACGTCCTTCTCGGAAGGCACTGTAGGTCCTGCAGCGGAGGACTCGCTGGTTGCAGTTTGAGACGATATGCTAGGGGTCAGAGGTGTTAGTGTTTCACCTCTCTTGAGAAGCTTAATCTTCGGCTTTGCAGTGGGCTTCGACTTTTCTGTTTTTTCGCTTTGCAAAGAGCGTGTTGACAGGTTGCCGCTGGTGTCGACGTGAGATATATTGTCCAAGGTGTTATTTTCCACTTTGGCGTTGCTTTCCATAACACTTGAGGTAGGTTCTTGTAAATTCATATAGGCCAATTCTTCTCCCTGTTCTTCTTCAGAACTGCTTTCAAACTCCTCATACCCGCCCAACGGCTCATCTGGTAGTGTCATCTCCGACAATGAAGAGCGAGGAGAATACAATGGTATCGCAGTGCTTTTTGCACCCATGCTTGAAGCCATTCCCGAGGGAAGATTGGCAGTGTCGATTGACTGCCCTGAAATGGACCGTCCACCAGAAGGCCCAGAAACAGCACCCTTCGAAGAAGGAACTGTGTTCGCACTTGTTCTATTCTCCTTTGTGGGATTCTTCAGTAGTTTCAGTAGGGTCTTCGCAGTACTTTCGTCCTCCACTTCAGGCTTGCGTGGGTTCTTCAACAACTCCAGCAACTGTTTAGAATGGGGCGCCCTATCTTCAATAACGCTGGGCTTGACCACCGGAGTGTGCGGGGGCTGGTAGGCCTGTTGTAGCTGCGATTGCACGGGATACACAACAGCGCCTGGAACCGGCTGCTGGGTTTGAGGTGCCTGCGCCTGCGGGTACTGATGAGAGGTAGTAAAAGTGGAGTGTGTGGCAAACACGCCCTGATGCGAACTTTGAACAAATTGGAAAGGGTTGATCGTTTGCATACCCGGAATAGGATACTGTGGGAAAGGGAAGGGATAGCCAGCATACGCACCTGCCGCAATCGGCTGCACAGACTGACTGTTCGCCGTGGACGGCGCCGGAGGCACGGTTGTCGGCGCAGACGTCGAAATCGACGCCTGGGACTCGTCGTCCGAGAACACCAACGGCTTCTTCTGCCCCACGGAGGACTGCAGCATGTTTAGCAGATCGCGACCCGGGTCCGCAGCCTCCTCCTGTGTCCCAATCCCAAGAAGCAGCTTCAACTGCTCCTCCGCGTACTGCTTCAACTGCTCCTCGCCCTGAATCTGTTTCTGCTTCTTCACCCACAGCGACAGCGGCTTCACCATCGAGCTCACCAGATAGAACTTGTTGTTGGACTTGTGGATCGAGCGCGACAGCTTCCAAAAGTCGCGCCATTCGATTTTCTCGATCTCGTTCCGGACCTGCGGCTTGAACGCAAAGTCCTGTGGCACGCCCTTGACAAGATATATCTTGTAGTTCTTGCCGCCGATGTTCCGCTCTATGTACTGATCCTCCAAAACGTAGTTCGTGAGGTCGAACCCGATCTCCTCCATCACCTCCCGGATGCAGCAATCCACATCGTCCTCGTCCTTCGAGATCTTGCCCCGCGGAAAGGACCACGAGTCCGACTCCGTGCCCTTGACCAGCAGAATCTTGTTCAGCGTCTCGTTGAAGATCGCCGCGCCGCGCACCGGGATCGACTTCTTGTACTTCGAAAACTTCTGCAGCGCCTCCTCGGGGTTCACGTCCTGCCATTTCCACACAAGCGGGCACAGTGAGATCACATACGACGCAAACGTCTTGAACTTCATGTTGGGCAGATGCGGGTTCGTGAGCTTCACAAAATCCGTGTAGAACCACTGCGCCTCCTCAAAGTGGAACAGCTCCCGCTCCACCGTCGCCAGGTCCTCCGGGGGCACATTGATGATAAACCGCACAATCAGGTCCTCCAGCGCCCGCTCGAGGGACACCGAGTCCAACGGGTTTCGAAGTGGTAGCGACATATGCACGTCTCGTCTAGCTCGTCCGTCGATGCTCCTGCACCTGCTGTTGCAGCTTTTGTCTGGTGGTGTGTTGCTAAAATACAGCGCGGAGCACCGAAAAACAGCCTGAAAACTGACTACGGCGGTCCGCGGACGTGAAAATTTTTTGACCAGAAAGCGCACTGCGCGAAGGCTAAGCGCACCGGACCGCGCAGGCCCCTACGCTGGCCCGCCGCATCCCGCCGCCCGCCGCCGCCGCCGCCGCCGCCGCCGCCGGGGCGCGGCGGTACTCACACGTACATCGTGATTTATTGTCGTATATAGTGATCCAGATCGTGGCCTTAAGCCCCTCGCCGCCTGCGCCTGCGCAGCCCTCAATGCACTCCGTCCGCGTCGGCTACATCCCAGAGCACTTCAGCGCGCCGCTGCTGTTTGCGCAGACGCTCGGCTTCTTTGCGCAGCGCGGCGTCACCGCCAAGCTCGTGCCCTTCCCTAGCGGCTCTGGCCACCTGATCCAGGCGCTCGACGCCGGCGAGCTCGACCTCGCGCTCGGCCTCACCGAGGCGTTCGTGCGCGGCATCGCAGACACGCCAGCCGGCGCCGCGCCGCGCTACCAGATTGCCGGCACCTACGTGCGCTCGCCACTCAACTGGGCCGTCTCCGTCGGCGCCGCGTCGCCCCTGGAGCACGTGGACCAGCTGGACGGCGGCCGCGTCGGCGTGTCACGCGTCGGCAGCGGCTCGTACGTCATGAGCTATGTGCTCGCCCTGCAGCGCGGCTTCCGCCGGCCCTTTGCCGCGCATCCGGTGTGCCACACCTTTGCCGGCCTGCGCGCCGCCGTCAACGACGGCGCCGCGGACGCTTTCCTGTGGGAGCACTTTACCTCCAAGCGCTACCACGACGCGGGCGAGATCCGCCTGCTGGGCAACATCCCCACCCCCTGGCCCTCGTGGGTGCTGGTTAAGCACACCGCGCTAGAGCCCGCCGCGCTGGCCGCCTTCGCGGCTGCGCTGGACGACGGCATCGCGCACTTTGAGGCGCATCCCGAAGCCGCAGTCGCGCTAATCACGCAGCATTTCGACTACTCGGCCGAGGACGCGGCCGCGTGGCGCACTACGGTGCGCTTCCATCGGCCCTGCTGCACGTTGCACGACCGCACAGCCGTAGTCGACGCCACCCTGGCCGTGCTGCAGGCCGCGGGTGTCCTCCGTCACGCGGCGGATCCGGAGCTAGTGCAGCGCAACGTTGAACGCGGGCTCTACGCGGCGCCCGCGGGCGAGATTTAGGTAAGCTCCGTATTACGTAACCTCCACTCGGCCGGGCGCTCCAGGTCCGGCGGACCAAAGGCTCTGACTATGAATCACTGTCCTGATCATTGGTTGGTTGGGCGCAAAGGTCAGGAATCGGTGATAGTGGCCCCTGATGACGCTTGGCAGCCTATTCGAGCGGGTGGGCAGCAGGAGGCGGGCGGAAGGCAGGCACCAGGGTGGGCGAGGGCTGGCGCGAGAAGCTATATAAGCGCGGCGGGCGCGGGCCGGGAGGCGGCGGGGGCGGCAAGCAGCGCAATGGTAGCAGTCAGCTTAGAAAGAGTGCAGGTGCTCGGGCAGATCGACGCGGAGCCACGGTTCAAGCCGTCGACGACGACAGTGGCGGACATCGTGACGAAGGAGGCGCTGGAGTTTGTGGTGCTGCTGCACCGCACGTTTAACGGGCGGCGGAAGGACCTGCTTGCGCGGCGGCAGGAGCTGCAGCAGCGGTTGGACAGCGGGGAGGCGACGCTGGACTTCCTGCCGGAGACGCGGGCGATCCGCGAGGACCCGACGTGGCAGGGGCCGCCGCTGGCGCCGGGCTTGGTGAACCGTTCGACGGAGATCACGGGCCCGCCGCTGCGGAACATGCTGATCAACGCGCTGAACGCGGACGTGAACACCTACATGACGGACTTCGAGGACTCGCTGGCGCCGACGTGGGAGAACATCACGTACGGGCAGGTCAACCTGTACGACTTGATCCGCAGCCGCGCGGACTTTGCGGTGGGCAGCAAGCAGTACCAGCTGCGCGACCGGTTTGAGCGGCTGGCGACGCTGCTGGTGCGGCCGCGCGGGTGGCACATGGTAGACAAGCACGTGCTTGTCGACGACGAGCCCATCAGCGCCTCGATCCTGGACTTCGGACTTTACTTCTTCCACAACGCGGCTAAGCTAGTGGAGGTGGGCAAGGGCCCATACTTCTACCTGCCCAAGATGGAGCACCACCTGGAGGCCAAGCTGTGGAACGACATTTTCAACGTGGCGCAGGACTACATCGGCATGCGCCGCGGCACCGTGCGTGCGACCGTGCTGATCGAGACTCTGCCTGCCTCGTTCCAGATGGACGAGATCATCTGGCAGCTGCGCCAACACTCCGCAGGCCTCAATTGCGGGCGCTGGGACTACATCTTCAGCACCATCAAGAAGCTGCGCGGGCAGTCGCAGCACGTGCTGCCTGACCGTGACCAGGTCACGATGACCTCACCGTTCATGGACGCCTACGTCAAGAGCCTGATCCGCACGTGCCACCGCCGCGGCGTACACGCCATGGGCGGTATGGCCGCGCAGATCCCCATTAAGGACGACCCCGCCGCGAACGAGGCCGCGCTCGCCAAGGTCCGCGCAGACAAGATCCGCGAGCTGCAGAACGGCCATGACGGCTCCTGGGTCGCACACCCCGCGCTCGTGCCCATCTGCAACGAGGTCTTCCGCAACATGGGCACGCCGAACCAAATCCACGTTGTGCCCGAGGTCCACATCGGCGCGCGCGACCTCGTCAACACCTCCATCTCCGGCGGCCGCGTCACGATCGCGGGTATCCGCCAGAACCTGGACATCGGCCTGCAGTACATGGAGGCCTGGCTGCGCGGAAGCGGCTGTGTCCCCATCAACAATCTGATGGAGGACGCCGCCACCGCAGAGGTCTCGCGCTGCCAGCTTCACCAGTGGGTCCGCCACCGCGTCAAGCTCGCGGACACTGGCGAGAACGTCACCCCGGACCTCGTCCGCGGCCTCTTGCGCGAGCGCACCGACGCCCTGGCTCGTGCCAGTCGCGCCGGCTCATCGAACAAGTTTGCGCTGGCCGCTAAGTACCTCGAGCCGGAGATTACCGCCGAGCGCTTCACGGACTTCCTCACCACCTTGTTGTACGACGAGATCGTGACCCCCACAAACGCCTCAAAGTCGCGTCTCTGATGTCTGCGACATGCGACATGCTACATGCTACATACACATATACAAATATAACCTATACCCGTGACTCCTGACGTCGCCGCGCACGGTCTATCCGTTGCAGCTCCGCCTGCAGCCGCGGTCCCGCACTCCTGCCGCTACTGCCTCTGCACCGGCGCGCTGCTGCCCCGGCCGAGGTGCACTACGCCCCCAATCTACGGAGGCCGCCGTGCTCGCCACGAGCTTCGCCTGAGCCAGCTTCACGTTGTGTCATGTTAATGGCAACTTCAGAAAAAAAAACAAGATCACCAAAATTGTAGGTATTAACGACTATATACAAGAGGGCAGGAAGAGCTCAGAAAGAGTTCTGTTCGTTTCAGGTCAGGCGCTTCTAGTAGCAGATAGATAGTGGTCGACTAGGATGGCAGGGGAGTCACAGAGAAGAAGGGGACAAAGTATCAACTCGATATTGACGTCTTTTGGGATCAGACAACAAACAAACGAGCTGAACGGAGGGCAGGGGCAGCACGTACAGCCCATGGATATCCAACCTGTAGCAGCGGCAACGGGTTCACAGGTGAGCCTCGGATCTAATATTACGCCGACGGTGACGGTTGCAGCAGGAGGCGCGGGGGGCGGCGGGAACCTGGCGAGCATGCTCGGGACGACCCCCTTCGACGCGGAGGAGGCGGCGGCCGCGGGAACGGAGGGCTCGACAAACTCGGCGACGCTGGTGCAGGCGGGCGTGGGCGCAGGCGCGCATCTGCCGATCACATTGGTGCTCGGGCAGTCAGATGCGGAGGCCAGCGGCAACCACAACGTTTCGTCCGCTGCGTTCGAGGGCAAGGACTCGGGTCTAGCATCGCTCAAGAACGTGCGGCACTTTATCTACCCTGCGGTGCCGCCGGCGGACGCCAATAAGCTCAACATAGAGTTGGCGCATGATGGGCGTACGATTGAGCAGCAAGACGAAAATACAATAAAGATGCTCAAGGACAAGAACGGGCTCTTCTCGCTCCGGTTAACGCCGTTCATTGACCACTCGACCACGAATAATCCGGGGCTCTTTTTTGATCCCATCGTGCGGACCGCAGGCCCCAGCTCGCAGTTGGTTATCGGGCGTTACACAGAACGGGTTCGCGAGGCGATCGGCTCGCTCCCGGATCATTTCCACCCCGTGGTATTCAAGAGCAAGGTTGTGTCGCGCACACACGGGGTGTTTAAGGTGGATGAGCAGGGCAATTGGTATGTGCGCGACGTCAAGTCCTCGTCCGGCACGTTCCTTAATCAGATGCGGCTTGCACAGGCATCGGTTATGTCGAAAGACTACCCCTTGAAAGACGGCGACATATTGCAGCTGGGAATGGATTTCCGTGGCGGCACAGAGGAGATATATAGATGCGTCAAAATGAGAGTCGAGTTGAACAAATCGTGGAAGCGAAGGGCCAACGCGTTCAACAAAGAGGCACTAGCCCGCCTACGGAACCTACAAAAGCTAACGGCAGGCCTTGAGGAGGAAGATTGCTCAATCTGCCTATGTAAAATTAAGCCCTGCCAGGCCATCTTCATATCCCCTTGTTCGCATAGTTGGCACTACCAGTGCATACGCCGACTAGTGATGACACAGTACCCACAGTTTATATGCCCTAATTGCAGATCTTCCTGCGACCTGGAGGCCAGTTTGGATTCCGAAGACGAGGAAGAAGACGAGGTGGGCAAAGAGGGCCATTACAAAGAAGAGGCAGCTATAGAATCACGCACGCGCAGCCCGCTAGCTGCCGCCATTCAGGAGGAAAATGAGGAGGATATACAGATGTTGAGCTAACTAATCACCATGGTTTAAATCTACCTAAATTAATATATTTCTACTATCGACAAATGTTATTAGATTGTACCGATCTTTGTAACGACGTTATTGCAAGTAAAAGTTTTTGGTTGTATCAATGTTTCAGGAGTCTCCCCTAATCCAATTTGCAGACATCGCCGCCTCCGTTGACCCTCGGGACCAAAGGGCTATGGAACCCAACACTGACCTCAACATGCCACTTGTTGGATCCAACTTTGCAACTTACTGCCAATTGCTGTTATCCCCGTATCCATTGGCGCTCAGCACGAAAATGACATTTTCTTACACGTATCGATCGGACCTTCTAGTTGACACATACCACTGCGCCAATTACACAGACGGAAATGGCAAATAACGAAAATGCGATTAGATCACGTGACATGTGATTTCATTACCCATGGCTTCACCTGATAGCTTACATTTTCAACCACCACAAAAGCACAAAGATATTTTGTGTCAAGGCTCTACGCCAGGCTGCGCACCTTGTAACCCCGGCGGTGCTTACACGATGTTGGCATTCTGTAGGATCTGATTATATGGGCGTTAGCCCACAGATGTCGTTAATTGGCTGTGCCTGTTTTTTAAATGCAAAATTGTATATTTTATTCAAAAACTTAACGTTTTTCCAATGCTGATCCCGTAGAGTAGCCCAAACTAGCAAGCTACATGTTGAAGCTAAAGATAGACTAAATAATGCACTCTTATGCGTCCGGCGGATGCGGCTGCGTAAGCTCAGTTACAGTAGTTACTGGGGAAGAGGCCCTTGCTCCCATTTACCTCACCGTAGGTCCAGCCGTTGCCAGTGTCGCCGCGCAAGACCTTGATGACGTCGCCTGCACGGATGCTGATCTCGTCGTCATCCTGAGCCGAGTAATCGTAGATGGCAGTGACGGTCTTTAAGGGAGCTGCACCCTTCCGTGGAGGAGGAGCGCGAGGTACAGGCTTGCCTATGGAATGGTGCTCGTTGATTTCGACGTAGGTCGACGGAACTAGTCCCTCCTGTTGTGTGCTGGCGTTGCGAATCTTGACCCATCCAGAGCCGTCATCCTGGCGTAGAAGAACAATTGAGTTGCCGGGTGCGATCGTCACCTCGTCTTCATCCTGCTTGGTGTAAGGGAACAACACGCGGTTGCCGCCCTTGTGCTCCTCATTACTGATTGACATCATGGAGCTCGAGTCGTCCATCGTGCTGCTCTGCATACCAGAAGACTCAGTGCTCTGGGCGCGAATGCGCTTACTTCGGAATAGACTTAAGCCATGGTGCTTCGGAGATGATTTGGAAGCAACGTCGACGGACATCTCAGAGATGTCGTCATTCGCGCCAGTGCTGCGCGGGGCGGTGGCACGCTTGAACATCCCGAACATACTGGACTTCTTGAAGCGGCGAGATATATCAAGGCCCTCCTTGCTGAGGTCATGACTATCCCCGACATTATTCTGGATGCTCTCGATTTCGACCTCCGCCTCTAGTTTCGACGTCTCGTGCGTTGTGAAGGAGGATACCGTCGCCAAGTACTTTTTCAACAACTCTTGGAATTCGTAGGGGTCCACCGCCGCATTGAGCTTCATCTCCTGCTTCTTCTTGTTCAATTGCGTCAACGTGGACATCTCATCGTGCACCACTAGCTGCAAGCGATTGTACGAGTTCTGCGCCTTGGCCAAGCGGATCTTCAAGTCATGGAGCTCAACGTCGGACGGAACAGAGAAGGTCTCATCATCGTGCCACACGGGCGAAGGCACATACTGGTAATCATCAGGTTCCTTCCACTCGCGGAAATTGTGCTTAATGAACATGGAGGTGTCCAAGTGTGGGTAGTTCTGTCCGACAACGTCGTCCGCGGCCGACAAGCGCTCGTCGATTTTCTTGTGTGCCTCGCGCTCCAAGTCGCTGGCGCGCCGCCAGATGCTGTTTAGCACGCGGATGCGCGACTCGTTGAGGTCCTGGAGCAAGTCCAGCGCCTCGGGCACATCTTGGAAGTAGTACTTGTCCTTGAGCCGGTTCGTCTGGTTGATCTGAATCAAGTAGTCGTTCTTCGCGATGTTCATTTCGTGCTCCTTCTCGTCCACCTTGCGCTGAGCCTTGCTGGACGACCCGGACTTGGACTGTTTCTGGCGCGCCGCCTCCATGGCCTGGCAGCTCTCATCATACCGCTTCTTCGCCTTCTCCAAGCAGCTGTACGCGTAGTCCCGCTTGTTCACCAACTCGTGGTTAAATCCGTCGATCGTGTTGAGAATCAGATCGCACCGCTTCTCCAACGACGCCAACTGGTCCGCCACCTGCGTCTGCATCTCCTTCGCTAGCCGCTTGTGGTCCTTCGCCACGTTCTCCGTCTGCGAGAGCACCTCGTTCCACGCCACCTGCGACGCACTCTCGAGTGACCCCGGCGTGATTGTTGGCGTCTCCCCTACCGATAGCACCACCGTACTGTTGCTTTTGCGCCCAAAGTATTCCTTCGTCAACCCCGCAAGCTTCTCGCCGTACTCTCGCTCTAGCTTCGACCGCTCATGGTAAAACGATGCGAGGTCCTGCAACCACTTGGTGTTGCCTATCACCCACTTGCGTGTCTCCGTATAGGAGTCTTTTAGATCGTTTCCTATCGAAATATTAGACATCTGCTGATCCCTGCTCCTGCTTATTAGCGCTCTGAGGCTTCTAGTCTCGAGCTTGCACTCTCCCAGGTGATGCACAAGAAGTATCGATCCCCAAGCACTCGCATTTTTTAATACTCAAATTCCGTCGCTGGCATCTGGTTGATGTTAAATTGGTGACAGCTAAATCAGCCAAGGACTGTGTCTGTGGTGCGACGTTAGTGGCCAGCATGGACGGAAGCACAAGGACGAGCACTGAGACAGACGCAGAAGAACAGGCGCGGCTGCAACGGCAGTTCCGGTTGTTTCAGGAGGCGCTCCCTAAAGTGAGCGCTGCGGCATACCAGATGCTGCTGGGGGCGGTGGTACCGACGAGTGCGGCAGTGCAGCGGGAGCTGGAGGGGAAGGAGGTGCCGGCAGCCGCGCACCAGCAGCTGGCGCAGTTGGCGGAGGACGAGCGCGAGCGCGCGGAGGTGAGCGCGCGTGTAGGGCAGATCGGGTTCCAGGTGGGTAGCAAGGTGACGGAGCTGCTGGTGTTCAGCAACAACCCAGGACTGCACTTCGGGCAGATGGACCTACTGGGGGTGATGAAGTTCATCTGCCGGGAAGTGTGGAAGCACCTGTTTGGGAAGCAGATCGATAATCTCAAGACGAACCATCGGGGGACGTTCTACCTGTTCGACTACGACTACCAGCCCATCCGCGATTTTGCGCTGGAGGGCGAAGTGAGTGAGCGGGAGCTGCGCATGGTTGAGCCGTACTTGCACTTACCGTGCGGGGTCATCCGCGGGATTCTAGCGTCGCTGGGCTTCGGCGAGGAGGACACGGTGAGCGTGACCGTCTCGTTTGTAGAGCTGCCGAAGGAGCGGGTGGCGACACCGCATCAGTTCCCTCGGGGTGTCAACTTCAACGTGCAAATTGCGGGCAAGTAGCCGCCTATAATATAGAAGCAATTAGTCTAAACAGATAGTAATACATATTATTGGTTTCTCGAAGGTTCCTATATAGTATAGACACAGTTATAAAGAAACAAACACTGAATCCACGGATATTGTGAAATATATTGTAAGCTGGGAGCCTTTGATACGCGCTAGCTGCTTGAGAATACGTTCTTGAACTGTACCTCTGTGCCGGATGGGTTTTCAGTGGCCGGGGTGGGTGCATCGTTTCTGCGGGTTCCAAATGCAGGCTCGTGAAAAGAGAACTCGTTCGTTTCTGGGTCCTTCGGGTCGTCCATCTCGAGACTATAGTTGAGGTCCGACAACGACTTCTTTTTGGCGATAGGTTTCAGCGACCCCAGCGCCCTTGCGGCGACGATCGTGGGGTCCGGCATATGTGTGACCGCAGGCACAGCGCCTGCCTGGGATTCCTGGAAGGGCGGCGGCTGCTGCTGAACGCGACTGTGAGATTGTACGCCAGTGTTTTTTGAATCTTCGTCTGTATCAATGGATGGCACTATCCGTGTGTTGCCCTTTCCCCTACCCTTTATTCCTCGGTTGCTGTTTTTATAGAGCGAGGCAAAATACTCTAACAGCTCCCGTTCTTTTGTTGGCATGTCCTCGGAAGGATCCATTTCTGCAAGCTTCTGAGTGAGTCGGTTTAATGTCTGCAAATGGAATCTATTCTGGTGGGCCTTCATGTTTCCCAACTGGGTGAAGGACTTATTACAGTCATCTAACTTGCACTGAAATGGTTTGTAGTTCTCGTGGGTTAGCATATGTGCGGCCAAGTTGCCCTTCCGAGAGAAGCGTTTCCCGCATTTATCGCATTCGTACGGCCTCTCACCTGTGTGTAAACGTACATGTGTACGGAGGTTACCACCCTGCGTGAAGCGTTTCCCGCAATATTCGCACTGGAATGGTTTGTAGCCTATGTGGGACCGCACATGAACCTCAAGATGAGTCGACTGCGTAAAACACTTGTGACAGTAGGGGCATTTATGCTGTTTTACGCCACGTGATTTGGGTTTTTCGACACCACCGACCAGCTGCGACGGCGGCGGGATAATCGATGGCGCGTCTTCCAACATCAGAGATCCATCTGGATTCCTAGGAACCTTGTCTGTTACTCCTTTCTTTCTTGCTTGGATAACCAGCATTAGCTGATCGACCTTTGTCGCGCCTAAAAGCGGCCGCGCGTCCTCTATCGTTGCAGTTTCAGCATCATCGCTCAATGCCTCTTTTAGTTTTGCGGCTATATGATGATCGGCAGAGACAGAAGAGCTCACAGGGGACATAGAGGTTACCGACTTCTTCGTCCGCTGTCGCTTTAATTTCGGCTCGTCGTTTACTTCGTGTCGCCTATCGTTGGTAATAGGATGTTTGTTCACCGCCACGCCAGTAGTGGCCGAGGCGGCGGGCACTGAGCGATGATTGGAGCTTCCACCAGTCATCAGAGGAGACAGATGGCGCTTAAGCGTCTCTTCCACGTCGTCGACACCAGAGGCATCGGCGACAGCAACCTCTGGGTCAATACCCATCTCATCAGCTTCCTTACCTATCGGGCTTAGTGACTGGTCTGTGCGTTTCGGGTTCGCGTTGGGAGGGGGCGGGCCCGGTGCGTAGTTGCTGTTGTCTAAGGTCGCACGGACGGATGAATCGCGCCGCTTGAACTGGAAGTCCGCAAAGTCGTCAGCATTAAACTTGATCGAATTCTTCCGCGAAAGGGACGGGTTAAAGAACACATCTATGTCCTCGCTCTGATGGTGAGTCGGCTGCGACGGAACAGGACCGGGCTTCAAAACCGGCGGCCCCATCTTGCTGCCATTGGCGGCACCCGCAGAGCCGCCGGTCCCCGACGCACCATGCGCGGAGCCCGCAGCTTGATTGAAGAAATCAAGGTCCGTCGACTCGGCGGACCCAAAAAAAATGGAGTTCCGCTTCGACGACGGCAACGAGTCATTGCGGCCACCCCCGCCGCCGCTCACCAACTGGATGGCGCCCATCCCGCCGCTCGCGGACCGCCCCTGCGAGTAGCTCGGCGTCTTGAACCGGGGCATTGCAAACGGCTCCAGTTGCTCCGAGGTCCGCCGTGCCGTCGTGAACGCGGATCCTCCGTTACTGCCCCGCCCTGGCTCACCCTGGCTGGCTGTCGGCCACGAGTTCACAATCGAATACCCTCTGCCGTAGGCCATTTCCCCAGCCGTGGAGCTCCCTCCGCCCCCTGCAGACGCCGGCCCCCCACCGCCCCCCGTTCCGCCAGAGCCCCCACCCCCGCGCTCCCCGTGGCTGTCGATGTTCAGAAAGCTCGAGATGGAGTTGTCCGTGGACAGCCGCTGCTGGTTGAAATTCGTATAAATTGACATAGAGTCCTGCCGGTTTTGCTGCGACGGACCCACTCTGTGCGAGCAGTCGTGTTGGCCCGCGCCGGTGGGCGCAGACGACGAAGACTGCGGCGCCATTCTGATGCTCTGCAATCAATCGCTCCTGCGGCTGCGCTGCGTCCTCCCTCTTCCCGCTGTGCGAGTACGGCCTGTCTTGTCTGGCTGAAAACGTTGTTACCTCGGCGACACCTGCAGACGATCGAATTCCTACCTTCGAGGCGCGAACGTGTTTTTTAGTGCGTGCTGACTACGTCGTAGGTGGAATACCGGCACTAACTGGTTCTCTGCCTTCCTTTTTCTGCCTTACTTTTCCTGATACCTTCCAATAGTAAATATGCTCCAATACTAAGACCTCGCAGTTTTTCCTCCAGGTGTTGTTGTTCACGCCTCGTCACGTGCTAAGCACGTGCCCGAGGGTAAAGGTTACCCGGTGATCAGTGAGGGGCATGTCCGCGGGAGGGCAGGACAGGGACATTGTCCAGCTCGGGATAGATGCCAGATCCGGTATATCCGGCGGGCGCCGACGCCGTGTCCCTGTCAAAGTGAAAAATTTGCATGACATGCATGTCTACGTGTCCCTGCGATGAGCCATCGCCGAAGCATATAAATATAGGTTGGCTCGACCGCCTTGGAGTCGACGTTCGTTCTAGGGTGTTTTACTTCTCCAGTTTTATCGTAGTCATTATTTTATCTTGTTCTTAGTAGTCAGGCTTGTTAGCGAACTCAGTGTCTATATAACTTAGACTCAGCGGTCCCCATCTGCGGCGAAGGAAATACAGCACGCTTCACTGGTAATTAGTCCCCGACCACGGAGCTGCGAGAGATATATACAGACGAGATGGTATGTGCGGAGGCTGCGGGACGGCACGAGGCAAATACTAACAGTATGCAGGCAAAGTTGACTGATCTGATTCCCACTGCTCCGGTGACGCCTGCGCTCGACGCGGACCACGGCCGCCTGATGACGCTCGAGCTGAAAGATGGCACAGCGCTGCAGGGATACTCCTTCGGTGCGCCGGTCGCCGCGGCGGGCGAGCTGGTGTTCCAAACGGGCATGGTGGGCTATCCCGAGTCGATCACGGACCCTTCCTACGAGGGGCAGATCCTGGTGATCACGTACCCGATGGTGGGTAACTACGGTGTGCCGGACCGGCAGCTGATGGACGAGCTCGTAGAGTCCCTGCCACGCTACTTTGAGTCCAACCGGATCCATGTTGCGGGTTTGGTCGTGGCGCATTACACGGAGAAGCACTCGCACTGGCTGGCGCAGTCGTCGCTGGGCCAGTGGCTGCGCGAGGAGGGTGTTCCTGCGATCTACGGCGTCGACACGCGGGCTCTGACGAAACATCTGCGGGACTCCGGGTCCATGCTCGGCCGCCTGGCCGTGCAGAAGGCCGATGCCAACCTGCAGGAGGCCACCGGTGACCAATGGCGGGCTTGCTTCGATGTGCCTGAGTGGGTGGATCCCAATGTGCAGAACCTGGTTGCCAAGGTGTCTGTGAATGAACCCCGGCTATACACCCCGCGGCTAGAGTCTGCCGTCAGAGGCCCGGACGGTAAAATACTGCGCGTCGTTGCCGTTGACGTTGGTATGAAGTACAACCAAATCCGCTGCTTTGTCCAAAGAGGTGTGGAATTGCTGGTTGTCCCATGGGACTACGATTTCCAGGAGGAGGAATACGACGGTCTGTTCATCTCCAACGGGCCTGGTGACCCATCCGTCCTAACCGAACTTGCATCTAGGCTATCGGGGGCTCTCCTCGAGAAGAAGACCCCAATATTCGGTATTTGTCTGGGCCACCAATTGTTAGCCAGAGCCTCGGGCGCTTCAACCTTGAAGTTGAAGTTTGGTAACAGAGGCCACAATATCCCTTGTACATCCACTATCTCTGGTAGGTGCTACATCACTTCCCAAAACCACGGGTTTGCAGTCGATGTTGATACACTAGCGGATGGCTGGAAGCCACTATTTGTGAACGCCAACGATGGCTCTAACGAGGGTATTTATCACACTGAACTGCCCTACTTTTCGGTGCAGTTCCATCCGGAATCTACTCCTGGTCCACGTGATACCGAGTTCTTGTTCGATGTCTTCATCAACTCCATTTTGGAGCACAAGAACTCTGGAGTCTTGAAGAGTGTCGAATTCCCTGGAGGTAGAGTTGAGGACCACCTAAAAGCGCACCCAAGACAGGAGCCAAAGAAGGTTTTGGTTCTCGGGTCTGGTGGGTTGTCTATTGGCCAAGCCGGTGAGTTTGACTATTCTGGTTCTCAGGCCATCAAGGCTTTGAAAGAAGAGGGAATCTATACCATACTGATCAACCCAAATATTGCCACCATACAGACGTCGAAGGGTCTTGCTGACAAGGTTTATTTCTTGCCGGTTACAGCAGAGTTTGTCAGGAAGGTTATTCTACATGAACGTCCTGATGCCATCTACGTGACATTCGGTGGCCAAACAGCCCTTTCTGTTGGTATCGAGATGAAGGACGAGTTTGAAGCTTTGGGCGTCAAGGTCTTGGGTACTTCAATTGATACCATTATTACGACTGAAGACCGTGAGCTCTTCGCCAACGCTATGGACGAGATAAACGAAAAATGTGCGAAATCGAAGGCCGCTTCTACTGTTGATGAGGCTTTGGAGGCTGTCAAAGATATCGGCTTCCCGGTGATTGTGCGTGCAGCGTACGCGTTGGGCGGATTGGGCTCTGGCTTTGCTTCTAATGAGCAGGAGTTAGTTGACCTTTGTAACGTGGCATTTGCGTCATCCCCACAAGTTCTGGTCGAGCGCTCCATGAAAGGGTGGAAGGAGGTCGAGTACGAAGTTGTTCGTGATGCCTTCGACAACTGTATTACTGTCTGTAATATGGAGAACTTTGACCCACTTGGTATTCACACCGGTGATTCCATAGTTGTTGCTCCATCACAGACATTATCAGACGAGGATTATAATATGCTGAGAACTACAGCCGTAAATGTTATCAGACATCTAGGCGTCGTCGGTGAATGTAACATCCAATATGCCTTGAACCCATTTTCGAAAGAGTATTGCATCATTGAAGTCAATGCGCGGTTGTCTCGGTCCTCTGCGCTTGCATCTAAGGCGACGGGCTACCCTCTCGCCTACACAGCTGCAAAACTTGGTTTGAACATCCCATTGAACGAAGTTAAGAACTCTGTTACGCAGTCTACATGTGCTTGTTTCGAACCATCTCTAGACTACTGTGTTGTTAAGATGCCAAGATGGGATCTGAAGAAGTTTACTCGCGTTTCTACTTTGCTATCTTCGTCCATGAAGTCTGTTGGTGAGGTCATGAGCGTTGGCCGTACTTTTGAAGAGGCAATTCAGAAAGCAATTAGATCCACTGACTATTCGAACCTAGGTTTCAATGAGACCGATATGGAACTCAACATAGATGAGGAGCTTGCTAATCCATCTGATTTGCGTATATTCGCCATTGCCAATGCTTTCGCAAAATTAAACTACTCTGTTGAGAAGGTTTGGCAGCTAACCAACATAGACAGATGGTTCTTGGAGAAACTTCACTCTCTCATCACCTTTGGCAGGGAAGTTGAAGCTTTTGGTACCAAGGAAGCTTTGCCTCGTTCTCTAATGAAACAAGCAAAACAGTTGGGGTTCGACGATAGACAAATTGCCAAGTTTTTGAACTCTAATGAGGTGGCAATCCGCCGTGTCAGAAAGGAATACGGCATTGTTCCATTTGTCAAGCAAATCGACACGGTTGCCGCAGAGTTCCCTGCATTCACCAATTACTTGTATTTGACTTACAATGCTTCTGAGCACGACTTGGAGTTTAATGACCATGGTGTCATGGTTTTGGGTTCTGGTGTATACCGTATTGGCTCTTCGGTTGAATTCGATTGGTGTGCGGTCACTGCAGTCCGGACTTTGCGCCAAAACAACGTCAAAACCATCATGGTTAACTACAACCCTGAAACGGTTTCTACTGACTATGACGAAGTTGATAGACTGTACTTCGAGACCATCAATATGGAGAGGATACTCGACATTTACGAAGTCGAATCTTCTGCTGGTGTGGTTGTTTCTATGGGAGGTCAAACTTCGAATAATATCGCGATGTCACTTCACCGTGAGAATGTGAAGATTCTAGGTACATCGCCTGAAATGATTGATTCAGCTGAAAACAGATACAAGTTCTCTCGTATGCTGGACCAGATTGAAGTTGATCAACCGGCGTGGAAGGAATTAACATCCATGGAGGAAGCAGAGGACTTTGCTAATAAGGTTGGTTATCCAGTGCTTGTTAGACCTTCTTACGTTCTTTCTGGTGCCGCAATGAATACTGTCTATTCTAAGGATGACCTTGAGTCATATTTGAATCAGGCGGTCGAAGTCTCTCGTGAGTACCCTGTCGTTATTACTAAGTACATCGAAAATGCCAAGGAAATCGAAATGGATGCAGTGGCTAAGGACGGTGAGATGATCATGCACGTTGTGTCTGAGCATGTTGAGAACGCTGGTGTCCACTCTGGTGATGCTACGTTGATCGTACCACCACAAGACCTTGACCCAGAGACCGTCCGGAGAATTGTCGATGCTACTGCTAAGATTGGAAGGGCGCTAAAGATAACCGGCCCTTATAATATCCAGTTTATTGCCAAGAATAATGAAATTAAGGTCATTGAGTGTAATGTTAGAGCTTCAAGATCTTTTCCATTTATTTCTAAAGTCATTGGCGTCAATTTGATTGAGATGGCTACAAAGGCCATCATGGGTATTCCTGTCACACCATACCCTATCGAGAAGTTGCCCGATGACTATGTTGCTATCAAAGTGCCACAGTTTTCCTTCCCTAGATTAGCCGGCGCTGATCCTGTTCTTGGTGTCGAAATGGCTTCCACTGGTGAGGTTGCTACCTTTGGACATTCCAAGTATGAGGCGTACTTGAAATCCTTGTTGTCTACAGGATTTAAGTTGCCCAAGAAGAACATTCTGTTGTCTATTGGCTCCTATAAGGAAAAGCAGGAAATGCTTCCAGCAGTTCAGAAATTATACAAAATGGGCTATAAGCTCTTTGCAACTGCTGGCACTGCTGATTTTATATCGGAGCATGGAATTCCAGTTCAATTTTTGGAATTCTTAAATGAGGACGATGAAAAGTCTGAATACTCTTTGACGCAACATCTAGCTAACAACAAGATTGATTTATACATCAACTTGCCTTCAGCTAACAGATTCCGCCGTCCAGCTTCCTATGTTTCTAAGGGGTACAGGACCCGTCGTATGGCTGTGGACTACTCGGTTCCACTTGTAACAAACGTGAAGTGTGCGAAATTGCTAATTGAAGCATTGGCCAGGAACCTGACTTTGGATGTTTCCGAAAGAGATGCCCAGACCTCCCACAGGACGGTTACTATACCAGGTCTGATTAACATCTCTGCCTATGTGCCAAACATATCCAACGTTACACAGGGCCCTGCAGAGTTGAAAGAGGTTACTCGCTTGTCTGTGGAATCGGGATTTACCTATTCTCAGATAATGCCAAGATCTACAGTTGGCCCAGTCATTACCAATGCTACTTCGCTGAAGGCAGCACAATCCGTCTGTGAGAACTCTGCGTACACAGATTTTGGGTTCACAGTTGCCGCTACTGCCAATAATGTGGAAGAAGTTGCCTCATTGGCCAACCAAGCTACTGCACTCTTCATACCTTACCGGGAACTAACCAACAAGGTTTCACTGGTGGCTGAACACCTAAAGAACTGGCCTGTTGAGAAACAAATTATCGCTGAGGCTAAAACATCTGATCTCGCTTCTGTGATCTTGCTTGCCTCTCTACAGGGAAGACCTATCCACATTACTGGGGTTTCTCACAAGGAAGATTTAGCTTTGATCATGACCGTCAAAGAGAAGATGAATAATGTTACTTGTGACGTTAACATCCATTCTTTGTTTGTTTCTCAGGATGACTATCCAGAAGCTTTGTTCTTGCCTACTAAGGAAGATCAGGATTTCTTCTGGAGGAACTTGCAAGAGATTGACGCATTTTCTATCGGCTCTATGCCTACTCTTCTTGCCACTGTTACCAGTAACAAGGTGGTCACTGGTCTCGGCATCAAGGAGGCTCTACCGCTCTTGTTGTCAGCCGTGAATGATGGCAGGCTAACACTGGAGGACATTGTTGAGAGGTTACATGACAATCCCGCTAAGATATTCAACATTCCTGAACAAGATGCCAAAGTAGAGATCGATTTAGATTTCACCTTCAGGCACACTAAGAGATGGACTCCTTACACTAAGGGTGGGCTGACGGGCGGCGTTGAGCGTGTTTTGCTCGACGGACAGACTGTCGTGTTAAGCGGTGACCTAGTAGCATCTGCAGCTCTAGGTGAGGCCGTTGTACCTACTTCAAACAATTACACTTCGACTCCTCTATTGAACGCGGAGCCATTGCACAGCTTTGTTCCACCTTCTAGCTCGGGTAAGAAGCGGTTCTCCTTCTCCCGCGAGCGGGGAAACTCGTTTGCTTCAGCTGGTGACCACGAGGAAGCTGTTATCGACCAACCGCTGGAACAAAGGTTGATGTCTTCAAGGCCACCAAAGGAGCTGTCGCCCCCAAGTGCGCTGAGAGAGCTAGTCCGTGCGCACAATCCATTCAGAGGAAGGAATATCTTATCTGTTAACCAATTCAAACGTTCGGACTTCCACGCCTTGTTCGCTGTGGCCCAAGAGCTGCGTGCGGCTGTCGAGAGAGAGGGCGTTCTCGAATTGATGAAGGGCCGCCTCTTGACGACCATATTCTATGAGCCATCAACGCGCACATCCTCCTCTTTTATCGCGGCAATGGAGCGCCTCGGTGGTAGAACCGTCAACATAAACACCTCGGCATCCTCTGTGAAGAAAGGTGAGACACTCCAGGATACCATCAGAACCCTAGCTTGCTACTCAGATGCCATCGTTTTGAGACACCCTGATGAGATGTCTGCTCACATTGCCTCCAAGTACTCGCCAGTACCAATCATAAACGGAGGCAATGGTTCCCGTGAACACCCTACCCAGGCCTTCCTGGATCTATTTACGATCCGTGAGGAGCTGGGTACCGTTAACGGTATCTCCGTGACTTTCATGGGCGATCTGAAGTACGGCAGACCAGTGCACTCCTTGTGCCGTCTGTTGAAGCACTACCAGGTTCGTATCAATCTGGTCTCGCCAAAGGAGCTTTCCTTGCCGGACGGTCTCCGTAACGAGCTCATCGACGCAGGGCTTCTAGGCATTGAGAGCGAGTCACTCACGCCCGAAATAATCTCGAGATCGGATGTCCTGTACTGCACTAGGGTCCAGCAAGAGAGATTCGAGAGAGAGGAGGACTACTTGCGCCTGAAGAACACCTACATTGTGGATAACAAGATCTTGGCCCATGCTAAGCAGCAGATGGTAGTCATGCACCCTCTACCTCGTGTTAGCGAAATCCGCGAGGAGGTCGACTACGACCACCGTGCCGCATATTTCAGGCAGATGCGCTATGGCCTGTTCGTCCGCATGGCCCTCTTGGCCATGGTTATGGGCGTCAACCTATAGACTTATCAGCTTTGGACGTCGCAGTCGCACTTACCTGCAGTGGGGACTCAGGTACTTGGTGCAGCCGCGTCCTATTTTTAGTTATGTCGGATACAATTACTTTATAAACTTAACTTCGTACGCTTAAGCTTCGTGATGACCATAATAATATTTTGATTGACATTCGTAACTCACCGTTTTTGGTTGCCTGCAGCTCCATTTTAACGTCGAAAAAATATTTACTTATTACCCGGCGTCAGATGCAGCGATTTCCACCGAGCTTGATTAGCTTGACGCGATTGCTAGCTACACTGCGCAGACAGCAGAGGTCATCGCATGTTTAGGCGTATAGTAGCAGTCCCTAGTTCGTGGAGTAGCCTCCAATTGTTTAGCACTAGCGCTGTCCGCAGCAGCAACGGGCTAGCAGCTATACTGGAGCAGGTATCGGCAAAGAAAAGTGCACCGAGGGAAGCGAAGACGCCGAGCAAGTATGCTGACCGCAAGCCGCAGCACTCTTCGCCCGTTCGCAAGAAGAAGGTGTTTGTGCGGTGGACCACTGGCTCAGAAAAGGCGCGCGAGATAGCGAACACAGTTGTGTCGGAGGTGCTGAGCATCCGCAGCGACGGACGTCTCCGCCTCATCTTGCCTGAAGAAAACCGCATCCAGGAGCTATCCATGCAGGACGTCGCGCGCCAGCTGGACCTCGAGGTCCACAGCCTGCGATTCATCAAGAGCGAGACGGACGCCGGCGGCCGGCCGCTGCCGCTTGTCAAACGGGTGTCAGTGCGCGAAGCCTTCAGAGTGCACGCGGAGCGCATGGCCGCAGAGCGCGAGAAGGAGCTGCTTCGGAAGGGCGTATCCGCCCGCCGTGTAGGCGCTAAGGAGCGCCGCGCGCCAGATAGCAAGCAAGTGCGCATTTCGTGGCAGATCTCGCCGACGGATTTCTCCAACCAGAAGTCAAAAGAAATCCGCGGCCATCTGGAGCGCGGCCACACGGTACTGGTGCTGCTTGCAAACAAAGACGCCTCAGGCCCCGCCCCCCAGGTTTCACCGCGCGAGCTACAGCGCCGCAGCTCCCTCCTAGATGAGCTTGCCGCCATCCTCGAGGACATCAACTGCTCAGTCGTACGCTCCGGCGACCCTGCGTCCCGCGTCGAGCTGAAGCTGGTGCCAAAGGCCCCACAGGAAGTTGACCGCCATGCGTTGAAAGAGCAGCGCCGCCTACAGCGCGCTGAGAAGCTGAAACGCCGCCTCGAACGCCGCGGCCCCGCTTCAGCCCAAGAATGAGTGCACCCTCTGCTTCGCAGGTTGCCGAGCTGGGGATGCAATTAAAGCTGCCTGAGATGCTTCAGACGTCTCTTAAAACCTTCTAGCGAGATCTAACAAGACAAGACATAACGCTATGTCGCCTGTTCTTTGCGGTCGTGACTAGAGATGCCTACGCTTTTGGGCTCTGTTAACAAAAACTTCACCAACTTTAACCCCATAAGTAAGCCCTTAACTATCACAAGAACGAAGAACAGGACAAAAAAGCAGGCAGGACTACGTGAGGCCGAATAGCATAGATGAGTGCTGCTTGTCTAGCTTCGTGGGTTGTTACGGCGTGCATCGTTGCCTCAGTATGCAGCGTGGTGTTGTCTGCACACACGATGTGGTCGCAGCTGATAAATTACCGGAAACCGCAGCAGCAGCGGCTTGTGTTGCGCATTCAGCTGATGGTACCGATATTTAGCCTTACATGCTTCATCGCGGTGGTCAAGCCCGACATAGCGATGGTGCTGATAGATCCTGTGCGGGAAATATACGAAAGTTTCGTCATCTACACGTTTTTCAGTTTGTTGACGTTGCTACTCGGGGGTGAGCGGAATATCTTGGTGAACCTTGCGCCGGAGCAGAAAAGGATCCAGCACCCGATTCCCGTTGTGGGACGTTGGGTGTTGCCCATGGTCGATATGGCCGACCCCAAGGCGTTTTTGGCTGTGAAGCGGGGCATTCTACAGTACGTGTGGTTCAAGCCGGTGTACTGCTTGGGGATGTCTGCGTTCCAGGTGTTGGAGTGGGATCTGGGATGTAAGTGGTTGACGCTTGTATACAACGCGAGCGCGTCATGGTCGCTCTATAACTTGGCGCTCTTCTGGAAGTGCTTGTACAACGAGTTGCGCAAGTACAACCCATGGCCTAAATTCTTATGTGTTAAGTTGATCATTTTTGCATCCTACTGGCAGGGTATGGTTATCACGCTTCTCCACTACCTGAACGTGATTCAGGACTGCGAGGGCACGAACATGGGCTACGTGTACCACAATGTGGCGCTCTGTTTGGAGATGGTAGCCTTTGCGTTGGCACACCGCTGGGCCTTTTCGTGGACCGAGTACAGCGCGCAGAATATCCCGCTAGGTGCGCGAATGCATTTCTGGTATGCGGTGCGAGACTGGCTCGGCTGGAAGGACTTGATCTGGGATTTTAGGACTACGTTTATTGGAAGCGACTATACTTACCGCAATTTTGATGCCGCAAACACGAATCCCGAGGGACGCATCAAGAGGATCAACGACGGTCTTCGGTACACGAACTGCGGGGCTGAGAGACACTGGATCAATGACAAACAGCCGCGTTACGGGTCCATGGACGAAGACTCCTGGGTTGATCTTGCCTCTGAGCTCCCAATATATGTCCCGGAGGATCAGAACTACCCAGTCGTCTGGGATGCGCGGTCGTACAGGTATACCCGCGGCATTCGCCAGCTCCGGGAGAACATTATCAGAGAACGCACTTCGTCTGCAGTTTAGCATCTTGCAAGTTGAGCATTTTATAGACTGGGATTACACGACAATCATCCATGCACCAATGCGGCGTTTAGTGCCCTAGGGAGAGCGAGGATGCTTATATATACTTCAAACCTACACCAGGCGCGATCTTCACACGCACTATTTGTCCAAGGGGCTTCAATCGTCATTGCATTACACGAAGAAACAATACTTACATGAGAATGGAACAATAATAAACTAAGCGTATGGTGCCTAATGATTGTCCAGATGGGCGTTGCTGTTCGTGAACAGTAAATGCTTGGCAAACTCATAAGATGTCCACGATATAGCAGTTGCAGGCATGTTGCTGATAATTCTGGGTTTTAGGCCCCGAAAGAAACCGGACCAACCATATGTTTTGTGGATTGCAGATGCAGCCTTGCGGAATGTGTCAGCCTCCTTGAACAGCTGACTTTGAACAGAATCTGCACCGCGAATCTGCAATACTGTCTTCACGCAGTCTAGCGGTGTGGTTATGGCGGCACATGTTGCGCCGGATATCCCACCGCACAGACAATGTATCCAGGGGTTGTAGTTGTTACTCGGATTGAATATTTTTGTAGATGATTCATAAATAACAAAATTCAACGCTGCGAACGGTATGTTCATAGCAATAGTTGTCGGATATGAATAGAAAAACGCTGCAATGCCCTCTCGCTGGTACATACGCACGGCGCACTTCGTCATGGAATCACTTGGGTGCAACTGCAATCTCTGTTTGATGGTGTCAAACGGATTCATTAGTGCATCCGCAGCCACCGTGGCCAGGGTCCCGCTCAGCGCCGTCTTCAGGGGCTGGTGCGTCTGCCGGTCTTCCGGATCAATCAGCCGCGATTTGCACATCTCATATGTCGCAAAGTACACTGCGTGCGCTGGACCTGCCCCCAGCACCACCGATTGCACGCCCTTCCACAGAGCAAGCGATCCTTCTGTAGTAGATATCTTCGCAATCTGCGCCAACATGTTGCTCGGCAGCCTCGTAGCCGCACTGGAACCCGTCGTGCTCACTGCCTGCATCCTCGTCTTGATGGCGTCTATAGGAAACATTATCGAGTGCTCCATGATGCCTGCAAACGCTCCAGCTGCCAACTGGTACACAAGCGGCGCATTCTCCGGAAGTGCCTCATAGTCAAGTTCCGGAGGATCCATCGGTCGTTTTTGCTTCCACTAATTGCCCCACAAGACAGGTTGCGACTGTCTCTCTAAGTAGCTTACCTGGTAGTTACACTGGGCCCGGGATGCCGTCCTGTTCTAATTCCCCCGCGTGAATTCTGCCGGCAAGTGTAGGTATCCTGGAGTTGCAAACACCACCAGTTGACTTGGTATGGCTGATTCGCACCTTCAGTAGATGTACCAGAGCTCCTTTTCAGCGCCAGGTATCAAACCAGTATTTGGAATATTTTTTAACAAGTTGATGCAAACTCGCTCAGGCAGGAGTTAAGCACGGATTTTTCCGGGTGTGAAAAATTATCGGAATAAGGTCGGCGAATAAGGCCGTCACGAAATGTCAGTCAGTGATTGGGTCTGAGCCGACTTGCAACACTAGATTCCCGAGCAGGTTGGGGTCGAGAACTCTAGGTGTGCCTTTCTTGCTAGCTGGGCAGGATGTTGAGTGCACGGGCGAATTGAGCTGTTAGCGCCAATTAGATGCCCAAAAGAGCGAAGACAGTTGGGCACACTATGATAACAGTCATCGGAACGCCCATGTAGACAAAAAATCTGCCAAGTATATCGATGCGGGGCACCAGCGGACGCACGTGGCCGGTGCGAGGGTGTTCTGCGTGTGCAGCAGGTCGATCGTCTGTCATCAGTACGGAGAGCAGGCTGTAGACGAGTTTCTTGCTCAGAACGCTCTTCCACAGCAGCACGCAGAGGATTCCAGCAACTATGCGCGCGCAGGCTGCTGGAATGGCCACGTAGGACCATTGAAACACAAGATACTGGCTGGTGGTCTCATGGAACAGGCGGGGGAAAAGCCACTCGGCGGCCTCAATGCCTGTGATGACGCCGATAAAGGCGACGCTGTCCTCGAAGCACGGGCAGGGATCCACAGGCTCGACATGGTAGAAGAGCATCAGTAGGCCTATGGCCACCGCGAAGAAGGGGAACCACCACGAAAACTGCGCTGTAGCCTGGTCGAAACTGAGGTAGTCTCTAGTGATCAAGCGCACTGTAAAGCAGAAGACTCCAATTGCGGAGCCTGTCACAATGTCGAGCAGTCCGTGCATGCCACAGTAAATACGCCCCAGAGTCAGCGTCACGTAGTAGACGGCCAGCAGCACAAGGCACAGGAAGAACTGCAGCGCGCTGCAGTCCATGCGTGACCGCCAAGCGTAAACAAGGAACAACAGGGTCACTGCGGTCGCATTGGCGCAATGCGAGCTCGGGGCGCCGTACTCCTTCGTTGTGTACTTGCTTAGCGCGATCCGGTGGCAAGGCGGACTCGCGGGCCTGGGCAAACAAAAATAGTCCTTGAGGTACCCAGTGATGTAAATGGAGTATCCTAGGACGTAGACTAGGTCTCTGGTCACAACGCCGTATCCTAGCCACCTGGGAATGGGCAGAGCAATCACATAAAACATGTGGGACCCAAGAAGTGCTGTGTACGCAAAGTAGCTGTCTCTCCATGGTGTTCGATATTGGCGCTGAAGCAATGCAATATAATCCGATTGATTAGCGGTAAATGGCAGAAGGTACTCTCTGCATTTGAACCGAAACGCCGACATATACGGTTTGAAGTATCCAGGTGGATGGCTTCCGGGATCATACTGAGGCAATTTTGCTCCCGAATGGTCAGACACGCCACGAGGTCTTCTTCCTCTGATATTCGGAATGTTATCCGAAGCCTGAGCGGTCATATTACGTTGATATATTCGCCTTTAGTATTGTTTTCGTAGATTGTTTCTCTTCTTTCAGGCGACCTTAAGATTGTAAAACGACAGACTTTTTAGATATCTAATGTTGTCGCTATTCAGTACATAGTCTGGTATCTAACATACAAAAAAGCAAAAGACTGGTGAGTACTGGAGGTATGGACATTACACTCAGTGAATTAAAGATGTGGGGCCATTGGTCTGGATGATTTTTTTGCAGATCATCCTGGCCTCGTGAGCGTAGAAGTTTTGCAGGGCCGAAGCATCCGACAGCTCTAACCAGGCAGTTGTACGTTCTGCAGCTGCATCTAGCGATTTAAACCATTTGTCATACTGGGAATAGCTAGAGCGGTCTATTGGAACGGTCAGGCCTTGGACAACTTCGAAATTGTTTAGATACGCGTCGCTGCTGAACATCCGCCGCGCAGATCTCTTGCACCAGTCCAAATCAGCGGGGTCGTCCACCTTTCCTCCATATATGATTTTGCCGATGGTGTCGCTGACAAGCTTCCAGGGCACCAAATCGGGGTCGACATGCTCCTTGCCGTTACTGCTCTGTTCAAATATGTGGTCCAAAAACTTGCTACCTGCGTGGAAGTCACCATCGTGGAAGTCGTACTTCTTGGTGAATCCAATAGGCGCGAGACGGCACCTGGCCATGATAATAGAGTGGAACCACACGAGGATGAACTTGCTATGAAGTTTTTCTACTGGTTTGACATTCTTCAGTTCCTCTGACTGAGTCCGCCACAGCTCGCAGACTGTGTTTAGAACGCCGGGCTCACCCTCGTACGCTATCTTATAGCTTCTGCTGAGCAAAGGAACCACTAGAGGCTTGCTTTGGATCCCACATGTCATGAAAACCCTAAAATCGGGATTGGCCTTGATACTCTCCAATTTCTTTGGAAGAACGGTATTGGCCCATTCATGAGACATTTGAAGGTTCTGCAAAAGCAACCACTTTCCTTCTCCAGAATACTGGATGAGGTCCTGTTCCGCCATGGAAATACTTTCAGCAGACCCTAAGGCGACCGAATGGACGGTCTTTCCCATTTCCTGAGCCAGTTGTTGAACTTTGAAAGTGCCATCCACACCACGCTCGCATGCAACTATAATATTTTGGTATTTCGGCACGGAGTCGTGCCAACTCGATTCTGGCAGAAACTCCAACAGCGATTTGAGGCCCTTGAGGTAATCCTTCTCGTTGGCCGCCGCCACCAATTGCTCGAGCTTGGTGTCTGTGATGTGCTCAACGGTTCCTAATGTGTCGGAGGCGATACCTTCAATGATCTTCCAGAAATGCTCCGAGAAGAACTTGCTCTCTCTGGAATGGTGGTAAGAAGCGAATAAAAGTATTCCAAAGGCCATTCTATCACGGTCTTTAAAGACGTGGGAAAACCACATGTAGACGTGTTCATACAAGGCAAGGAGCAAATGCTCTGATCTGGTCATATTTTCTCGTGTTTTAGTAGCGAATATACTGCTGAAGCACTCCATAAACTGCTCAATTGGTATCTGATAAAACCAGTGCCATTGAGTGATTGACTCGAGCAGGTTAAAAATTAAGACAGATTGCTCCCCTAGCACATTATATTCATTGACGAGATCTTCAACCTTGACAATGACCGTATTGGTCTCTTCGATTTTCTTAGCGATTTCAGAGGACTCAATCTTGAGTTGCTCCAGAGTTGAAATTAAAGAATCATTTTCCAGAATACTTCCATCGCTTTCATTCAAAGACTCCAGTAGCTTATCCTCCAGTGATCTCAGGTGTAACTTATACTCACCGTTTAACTTTAATAGATCTGTGCGCTGTTTTTGTAACTCAGGGTTCTCTTTTTCCAATGTGATCTGCAATGCTTGTGCCTCAATGCTGCCTTTGCTAACCGTAAAGTTTATGACCGCCATTCTTGTCTTCACAAAAGAGCTCATGTAGCTATTAGGGTCCTTTGAGTGAATAATCAATTGGAAAGAGGTGGAGACATCCACTTCGTGATCACCAATTTGCACAGTTAGCCTTCCTCCTGCCTTCTTAAACTCCTTTGCAATTAAATGAGATATTATAGGGTCGAAGAATTCACCGTCCTGGATCAAAATACAGCCGCCAAATCTCAGAGCATTTTCAAGTTGTTTGACAAAGCCCACATCAAGGAAACTTGTTATCATCATCTTTCTCCCATAGAAATTGGCAAAAGTATCGACGATTGTAGAGCTTGGGTCTATAACGTAAGGGTAATGGCAGCTATTCATGGCTATGTGGAAGTTCGCAACGAATAACTCATTATCCGGTAGACCGCAAGCAACCCAGTTGACTTTCGTTAATGGATTAACCATATCAGTAATAAATGAATAAGTTGGCTCATACTCAATCCCAAACTTAGCTAAAGTATTGCTCCAAATTGTGAACAGTTTTAACCTGAGGGACTGATCATGAGGGCCACAGTAAGATTCATACAAGGAAGACAAGAAACAATTTCCAATGAGATTTTTATTCCAGTCCTTAAAATGTTCCGTATTCTTTATCCATCTTTCCTTTTCACCCGTTAAACTTTCCATAAGCTTGATAGATCTCTCCACCTTACTCTGTACCGATTCCATTTCTGTTTTCGTTATTTCAACTTCTCTTATTAGTTTACTATAGGAAACCTTAGACGATTCAATGCTTGTCTGAAGTTCTTTGATCATCTCCCCTGCAGCCATTAACCGCGCCTTATTTTGCAGCATCTCATTCTCAACCTTCACCATTTCCTCCTTTAGAGGGGTGACCTTAACTAACATCTCAGAATAGCTTATTTGAGCAACTATCCATTGGTACAATGGTCCACAAGCCAGCGATGCTCTATTAACAGACTCATAGTTAAATTTCGGCCTGGATAGATAATCGGTCTCAATATCTTGTTTCATTGCGGGTGTCATCATAGTTTCCGTATTGTAGTACACTATGTCAGTGACAAATTCATCTTTACGGATAGCCAACTGTATGTCCTTCCATGTTTTGCACGAGTAACCTAAGATAACACATACAGCTTCTAGTGTTGTTTTCACAGCATCGGGTGGATTTAACATAGACCTTAATTCTGTAAATTGTTGTTTCTTAATATTCTTGACACCCCGCTGAGCTTCTAGGATTGCAGGCTCTGCTACGGCCAAATCGGCCATAATTATCTTCCGTCTTTCATTAATCTCCTTCTCTTGCAAAGCCAATATCTTTTGAATTTCAACCGATGCCTCTTGTTTTCTTTCAGCTTCATTCTGATCAACCAACATTTTGTCTAGCGTATCTCTGGCTTCCTTTTCCTTCTGTTGAAGTTCAACTTGCTTCTGCGACAAACTCTGGTTTAATTGTTTTACTTTGATCACTGTATCTTTCAACTTTTCCAACCCCACTAATGTAAATCTCTGATGTTCTTCCAACTCTTTTAACTTGCTCATGTAAAGACTTTGGAATCGTCTTAATGATGTTAAGAATGCGCTTGGAGAACCTTGTGAGTTTCCCAACAACCTATGGTATTGCTCATGGAATAAGACGAATAGGTTAGCTACAACATCTCTTATCGTGACCAAGTTACCATCTGGAACAATCAGGTTGGCTGCAGCATGATGAGGTATTGTGTAGTCTGCTCTGTCAAGTGGCATATTTTTAATCACTTCATTCACCACGTGCAAACAGGACCTGCTCGACCATGTCCCAATCCAATTGATGACACTTCTATTGAATAATGCAGGCGAAGTAATCAATTGCGTAGACTCACGATTATCGGGGTCATTGATGTTGAAAATAACATGCAGGTTTTTAGAAATCTCCGAAGTAAACCAGTCATACATCTCCTGTTCAGTATCAAGCAATAAACCAAGCTGAGAAATCCTCTGGCCAATTTTTGATAGTAATGCTTCATATTCATCTGCTTCGAACAAACCTGGAACATCCGAGTTTGCCAACAATGTGTTCATGCGCTCCAAGAAAGACGTTTCTAAAATATTTGACTCGTCAATAATTAAGCAAATCTTCTCGCTTTCAGTGCCGCACCGTAGCAACATTTGCTTTAAGAACTCATCAAAATTCTCTATCGTAAAATGGCGGTGAATGGTTGGACGAACAACTTTAATGCCATTCATCCATGCAACAAATCTGGTGATTGTAGTTTTACCACTATAGTTTGGACCAACTAAAATGCCATGTCCCTGTACTTGTTTCAGTATTCTATCAATTCTCAATATATTATCGATCATATCATCATAGATAGTTAATTCTGTATCAAGCTCCTCCTCTGCAAAAGTTTTTAGACGCTCTTTGATAAATGTATACATTTCACTCTTAACAACCTTCGAATAATTCAAGGAAAGCCAATTAGAAAATAAGAGTTGAGATGATTCTAGTGAACCAAGGGGCTGGTTAGGGAAGTGCGTTGTAATTGCATTTTGCAAGATGGACTGAAAAATATTCTTTTCTGAGCTGGACACCAGTCTATCAGAGAAGAGACGTAAAGATTCATGGGCCCAGAGTTCTAGCATATATGCCAGATCTATATTTCCGCTGTCCGAAATAGTAAAATGTATTCCTCTCACCCACCTGGTCAATTCCCGGGGAGAATAGATGTAGTGGCTGTGAGCTTCGGACGTGTAAGTTGCCTTACAATCGTAGTAAACTTGTAGGGAGGCCTTCGTGAAATCAGAGGCAAATCCCTTTAGCTTTGGCGTCAACTTAAAGATAGCATTGAAGAAAGTTTCGTAGATTTGTTCCATTGCAATCTGACCTGGATAGTCAACCATAACAATGGAAGCATGCCTCAAAAATCTAGGGGTAATTGATACTCTTCCTGCATGTCCTGGCGGGTTGCAAGCTCCGACTATTTGGATTCTTTCAATGAACACCCACTTGCTTTCCTGGACATTCCAAAAGCCTCGCTTCTCAATCAACTGCCTTAGGAATAAGATAACAGGCTGCGATCCGTACTCGTCTAACATTGGTAGATTTATTTCATCACAAAATACAACTAGCTGCTTACCATGTGCCTTTGGTTGCATGATGATACCTCTTGAAGTAGGCGTGCAAATAGTATGCTGCTCTAGCGTTTTTAAGAAAAGTTCCACAGAGGTATCCTTCGAGAAGTTGATGCCGATTATATTAAATCTATCTGAGCGCTTAAGAGTATTGTAAAGCGTCATAGTCTTACCCGATCCTGGAGGCCCGCATAGTATCAATGGTCGGTCAGCATTGAGAAGATCAAATAGCAGTGTTTCATGCCTTACAGTATCAACCGTGGGGATTATTAAGTCAGGAATTAATACCTCATGAGACTCCAGTGAGGTTTTTGGAACCTCAGCAGAGACAGGTACCCAATCCTGCGTGGCAACTGAGACATCATAATCTAGTAAAAATTTCGACCCTGTGGGAATATCTGAAATACCGAGAAGCTCACAAATAGTTTCAGAGAACTTCTCCCTGGTTTCGAGATCACTGCCACCAACGAACGCCCAAATCAACACCAAAGCCAATCTCTTTGACATATACCTGACACATGCTACTTGGCTTAGTCTAGAAAGTTGTTTTTTGTTTTTCTTGATGTCACAAGATAACAGAGTCACAGCTGTTTCAATAAACCTGCAAAAGTCGACACCCATAATATGATCAGCTTTGTAGGTAGCTTCAATTACGTTCCCTAAGGTAGAGCCTTGTATAAATTGCGCAAAAATATCCTGGATTGTCGCTATGATATTGTCGTGAACATCAGCGTCCTGTTGTAAAGTCGCTACTTCCCTTGACAAACACGAGATCAAGATATCCTGAGCAGCCAAAGTATTGTTAGCAAACCAAATCATACCACACCTACTAACAGTGGCTGCAGTAGCATGCTCCAAATCTTGTACCTCGAATAAAATGTGTAAATTAGGAGGGATTTTTAAGCGTTCACCGTTTGGCAACGTCAAAACCTTGTTATCATCAAGTACACTATTCAGCGTCTCAGTATAATTAGGATCCAGGTCGCTGTCAAAAACTATCCAGATGTTTGAATTTTTAAAGTTCCCCATAGTATCTAGTAAGGTCTTCCTTAATAGATGCGTGAAAATACCATCCTTCCAATCAAAAGTTACAGGGTCTAGCTTTCCGTAAAGGTCTTCTTTCTTAAGTGTCTTGGTGTCAATGATGTATACAATATTTTCTTTTGCTCCAGAACGCTTCATCGAGTTAATGACAGATTTCCAAACGGATGTTTTCCCAGTACCAGCATCACCAGCCAATATAATCGCTTGTTGAGTTTTCTGGATATCATAAAATTGGCTACATTTCTTGATAAACAAATCCGAGGCAACGAGTTGATTAGATTCACAATAGGAGGCTAGATAAGAAAGTAGTTGTTCGTTAGATGGCTTGATTCGTGATCCTGGAAAAAAGTCTGCGATCGCTTCCTCGTAAACTGCTTCGTCAACAGAAATCAACTTTGGCACGACCATCTCATTTAGACTTCTCAACAAAACCTGTGTTGAATCTAAATCGGTGGTAGACCTTAAAATGGTAAGGCAATTACGCAAGACGCTTTTCAAAGCCCGCAACCCAAAATCATAGTGTTTTTGAGAAGTCGTTTTATCATTCAACAACTTAAACAACGAGACAATCTTTTCGGCCAGCACCCTTGGATTTTCCAGGCCAAGTATAGTTAGAATCACCTCTGCGATCACTAAGGCGTCTGGCTTCATCATCGCAAACTCTCGGAACATTTTTTTCAGATTTTCTGGAAGTTCAGACCGACCAGCATAACCAGGGTTCATGGTGATGAAGATACCAGTATTGCTATTCAATGAACCTTTCTTGTCCAGAACTTCAATTTCAGGTTTGCCTTGAACCAGTGACAGCTGAATGGCTTCTACTTGGGTAGAAACTGCACTTAATATCTTCTCCTCTAATCTGTTAAATTCATCAAAGCAACCCCAGGCACCGACTTGAGTAATACCGAACAACAGCCGGCTCATTGCTTGGAAATCAAAAGAATCGTCGCAGTTAAAAACCAAAACCATTCTGCCAAAATTTTGCCCTAATGCTTTGATTGTTTCAGTCTTACCAGTACCAGCAGGACCAAATGGGCAGCCGCCCATATGTTCGCTTAAAGCAAGTACCATAGCGTTAAAACAACTATCCAATAATGGTGTGTAAATCAAGCGCTCTGGAACACCAATATATTCAAATCCATAGCAGAATGAAACGCAAGATTGTTCAATTGTTATACTGTTCAATGGATCGTTTGAGTTATCATCCCAGTAAAACCTCTGTGTTTGTTTCCAATGAAAGTCGATCTGCTCCAACTCAACATTCTTCAAGGTCTCCGTTATTGTCTTCAGATGTACCAACTCAACAATTAGAGATTCTACCTTACGTTTCTCCGTGACAGTTGGGTATGAGTCAATCACTGCTGCCAAGCTTGCCATCTCTTCATCGATGCTGGAACATATAGACCCAAAGTTATCCTTGGTCATAGATGTCTCTATTTTATTCGTCCAAGTACATTGTAACGCAAGTAGCAAGGCCTGGAAGGGATATTTCTCTATAATATGCTTCAAAGACCCACTGGTGCGGTAACTCTCAAGACAATTCTTTACTAGCGTGGATAGGGTCAATTTTATTTCGAGGTCCACTTCGTTCATCCATTGATCTAACTTAGATGACGGCGTCACTCTAACTGGATTAGCAAATAGAAGTGTTTCCCCTTCTAGGGAGTATACACCTTGAATCAGAGACTCATCATAAATGAAGTCAGAAACGCTCGAAAACAATTTGGACAGATGACGCGAAAACTCCGAGAAATTGTCGCCAGCACCAATTATTTGCAGTAGATCTTCATTTCCAACGAAGTAAAATCTAGGGAATAGACGTCTCTGGGTTTCCAAAAAGTCATTTAAGGATTTGCGAATCTTGGTGAGTGATTCCGCCATTCTTTTTAACGTAGGAAGGGTGCTGTGAACATGAAGAATATCAATAGCTATCTCTGAACCATATAACTTTAGTAATAGGGAATTATACTCCGAGGTCAATGATGCAAATTTCGAAGCTTCGATGGGCAGAAGATTTTTCATTTCAGTCTTCTTAGCCAATATCCCAAATAGATACATCCATTGCCTTTGGACTTCTACCCAACTCAGCACAATATCATAGAAATTAGAAAGTTTGGTCTCCCATTCTAACGCTTCTTGTTCAAATACCTTGAAATATGGGGAGTTTTTCATTGATGTAATCATGTTCAGATCATCATTGCAATTACTAAAGATTACATCCCAGCCCTTTACTAATACCAATCCACTAGAATGAACAAATTGATCAAACTTTGTCGCCCTCCACCTTGCCTTCATCTGCGACAGTGAAGATTCAAGTACATTCTCATTTCTAGCTTTGATTACAATCTTCTTCACGCTCACTTCGTTCAACAAAATGTTAAGCTGCAAAATATCTTCTAAAGTGAAGGTCTGATCATCTATATTGCCGGACACAATATGAGATGCGCCCAATTGCTTGAACAGTATGGACCAATGCCTGGGCTTTATAGCCGGTTCTTTAAGCGCCTTTAGCAAATGCATGGATTTTAACGTAGCCTCAATGGAGCCCGCAATGTTTTGAAATATTTTGTACTGCAGAACCTTTGGTGGCATATCTTGGCATTTCTTCATCAAAGCCTCAAGCCTATGTTTTACCGCAGTAGATTCAAAATCAGCCCATTTCACCGATAATGTAGCGTTGAAAGAATTCCAGAGACCATCTACAGAAGACCATACAGCCTTGTAGTCGTTAACTTCTTCAATTACTGGCGAGAGAACGTTTTGGAGCTTAATAGGCACCAACAATATTTTTGCAGCTCTGTTTATGAGTTCCCGCTCAGTATTTACCTTGGCAATCGAATCCTCGAATGTGTTCAAAACTGAAAGAGCCTCGCTCGGTTGAATACTAACTGATAATGGCTTCTTCTTAGACCAGCTTTGCGATAGAGAGTTTGCTACTTCTTGTATTTTTAGTAGTTCCGCCTCCAACTTATTTGAAATAGCATCTCTGTTCTTATTGATCAAATCTTCCTTGCGTAAGCATATTTCTCGTAGAGAAACCAGATCACTCTCAATTTGTTCTGCATGAATAAAGTTTTGTGGAATTCTGAATCGCAGCTTTTGTAGCAATTTCTGCGTGTTTAAAAGTAGAGAATACCTCGTGAACATTAAATCTAAGTTGTTCTTTATATCATCAACGTATGCAATTAGCTCAGTAGTCTTGGAAAGAGAACCCAAGTTTATAATACTAGTCTCGAGGAGTCTCCTAGAATGTACAAGCTGTGTGTCAAATTCTGAAGCGTGATCCATATAATTCTCGAGTAATTTCTCACACAATACCCTTTGCCAGTTATCGTATTTAGCAGAAACGCGAACATAAACCTGCTCATTGTTAATCATAGTATCGCCCGCAATTGTTATTTCAGAATCTACCATGTCAATAGCCTTTCTTTCTTCCATAAAATCTAAGAGGAATCTGTAGCTTACTTCAACATCGGAACCCAACCTTTCTAGCAGCGTCAGCTCATCTAAACACCATAATAGTTCTAACTTCTTCCACTTCTGAAAATGCTCATCAATTGCATGGCAAGCGTCTTCTATCCTGAGAAATGCTTTGATCAATGACTCAGATAGGTCAGTTCCTATATCAGTAAAGTTTTCCATCTGGCCCTCAGTGATATCAAACTTCTTATCTGTGATCTTAGGGAGATTGGTTGCTACCTCCAGAGTCTTTTGGAAATCTCTCATCCAGGCTTTCTTGGTCTCTTCTATACTGGGAGAAATGGTAACTTTCTTGCCCTGTTGCAAAATATAATGTTTCTTTGGAGATAATTGGGATTCTTCTAAAATCTTAGAGACAGTACTGACCAAATACGATCTTATCCGCGTATTTAAGTAATCAATGAAGCCCGACATGTTATGGAAGCCATGCAATGTGGCTTGATCCACGAGAAGCTGTATTTTATTTATTAAAACCTCCAGGTTCTGTAGGTCTAGCTTCCCAAACACTTCTAACTGTTGCAAACAGGAGGAGAGACCTTTCTCTAGTCCATCTAATTGCTGGAACTTGGACAGAAGTTCGCCAATAGAATGTTCTAAGCGCAAAATCGATGGCTCGTCCCTTTGAATATCCTCTGCGCGTTCATGGCTTGCATCGTCTTCAAAGAGGGGCACTGAATCCCATGTGTCAGTTATCATGGCTGATAGTAATTGCCAAATATTTTCCGTTTCATCTTTCAGTAGGAGCCAGGTATGTGGCCGCTCCTGGAAGCTCTGCACAGCAGACACAAATGTCTGTAGAAGTTCAGAAACCATCACTGCATGCGGATATAGGCTTCGCACTCTCCTTGAATTCTTGATTATGTTACTGGGAACGTTGAATCCCATCCACATGAGGTTACGTACTTCTTTAAACAGGGACCCCACCACCGAATCAAAGTTCACATGCAATTCATACTCTTCATTGGTAATAAGAATCTTAAAGATAGGTTCGTCTAACAGGAAGTTTTGGGAGGAAACGTTAGAAACCCATGTCTCGAATAGCTTATCAGTGTTTAGAACCTTCATTATTGAGGAACATTCCACAAAGATCTGGGATCCCTCAGACGTGCTTATCCAATCCTCCCCGAGAATCAGACCAAGCCTGGATGTTAAATTCTGCAACTTTTTTGTTAGTTGCTTTGACCATATAATAGAAGCGGAAACAGGAGGAATGTCATTTAAACGTGAAAGCTCGCTATTCCACTTCTGTAAAGAAAGCTGCTGGTGTATGTGTTCCAAGTCATCCTTCACATTATGGAGCAACTCATGCTGGTATTCTCTAACTGCGCCCTGTATTCTGGGGCGCTTCATAAGAGGCCTGTACTTTTCGAAGATAGAGAACATGGAATCAGACGACTTGCAATCGTCCAACTTCTTCTTTAACATGTCGACAAGCTTGTTCTCGAGCAGGCTTACACGTTGGTTATATGCGGCCTCTGCATTAGCCCACTTACTTGCATTGTCGCGCAAGGGATCCTGATATTGTACCGGCTCATAAATACTTTGGATATCTTCGGACAATGTATCGTACCCGATACCTTTCAGCACATGGATCAGTATATCATGCTTCTTCCTAAATGCAGCAACAGTATTGAGGACTTCCTTCAGACTGTCCGTCTGAGTATCTATCTTCATAAAGATGAACTTTTCGGACCTCTTCCTCATCAGCTCTCTGATGAGTGACGTGAATTCTTTTAATAGCGCTTCCCACTGGTTGATAATCTTGATACAGTGGTCATAGTCCTCCTGGAAAGAAATGAAGTCGGAAGAAATCAGGTTTGGCAGCATCTCTCTCAGTTTCTGATCAAGCTCCGTAGATATTTTCTCCACAAATGTTACGGCCCTAGCAAGTGGGTACGTGGACACCTTCAGCTTCTTCAAAGCAATGGAGATGGACTCAATCGCCTCCCCCAACTTTGTAAAAGACGTCGCAGTCTGCAGATCCGCAAGTGGAAAGTCGCTCATAATCTGGTTGTAGCTCTGCGTCTCCAAGATACGATCGCGGAGGCCGGTGTCAGAGATAAATGTGACGGTTGCATGGAACCGTTTGGCAGCAGTCAAAATGGACAGCGTGATCTCGACTTCCGGGATCGCGATCTGCTTCTCCAACGCCAACAGCGACTGCTCGAGGTTGATCCAGAACCGGATCTCGTCAGTCGCAGAGCCATCCTCGATGTTGCGTGTCAGCTTCGTCAGGTTCTGCGCGCTCTTGATCCACCCGTTCGCAATCTTCTGCAAGCTGTTGAGAAACTGCGAGTCAGCAAACTGCTCATCCGAGATGTACGTCGTGTAGTTCCGCGGGTTCGCGCCCTCCGCAATGATCTTCTTGATCAGCGGGTGCGCCGTCGCGCTGATGTCGGGTACCTCGATGAACTGCTGCAGGCTCTGCAGCGACAGCGACAGGTCCTTGATCTTGCGCCGCGCAGAGTTGATCGACTCCTGCTTCGCCTCCAGATTCGAGTTCGTGCTCACCACCGCGTCGAACATCGTCGCCACCCCGAAGCTCACAAACGACTTGAACCCGTCAAAGTGCGCCCGCGGCGGCAGGTGCAGCACCTGCACCTGGCTTTCCATCGGCGCGCTCCCGTCCACGAACGGCCGATTCTTGATTAGCAGTAACCGCCCACTCTGCTCCGGCCCCTCCGCCTCCGGCCCCTCCAGCTCCTCCAGCACCTGTACCTCCCCCTCCTCGTCCTTTACCAGGAACAGCGTCCGCATGTTCCCGTTGCCCACCCATTCCTCAAACTTGGCCCCGTGCGTGCGTGCGAACGCGTCCTGTTCCGCCCCCAGCTTGAGAAACAGCTTCGCTACGTTGAAAACGTAGCCCACCAGAGCCTGCGCCACCTGATCATCGGTCATCTTCAGCTCCCGTGTTTGCCCTTCCAATGCCGTTCTGCGATCTTAGTCTGTTCTCGTGGCCTCGCTCTGGTCTTGTTATCTGTAAACAAGAGACATGTAAGCAGCATAGCGCAAGAGCCTTAAATCACCTGCATCCCCCGATTTCAACACCCTTGTTAGAAAGAGGTAAACAGATCACCACGGCGCCAGTAGGTGAAAATCGGCAGGCAGTGGGTGGCGTTCAGGACGCGGCAAGGAAGGGCAGTGGAAGCAATCGCGGTCGGTTTAGCGGGACAGCGCGTCAAGAGGCAGACAGAACGAAATGAGCGCAGGGCCGTTGCAAGCTGCGCCAAAGAAGAATTACGGAGCACTGATAGGCGCGGGGCCGGCGGTGGGCGGGGCGGCATTCAACCGGACGCTGAGCGAGGTTGCGAGCTACGAGCGCAGCCGGCGCGACCACGCGACGCCGGACTACCGGATCAAGATCGTGGTGGTGGGGGACGGCGCGACGGGGAAGACGTCTCTGCTGATGTCGTACACACAGGGCCAGTTCCCAGAGGACTACGTGCCGACCATCTTCGAGAACTACGTGACGAACATTGAGGGCCCACGCGGGAAGGTGATCGAGCTGGCGCTGTGGGACACTGCTGGGCAGGAGGAGTACAGCCGGCTGCGGCCGCTGTCTTACGGGGACGTGGACATCGTGATGGTGTGCTACGCGGCAGACAACCGCACGTCGCTGACGAACGCGGAAGAGCTGTGGTTCCCGGAGGTGCGCCACTTCTGCCCGCACGCGCCGATGATGCTGGTGGGGCTCAAGAGCGACCTGTACTCGCTTGATGCGCTGGACCGGCTCGTGGACCCGACGGACGCGGAACTGGTGGCGCGCAAGATGGGCGCCTTCGTGCACCTGCAGTGCTCGGCCAAGACGCGACAGTGCCTGGAGGACGTGTTCAACACGGCGATACACACGGCGCTGTACGACGAGCTGCGCGCGCCCCCGCAGCGCGGGGTGAAGGGCATGTTCAAGAAGAAGCAGCAGCGGGACCCGCAGGCGCAGTCTTACAAGCGGGTGCGCAAGCACCGCTGTGTGGTCCTATAGCGCACGTGACAGCCATGTTTCGCCGGCCCTGGTTCCTGGCAGCGGAGGCGCAAGCGCCGCGCCGGCGCGCCTAGTCCGCTGTCGAGGCCTGCGTGACCGTGTAGTTAGGCATCTAGTCGTAGCGAGCCAAGATGTTAGTTTAAATCGATCGGTGCGACAGCATCTTGTTAGGATAGAGTACTGGGAAAATTTTCCAAGCTGCAAAATAGTAAACGGCACTCATCGGCAGCGACCCGGCGGTTAACTGGTACATGTTCATACGGAGGACAGTCCTAAAGAGTATTCCTCCGCTGCAATTCCATTTACTACGAAGATACACCATGGCTACGGATCCTAAACTGGCGACGTTCCCCGCAGGGAGCCCTGCCAACGTGGGCATCGACGGCGCAGCCGCAGAGATGAAGCGGCCCGGCAGTCCCACAGACCTCAAGACGCAGCCCAAAAAGAAGGCTCGGAAGCCCAAGAAGTACAAGGCCAAGCCCGTGGACCCCACTTCTCCTGCAGGCGTTCTACAATTTGAGATAGACGAGTTGCTGCGGGAGCAGGGCCTATCGCGGGTGCAGGTTGAGACGGACGTTACTCCAATCCTGAACGACGTCCGCGGCGGGCCGATGCAGCAGAAGTACAACCGGCGCCTGATTGACGTGCATGTGCTGAAGCTCACGTCGAGTGGCGACGGACTGGCTATCGTCGACAGCCCCGAGGATAGCAACAAGAAACAGCTAGTGCTGGTGCCATTTGGCCTGCCAGGCGACGTGGTCACCATCCAAGTGCACAAGACACACCCGCACTACGCCGAAGCGTCTCTGCTGGAGGTGCAGACCTCTGCTGAAATGCGCCACGACGACCTCATCAACTGCAAGTACTTCGGGAAGTGCTCCGGTTGCCAGTATCAGTTCCTGACGTATGACCAGCAGCTGCAGCTCAAACAGCGAACCGTGTCAAATGCGTTCAAGTTCTTTGCTCCCCAGCTGCTGGCCGAGGGCCTGCTCCCCACCGTCGGCGAGACGGTCGCATCGCCGCTACAGTTCGCCTACAGGACCAAACTAACGCCGCACTTTGACATGCCGCGGAAGGTCAAGCAGCTCGAAACCCGCCCACCGCTGGGATTTGGCCAAAAGGGCCGGCCCACGTGGCGCCACTCCGACGCCGGCGGCAGCGCCGCGATCCTGGACATCGAGGACTGCCCGATTGGCACAGAGATCATCCGCCGCGGCATGCGCAATGAGCGCGCTCGATTCGAGGAGACCTTCAAAAACTACAAAAAGGGCGCCACGATCCTCCTGCGCGAACATACCAAGGTGCTCAACCCGGCAGCCCCTGTGGAGGAGCAGCTAGACCCGGGCTCCTGCGACCCAGTCTCGGGCCAGGTCTCCCATCTGCGTGTCGACGCCGACCCGCCGCTGCTCAAACTATGCACCACCAACACTCGCCAGATCGTCACCGAGTACGTCGACGGCTGTACTTTCGAGTTCAGCGCCGGCGAGTTCTTCCAGAACAACAGCTCTATCCTGCCTGTCGTGACAGCCTACGTCCGCGACAACGTCCGCATCCCTAACTCCGGGCCGGAGGACAAGCACTACCTTGTGGACGCCTACTGCGGCTCGGGCCTGTTCAGCATCACCGCGTCCAAGGGCGTCGACCGCGTCATCGGAGTTGAAGTCTCCGCCGATAGCGTCGCATTTGCAGAACGCAACGCAAAGACCAACGGAGTCACCAACTGCACCTTCATCGTCGGAAAGGCGGAGAAAATCTTCGCCTCGATAGACACCCCATGCGACAGAACCTCGGTCATCCTCGACCCTCCGCGCAAGGGCTGCGACGACGTCTTCCTGAAGCAGCTCGCCGAGTACAACCCCGCGCGCATTGTCTACATATCCTGCAACGTTCACTCGCAGGCCCGGGATGTTCAGTACTTCCTGAAGGAGACGCCTAACGGCGCACGGTACAAGGTCGACTCCATCCGCGGCTTTGACTTCTTCCCGCAGACTCATCACGTGGAGGGCGTCTGCGTGCTCTCCCGCGACTAGGCTATTACGTAGCTCCAACTTATTTATTTGTGTTACCCTGTTCATCTAGCCGCCGAGGTCATTGAGCAGTCACTTCACCCGTACATTCACGCCCACACATTATGTTTTCTTCGCGTCCTTATTTTTCGACGCCTGATCGCGCGCGGCGGGCAAGCTCACCAGTATTCGCTTAGTTTTCCAATACCAGTAGTTAGCTAAGTTGCACGCAGGCCAGCTCGAGAAGCCCAATATACAAGCAGTCAGTCAAGATGGAAAACGACAAGGGTCAACTAGTATGTTTGCACAGTGTCCAGCGCTGCGCTGAAGCGCTGCCGACTGAGCCGAGCCCGTACTAACCAGCTATAGGTTGAACTATACGTTCCAAGAAAGTGTTCTGCCACCAACAGAATCATCAAGGCTAAGGACCACGGTTCCGTGCAGATCAACATTGCCCAGGTCGACGAGAACGGCCACGCCGTCCCAGGTGAGTACATCACATACGCCCTATCCGGCTACGTCAGAGCCAGAGGTGAGGCCGACGACTCCATGAACAGGCTAGCTCAAAAGGACGGCTTGTTGAAGAACGTCTGGAGCTACTCCCGTTAAGCGGCTTAGAAAGAACATCATATATCGTTAATAGTTTCTTTTTAAATCACCATCGTTACGCTCTGCCGGAGTCGCGACCGGCCCTGGCCGGACCCCGGGACGCGGACACAACCTACCTGCATGCTCGCGCGAAGTGCATACCGCTGGCCAGCAGACACGAGTATGTTGCTGGTCGCAGCGCACGTACCAGCCACCACACGTGTTGCACATTCACCAGCTGCGCAACCGCGACGGGTCATTTTCGGTCCATCTAGTCAGGGGTACTTTCTCGGTATATTTGCTGGTTGTGGTACAAAGCAAAGAACGGTGGTCTGGAAGAGCGTTGCACCCTGCTACCAAGTTCCAGAGCTTCGAAACACTTCCGAGCTTTCTCTGTCTTGAGCGGTCCGATTGCAGGTCCCACTCACACAGGCCGCGTTTACTTTATTTACTGTTACGATCTACAAGAGATCTTGCAAGTGGTTTCAAGAGCACGTCACACCACGAGCATCTAAAACAACATTGACCTCATGTTGGTAGGCATTGCAACACTGCTCTACTCGGCGGACTACCTGCCAGGAGCGTTCACGCTGGCGTTTCGCGTGCGTGAGCTCTTGGTTGAGTCACGCGAGCACCGCCTTGTACTTCTGGCCACACCGGAGGTACTTGACAACGTCTCCGAAGACGTACTGCGCGCCCTACACGAACTTTATGACGAGGTTATCCGCCTAGCGGGGGATGAATCGGCCAGCAAGACAGCTCTTGCACGCCACCGCACCAATCTAGCGGCATTGGGCCGCCCGGAGCTTGCGGACACGTTCCACAAGTTGCAGCTATGGAAGCTCACGCAATTCCGCAAGGTGCTCTACCTGGACTGCGACGCGTTCCCACTGCACTCAGGGTTTCTCGAAGCCGTAGACCAGGTGCCGGACCAGGCGCCTCGCCAGCTTGCCGCTGTACCCGACTGCGGCTGGCCCGACCTGTTCAATAGCGGCGTCATGGTACTAGTGCCCAGCCTTGCGGTGCACGGCGAGCTTGCTGCCCACGTCGAAACCGCACTTTCGATCGACGGCGCAGATCAGGGTCTGCTAAACCTGTTTTTTAACCGCGCCTGCCATCGTGGCACCCTGCCCAACGAGTGGCGCACGCTCCCGTTCCTGTACAACGTCACCGTGCCGAACGCGGGCTACCAGGCCACGCCCGCGCTGGACTACTTCCGCCGGCGGATCGCCGTGGTCCACTTTATAGGCCACGAGAAGCCATGGATCTCGCGTGGCGTCTCAGACAGCTTCCGCGAGCTCTGGTGGCAAACCTACAATCGTTTCCTGGCACGCCATTTCTCATGTCCCGCATTCTCCACAGGCAATGCAAGCGAGGGCCCCGATGTGTCTGCTCCGCAAGCCGATGGCACGCAGTCCTGGGCGCCCGCCCCGGAGTCGCGCCAAGCGGCGCGTGCCTTCGCAGCGCGCCCCGCTGCGCCCGCCCACGATCCCTACTCTTCCGCGCCGGTCTGCGAGTCGCATGCAGGGACACCGGTCTATGAATCGCATGCAGGAGCACCGGCATTTGAGTCGCATTCCGGGGCACCGGCATTTGAGTCGCATTCTGGGGCGCCAGCCTATGAGTCGCATGCGGGGGCGCCAGCCGCCGAGCAACAGCCCCAGGCCTATTCCCAGTCTTGGGCGCCGCTACCCAGCCCGCAGCCCCCCGCGCCGGCCCCCAAAACGCATCTCTGGACGCCGATGCAGGAGCCGCAACTCGCCGTGCCGAGCTGCCCCGAACCATTGCCCTCGGCGCCATGTGCCTGGGACGGGACCAAAGAGCCGCCCTCGAAGGACGCCCCGCCCGAGGCGTACAAGCTGGCACTCGTCGGTACCTACAGCTGGAGCACAGCCTCGCCGACCTTGGTCCCTGAGGATGCGCTGTTGGCGGAGTCCGCCAGCCTCGGTTCGCCATTCCACTCCTGCAAGTCCACTGACAAGCTACCGCTCTGCAATCCGAGCCCCGGCCCTCCGCGGCCCGCGCCTGCCGCCGCCCCCAGGCCCCCGGGAATCCACTTGCCAGCGCCGGCAGCGCCCGCACGCCCGCGCCCTGTCCGTTCTTCTCTGCAGCCTGCGCCTGAGCTCCTGCGTCCCGAGCCGCCCGCCGTGGCCCCCGCCGCTGCCAGCTCCAGTGCCGCACCGGCCCCGCCCGCCGCACCTGCGGCTGATCCCGCGCCAACCGAGGCTCCAAGAGCTAGTCCCGCGCCTGCTGCCGCCGCTGCTCCGCCATTGTTCCCCTGGGAGCGCTACAAACCCAAGTCAACCCGGGTTTTCCCGGAATGATGTCCATTCACTCCCTGCCGTGCGGACCAACGTCTACCCGCCAGGCCGCCTCTTCGATCAGTCCCTAGCTCCATGTCTGATGCTCGCAAGCCCCGTAAGACATGGCTGTGTGACCTGTTCCTGGCGCTCTGGCAAGTCATCACTCCCCGTGGCCATTCGTTAAGATGTCGCCCAGTCGCTTATGTAACCAACTGGCTCTCTTTACCGTATATAATGAGTGAAAATTTTTCCGTGCTTTTATTAAAGAACCTCATCATTTCACTCCCTCTCAACCCTTTGCTCACTACCGACAGTACAATTAACCTCATATTCTGAGCCCACTATGTCTGACAGTATTACCAATCCGGAGAACTCTGAAATCCAAACCAACTACGACAAGATCGTGCACAAGTTTGACGAGCTAAAGCTAAAGGAGGTGTTGTTGAGAGGTATCTACGGTTATGGTTTCGTTGACCCATCTGCCATCCAGCAGCGTGCGATCTTGCCTATCATTGAGGGCCACGACGTTTTGGCGCAGGCCCAGTCCGGTACCGGTAAGACTGGTACCTTCTCGATTGCTGCGTTGCAGAGAATCGACGAGAGCATCAAGGCCCCACAGGCGTTGATCCTAGCTCCTACCAGAGAGTTGGCGCTACAGATCCAGAAGGTTGTGATGGCGCTTGCGCTGCACATGGACGTTAAGGTCCACGCTTGTATCGGTGGTACGGACCCTCGTGAGGACGCCGAGGCCTTGAGAGCCGGTGCGCAGATTGTCGTCGGTACCCCCGGCCGTGTGTTCGACATGATTGAGAGACGTAACTTCAAGACTGACCACATCAAGATGTTCATCCTGGACGAGGCCGACGAGATGTTGTCCTCCGGCTTCAAGGAGCAAATTTACAAGATTTTCACCATGTTGCCACCAACCACCCAGGTCGTGCTATTGTCTGCCACCATGCCAAAGGAGGTGTTGGACGTGACCGACAAGTTCATGAACAAGCCCGTCAGAATCTTGGTCAAGAAGGATGCCTTGACCTTGGAGGGTATCCAGCAGTACTATATTAACGTCGAGAGCGAAGAGTACAAGTACGACTGTTTGTCCGACCTGTACGACTCCATTTCGGTTACTCAGGCCGTCATTTTCTGCAACACCAGAAGAAAGGTCGAGGAGCTAACCAAGAGATTGACCGACGACAGCTTCACTGTCTCCGCCATCTACTCCGACTTGCCTCAGGCCCAGAGAGACACAATCATGAAGGAGTTTAGAACCGGTTCTTCCAGAATCTTGATCTCCACCGACTTGTTGGCTAGAGGTATCGACGTCCAACAGGTGTCCTTGGTCATCAACTACGACCTGCCAAACAACAAGGAGAACTACATCCACAGAATCGGTAGAGGTGGTCGTTTCGGTAGAAAGGGTGTTGCCATCAACTTGGTTACCGACAGAGACGTTGGTGACATGAGAGAGCTAGAGAGATTCTACTCCACTCAGATCGAGGAGCTGCCAGCCAACATTGCTGACTTGTTCGACTGAGCATTAAGCCCACACCATCCACTAATCTAAAAACTTATTTTTAACTGTTTTCCGGGCGTATGTAGATACGTAGCGGTATTGTCCTTCTGTAACATGGTGATCATCATAAATACGTGTGTTTGTCATCCATAAATAGTCCACATATGCGTATAAATTCGGTATTCAAAAGTGCTCGGTTTTTCGTGCATATATCGCGGCGCTACATTTTCCATGCCATCTCATCCCACCTCATCGCGACAAAAGGCGCATCAGCATGGACGCCCCCATCGACGCAGAAGGCCTCGCATCCAAGGCGCTGAACGCGCTGCTTAAGCAGTGCGCAGCGGACCCGGCGCTTTCACGAGACGCGCACGTGCAGCTGGTGATCAATACCAAGAAGCCAATGGGCACCAAGAATGACTATGTCCCCAGGATCATCCCTCTGCAACATTGCAGACTACAGAAGCCTTCGAGCCTGCGAATACTCCTGGTCGTCAAGGACCCCAGCACGCCGTACCGCAATGCTCTGAAGGCGGATAGTGCCACTTCCGAACTCTTCGCCGATATCATCAGCGTCAAGAGACTGAAAACCAAATACCGCGGCGCCAAGCTCAGCGAGCTGTTCCGGCAGTTCGACATGGTGGTCGCCGACCACCGTGTCCAGCACCTGCTGCCGCACATACTGGGCTCTGCCTTCTACCGCTCGAACAAGAAGGTGCCGTTCGTGGTCCAGCTCTCGAGGCAGCCCCAGCCATCGCGCTCGGGCGCGCCGGACGACGTTGACCCGAAGTACGTGCGCGCCCAGCTGCGCAGCATCTGCCGGAACACATGGTACCTTCCCACTCCGGATAACTGTCTGACCGTCCGCATAGGTGTCGTGGGAGTCCACCGGCCAGAGGAAATGCTCCACAACATCGAGGACGTCGTCAAGTTCTTGTGCGACAAGAACCAGCGGCCCCAGGGCGGCGCCATCCGCGGAGGAGTCAAGTCCCTGTTTGTCAAGACGAGCAACAGCGTCAGCCTTCCGATCTACAAGGCTTCAGAGAAGCCGGTGGAGTTCGAAGATCAGATACGCCTATAGTGAGTAAGATCGCAGTACATAAGTGAAAAATTGTGCTACGTAGCCTGTCACCAGTAACCATAAATCTGGCAACGGCAGTTGAAAAGATACAGGGCTGGCCTAGCACACCTGTGACCGGGGCCGTTTTTGAAATACGAGGTGGATGAGAAATAGATGGTCACATCTGCTCTTGGTTCTGTTCGCCGGTGCAACCATCCTCGCACTTTTGGGCAGACTGAAAAATGTGGGCGAGCGTTCGCTGGACCAATGGTACGCAGCGAGGTCGTACGAGATATTGCACAAGTTCGACAACGTGAGGCGATATGACCAGTTGTTCCGTCCGCCGAAGATGTCGACCAATTCCTACGTAGACCTGCTGGAGTTCCGACCTCTAGTCGCCGACGGCCCACGCGAAAATGCGACCTTGCTCATGCTCTGTCGCAATTGGGAGCTTCCCGGGGTGCTGAGCTCCATGCGCTCCCTCGAGGATCGGTTTAACAGCCGCTTCCACTACGATTGGGTGTTCCTGAACGACGTGCCGTTTGACGTGGACTTCGTGGAGGCCACCAGCGCGATGGCCAGCGGCCGGACCTTCTACGGGCTGGTGCCCGACGAGGACTGGAACACGCCCCGCTGGATCGACCCGCTGCGCTACGAGGAGTGCCTGCAGGATATGCTCGCGAAGGACGTCCCGTACGGTGGCTCACGGTCGTACCGCAACATGTGCAGATTCAACTCCGGGTTCTTCTTCCGGCAAGAGTTGCTGGACAACTACGACTACTACTTCCGCGTGGAGCCAAACGTCGAATACTTCTGTGACTTCCCGTATGACCCCTTCCGCGTCATGCGCGAGCACCGCAAGAAGTACGGCTTCGTCATCACGCTGACGGAGTACGAGCAGACCGTGCCTACGCTGTGGCAGGCCGTGCGCGCGTTCGCAGCCGAGCACCCGGAGCTCGTGGACCTCGCCACCAACCTGCACGAGTTCGTCACCAGCGGGCCCGCGGCCCCCTCCGCCCTCGCAGACCTCGAATACAACCTGTGTCACTTCTGGTCCAACTTCGAAATCGGCGACCTCAACTTCTTCCGCAGCCCGGCGTACCTGACCTTCTTCGAGCACCTCGACCGCGCCGGCGGCTTCTACTACGAGCGCTGGGGCGACGCGCCCGTCCACTCCCTCGCCGCCGCGCTGCTCCTGCGCGCCGACGAGGTGCACCACTTCGAGGAGATCGGCTACTTCCACGTGCCCTACGGCACGTGCCCGTCCGCGCACGTCGCGCGTCTCGCGCAGCGCTGCGTCTGCAACTTCGGCCGCGAGGCCGTCGACATCGAGCACACATCGCACTCCTGTCTCGACCACTGGTGGCGCCGCGGCGGCGGCAAGTTCTTCCTGTCTATGTAGCTATCTAGTACAGCGTCTCCAGGTTCGACAGCTCCTTCAGGATCCGCTCCAGGTCCTCGTCCGAGATCTTGTTCCCCAGGCTCGGCACCAGCGTCTTGGCCTCGTCCGCGTCCTCGCACGCCAGCGACCCCAGCTGCGCAATCTCGAACGGGTGCAGTCCCGTCGACGCCAGCAGCTGCGTCACCGCCGTCACCGTCTCCTGGTCCCGGAACCGCGCGAAGTTCGTCAGGTACACCATCGTCTGCTTCAGCGCCTGGTTCTGTCCCCCCGTCGTCTTCTCCAGCAGCTTGTCCAGCATCGCCAGCTCCTTCTCCTGCGTCATATTGTGTTCCCCGTCCGCCTCGTCCTCCTCCAGCCCGTCCCGCCACTGCCCGAACACCCGCCGCCGGTGCTGCAGCGCCTCCTTGATCACCAGCCGTGCCTCGCTGAGGTTCAGCGCGATCAGCTCTTCTTCCTGGCCCTGGTGGTTGATCTGTCGCAGCTGAAATTCCTCCCCCAGCTGCAACGTCGCAGCATTCTCCTCCTCCACCACCTTCTTCAGCCCGCGCCGCTTAGTCGATATTGTAGACGTGGAGACATTCATATTCCCTGCGCGACCACTGGCTATATCCGTTCCTGACGCTCTTCAAGGCCGTTAACGAGCTTGCTTCACCAAATGGCATGTGTTGCTCCGCTTAGTACAAAATTTTCCATGGCGACGCCATAAATAACCCCCAGCCATGCGTTCAGGAGTGAGGAGTATGGTGAACTGGTTGAAGCAGGACTAGATAAAGCCGGGCGTTGGAACTACGTACAGTAACGGGACAAGTAGCGGAGTAACTAGGGCTCGCAGGAGCAAGGTCAATGAAAGAGGAGCGCAAAAGTATATGGAACCCCGCGTTCGACATGAGCGCAGGCGCGGCGAAAACTGGCAAGGTGCTGGGGCGACAGAGTTTCCGAAACCCATGGGGCGAGCCTGGGTCGCCGGCCGGGCGGCGGCAGTCCGGGTTTCAGCAGCTGGCGACGACGTTTGAGGAGGGGCAGGGGGAGGAGGAGCGGGCGCGGCGGCGGTCGAGCCTGATAGTGCCGCCCACGCGGGCGGCAGGGCCGGAGCCGCTACTGCGGGAGACGTACGGGGACAGCTGGGGCTACGGGAGCGAGTTCCAGCGGCGACAGAGTGTGGCAGTAGCGGGGACGTACCACAGCCCGGGGTATTTCGAGACAGGCGCGCAGCAACCGTCGACGTCGCCGAGCCTGATGGTGGCACACGCGGTGCCGTACCGCAAGCTGAGCGCGTACCCGCCGCTTGCTGGCGCGCTGGTGCCCGCGGCGTCGCTGAACTCGACGCTGCGCGGGTCGGCGGGCGGGGTGGCGGCGGCGGTGCCGCAGATGCGCAAAGTGGGGGCGCGGCAGGAGCTGGCGCCGGTGCTGCACGCGATGCCGAAGTTCCGGCGGGCGTCGCTGAACAGCAAGACGGTGTCGCCGCTGATCGCGTTGACAAAGTCGCTGATCATCACGTACTCGCTGTGCTCGGACGAGTTCTCGTACCAGACGTCGAAGAACCCAAAGCGGCTGCTGACGAAGCCCAGCGAGGGCAAGCTTAACAACGGGCACGACAACATCAACAGCGACTACATCCTGTACGTGAACGATGTTCTGGGCATGGAGCAGCAGCGCAAGTATCTGATCCTCGATATCCTGGGGCAGGGCACGTTCGGCCAGGTGGTCAAGTGCCAGAACATGCAGACGAAGGAGATCGTGGCGGTGAAGGTGGTCAAGAGCAAGACGGAGTACCTGAACCAGAGCATCATGGAAGCCAAGATCCTGGAGCTGCTGAACAAGCGCATCGACCCCCTCAACCAGCATCACTTCCTGCGCCTGCACGACTCCTTTGTGCACAAGAACCACCTCTGTCTGGTGTTCGAGCTGCTCAGTAACAACCTATACGAGCTGCTCAAGCAGAACAAGTTCCACGGTCTTTCCATGAACCTGATCAAAAACTTCTGCAAGCAGCTGCTGGACTCCCTGTGTGTGCTGAAGGAGAGCAAGCTCATCCATTGTGACCTGAAGCCGGAGAATGTGCTGTTGGTCTCGCCCGACCGTCCGGAACTCAAAGTGATCGACTTTGGGTCCGCCTGCGAAGAGGCCCGCACCGTCTACACATACATCCAGTCGCGGTTTTACCGCGCGCCGGAGGTGCTTATGGGGATTCCCTACTCTACAAGCATAGACATGTGGTCCTTCGGTTGTATTGTGGCAGAATTATTTCTTGGCATACCAGTGTTTCCGGGAGCCTCCGAATTCAACCAAATGACCAGGATAGTGGAAATGCTGGGCGTCCCACCTCCTTGGATGTGTGAGATGGGCAAAAATACATACAATTTCTTCAGAAAACTGCATCCTCAGGAAAAGGCATGGGCCCTGAAAACTGTGGATGAGTACAATGTGGAATTCAATGCAAGCGAGGAAGTCGGCAAGCAGTACTTTAAATGGACCAAGTTGGACGATGTGATCAGAAACTATCGAATTTCAAAAAAAATAGGCGCTTCCTCACAGCTGTTGGAAAGAGAAATGCAGGATAGACAATGTCTAACACACTTCCTGTTTGGCGTGCTGAACTTGAACCCGCTGGAGCGCTGGACTCCTCAGCAGGCGTTATTACACCCGTTCATTACTGGACAGCCTTTTGACAAGGAGTGGTATCCACCCGGAACGCTGCCGAAGAAAGTAAATAAGCTTCCCTCGCTACAAGATGGGGCTACCAAAGAACTCAACAAACTACATCTGGGTGAATAATGCATCTGGCTCTTGCCTTCCTTCGTTTTCTATATGGTCTATACGTAACTAGCAGATAGGCGTGCTTAGTTCTCTTGCAAGTAATGAATAATTCGTAGGATCTGCCACAGGCGAGACCCAGGATACACCCACTACTTGGGCGCTGCGTGTATATGTACAGGTGATGTGTATCCTCAGGATTATATAAAACGGTAGGAATGACATCGTGATTCGGCGATTTTCGTCCCATGGCAACTTTCATAACATACATAGATCCTGGCGAGCTCATTAGGCTTGCATGGGCTGCGGCTGGTCGGGCAGCGGCGGCGCCATCGGCTTGGCTTGCCAAGCAGAATAGCGCTGGAACATCAGCCCGACACCCTCAAAGACACCCAACAGCGCCGCGCACGTGATCGCACTGTTGCGCGTATGCTTCCACCCGCCTCTGATGGCCAGCGCGCCACCCGTGAAGAACCCAGCAATGATAGCGTTCCAGGGGTCCTCTCTCTTGCGCACGGCCTTGACCGCACAGTCGAACGTAGAGAACAGCCCACCCCAGACACCGAAGTTACCTCCAACAACCGGCGCCCGAGCCTTTAACGCACTCATCGCCCCGGATCCCCGCTCCCCAAGCGGCGAGTTTCTGAAGCCCTTGATACCGTGCCACACACACCCACCGATGACACCCATGGCGAACGCACCTCCAAAGTCGCTCAGCACCACGAGCGGGCAGGGGTCTCTAGAATGGTCAGCAGTCATCTCGAAGTCTATCTAGTATTTTCAGTCTGCACAGCAAGAACCCAAACACTCCAACGCAATGAAAGGCCGCTTCTCTTGTCTCTTTCCTCTGGAGTCTGAGTTCTTATGATCGTGATGGTAAGCACCGCTGAAAAATTTTGGTAGATATATCTGATCACGTGACGGTTGGGGCCCGGTGCGCCAGGCAGCTTCGCTACCCAACGAGCCCATGTACAGCCTTAAGTACGGTATATAGACTGGTATGTATACTTACACGCCCTGTTGAAGGCCGCGTTCTCGGTATGAATGAAGGGGCACAAGCGCGGGAGTGCTAGTACACGTCGGACATCTCAATGTCTTCCTGGTCCGGCAGCTCCTCGACAACAATGCTGCAAGCCTGCTGCAGCCGCCGAGCAGGGTCTGGCCTCGCGTCCTGATCGCCCGTGCCCCAAGCAGGTGGCTCCTCCGTCTCGTAGCGCGGTGACGGCGCGTCCTCGAGCACGGTCCCCGGCGTCGGGAGCTCGATGATGTAGAAAAAGCCGTTGTTTTCCTGTTGCATCGCAAGGTGGGCAAGCGACTCATCGATGACCACGCCTTGGCGCGGCGTGCTCTCGCAGTGCCAACGCTTCGGCTGGCGCCCGCTCAGCGATCGCAGGCGTCGCTGGAGCGTGCTCTTGTTCTGTCTCTGCTTGGCTACGCCCGACTTGGCAGCCGCGGCGCTCCTGAGCGTCTCATACTTGCTGCCTGCTACTTGCATGGTTTCTATCGTCACGGTGCAGCAACTGGGACAACAGCACCCAGCAACGGTTGCATTTATATAGTGTCTACCTGTACGATAGGGGACTGATCGCTCTGCGATGCGTATCTATCTCATTGCGGAAGGTTCTCGAAACGAAAAGCGCCAGTCGCTGTCGAGCGACAATAGCGAACCACAATGACACAATAGTGCGCGTCGGCGACCCGATCCCTGCATGAAGACCGAATGCTCGAGCAGATTCTTGTGCGGGCGTCAGCGGGTAGCGCGGCTCGTCGTGTGGCGGAGCCCGGATATGCGATGGCACCGGATGGCGATGTGCTCGGCGCTCGGGATTAATCTAGCTCTTCGGAGATATGCTTCTGTAGGAGGAAGAGGGCGTAGGGAGAAGGCCTGGACGCGGGCTTGGGGAGCTCTGCGAGCGTGGCGGGGGCGGTGCCGCCGTAGGCGGCCGGCACACCGGCGAAATACGCTGCGAGCTTGGTCCCATCGTTCAGCACCACGAACTTGCGGCTAGTCTCCTCGGATACAAAGGCGCGCACGACATCGTAAACCCAGCGGAGGATGGTAGGCACGTTGACGAAATACTTGGCGTAGAGTAACTCGGGGTAGTGGTCCTGGAAGATGGCGATGACCCTGCGCGAGCACTTTTTGACATCGGCGTTCATGTTCCACACAGACACGTCCTTGTAGTCGTGCACCTGGGTCATGCTGCAGTTATCTGGGTCAAGGAGATTCAGCGCCTGTAGTCCACGTTCCATGAGGCCGACGCGGTAGCGGATGAACGTGTCCTGGTCTGCGAAGAGGTCCTTGCAGGCCCCGAGTTTGCCGTAGAGGTTCCACGTGACGGTCCGGGTGTTGGGCGCCGCGCTGGCGTCGTAGGAGATGTACCCGGCGGCCATCAGACGCTCGTCGTGTTCTTCTGCGAACGCAGCTTTCAGCGGCTGGAACTCCCGGCGCCAGTTGAGCGTGCTCACCAGCTGCTTCACCGCGCCCTCGTACGAAAATGCGTTCGCCTTCAGGAACTTGAAGAGCAATGCGTGCGCGTGGTCCTTGCTGTAGAACTTGGCTACCTCCGCTGGGCCCTCCTCCAGCAATTTGTGGCCGTACAGCTCGTCGTAGTCGTGGCATCGTTTGTGGATGAGATCGGGAAGCTCGGAGACAAGCCTTTCGAAAGTCTGGCGGTCGTTCTCGCTGGGGAACTGTAGCATGTCTGATGGCATCTTGAGGCTTCGGTGATTAGTGGAGGCGGAGAGTGCTCTCTGGGTCTACCGTGAACGTGCTACCGTTACGATATATATATATGTTTTTGGTGCAGCACATGCATACTCACACTGCCGTTATACGGAGAGTAGAGCCCGCCTGTAAGGTGTTGGGCCCCCCCTCCCATTAGTATGCAAGGCATTGTACTGTTTTGGTGCGGCATGTTGCACTTCGACGCCGAATGTCAGCTTATGCACCCATAATACTAGCTAACATTACAACATCATCCATTTCTAAGGATAACGAATTCTAAAGTAATAAGGGATTACATAGGACCACTAAAATACATTACACAGTACCGTTATCCCAGAAACTCCACCAAAGCCGAACGTATGCATTTTTATCATCAGCGGCATGTAGCCAGGGCTTCACATGCCCGAAATCCAGTACCTTGACGCCCCTCATAACGGGAAGGCTGTCGTCGCCGACGTCGACGCCATAACGGTCGCTCAGGCGATGACATGACTCCGAAAACAGCTCCGAAAGGATGCCCCAGTCGCTCAGCCCGCGCAGTTTTTCAAGTTTCTCCAAGTCCGCGCCATACACAGTGAGGTACTCGTCGAACACCATTCGTATCTCGTTGTGGGGCTTGAAGGTGATAACCGAGGGTATTCTGGTCCTGTTTACCACGAGCGTGCATGTCTCGTTGTCTATTTCGTCATTAAAATCTAGCAGCTCGTCGATGCTGGCGACCGCGAGCAAGTATGGCGATAAGTAGCACACGTCATCGTACGCACCGTTTAGCTCGTGCCACGCGGCTAGTAGCAGCCAGCGCGGCAGCAGCGTGCCGTCTGAGGCCAACTCCGCGGAGAGCCTCGGCGCCAGCGGAGTTATTCCAAGTGTGTAGAAGTCGTGGGACACCAGGCACTCCGCGACGTCGCTCTGTTCCGCATCGTACAACACCAGCAGCCTGTACTTGGATTGGATGTTTTGCAGCGACTTGCGCAGCGCCAGGATGGGCTGCATGTCTGCCAGGCTCGTACACACAGTGATCCAGCACTTGCGTTCAAACGCAGAGCTCGCCGACCGCGACAGCGTCATCAGCGAGCTCTTGCGCGATGCCGTCAGGCACAGCTCCGGCTCATTCGTCGACGCGGCGGAAAAAGACGAGCGCGGGTTCAACCACTGCCGCACCGCCAGCGCCTCCTCCGACGACCCGCGCGGCGCGCCCTTGTCGCCCCCCGTCTGCTTGCCCGAAAAGTCCCATCCCAGCATCACCTCCAGAAGGCTCTCGTACGTCGACGACTGCGACTTCGCCACCCCCACGTCCGACCCGCGGTGGTGGTGCCACAGCTGGTAGTCCGCAAATTCCCCCTTCCCGCCCTCGTCCGCCGCCCTGGGCCCATCGCCCGTTTCGCTCTCCAGTCCGTCCGCGCCGTCCTCAGCTGTCGCTGTCGTCGGCGTCCCGATGGGGCTCGCCTGCTCGTCCCCGCCAGGCACATTAAGGAAGTCGTACGACAGCGACTTCCTCATGGCGCTCGCCACGTCCTTGGGGATGTTGAGCTCCTTCGTCAGCTCCGGCGTCGTCGGCCTTGAGCAGCCCATTCCTCCGCTCCCCGAGAACCCGTACGACATTGCCCAGTTACTCCGATAACTACGCTGTCCACTGGGTCAGTCAGTACCTCTTGGAATCAACCTTAGTCGTTGGTATGTGAAAAGAAATAGTGAAAATAAGGTACACAGCTGCTTATCCGTCAATTAGCGCCGATGTTTCACCACAGCTACGCCGCAATATAATCGGCCGGCAGGACTACATGCGGCACCGACTGGGACCTCGAGGCATGAATTTAGAACATGAAAGGCATCCTCGCGCTAATCATTGTCATGTTGTTTAGCGCATCAAGATGTTTCTTTTTGGGTATGCTCTAGCAAAAAAACGGTCAGATTTGGCTCGAGGCTCGAGGACAGCGTTCAACGAGATAATACGTTGTTCCTGGCATGAGACGCTCGTTTAGCATACTCCAGACGCTTGGATCCAAGTCACGGGGCCACGGGGCGGAGCTGAGCAAGGAGCTGCGGACGACGCTGCGGTACCTGGGGCGGGAGCCGTCGCTGCTGTCGTCGCTGCTGTCTCGGGAGCGCGTAGAGGAAGAGCACGTGGTGGAGCTGCTGAACCGGGGGCTGCCGGACGCCAAGAGCGGCCAGGAGCGGGTGGGGGAGCACTACGCGCAGCTGCTGGGCCGGCTGGGGCGGGCGGTGGAGCAGCACGAGGCGCGCGGGACGCTAGCGGAGCAGGTTCGGACGTGCGGGACAGACGGGGCCGCGCTGGTGGCGCTGCTGGAGCACGCCGTGGCGGACGGGGCGGGGCCGCGGGAGATGGCGCAGGTGGTTCTGAGTGCGCACTTTGGGGCGGCGCAGGCACGCGCGGCGGTGGGCGCGGTGGGGCGGTGCGCGACGCACGGCGCGGACCTGGCACTGCTGCTGTGCTACCGGGCGCGGGAACGCGTGTGGTACGAGCAGTGGCGCGGCCGCTGGCTGGCGGGCTACGGCGAGTTGCACAGCCTGTCGCAGAAGATGCTGTGGCGGACGATGGTGGCCCTTGAGGACATGGCGGCGGTGAACGCGGGCCTTGAGAGCTTGGGCGCGCTGTGCGACGCGCGCCAGGTGGTCATGGTGCACCAAGTGTTGCATGCGCACGCACATCTGCTGACGCCCGCCCTGCTGGAGGTCTCGCTGGCGCGCAACCAGCTGCTGTTTTGCAAGGCCATGCGCCTGTTAGCCGGCCATGCGAGCGCGCGCTCGACCCGCTGGGCGGCCGCACTCGTTCGCGCCAGCATCTCCCACAAGCTTGCGGTCGACATGACCGCGCCTGGAGCGGTGTCCGTGCAGCAGTACGCGTTCGCTAGCGCCATGCACGACGTGCTGGCTGCTGTCGCTGACGGTTCGCCCGACAGTCACCTGCGGGACGGCGCCGGCGCCCTGTTGCGCGAGTTGCACCGCGCGGACGGTGAGAAACCGCAGCCCGTGCTAAACTTCCTCAGCTAGAAAGCTACGCTATTTACGTAATGCATGTTCCATTCCTCAGGTCATCACCGTTTCATGGGCCGCTTAACCGAATGGAAGCAACCTCTAACAGCGATGGTTTTAAAGTTGGATATTCCTCTGCGACGGGCCCTGACGGACCCGTGCTGTCGCTACGCAGCACTCGCAGAGAGCACCGGCGGTGGAGTTGTCTGGTAGGACGAGCCGCCGGTGCGCTTTTGTAATTGCGGTGCGCTGCTTCTGAGAAGGAGATGACAAGTTTCAAGATGGCGCGCGCGGCGGCGGCTTATATAGCCACAGAAGATAACTATGTACGAAAGTCGGGTAACGAAGTTGCTCGAGCACTAAGTCCTATAGCTCGAGCTAGAGCGCAATACGTCGGTATCCTATGCATCAGTAAGTCCCTGGACCAAAGAAGGCAGGCCAGGGAGTGTGCCGCGTTTGAATTATGAGTAACGATTTACTGGCCAACCTGAATGCATTCAAGAGCAAGATAAAGACAGCGCCGGTGATCACGACAAGGAGGAAGGTTGTGGCACACCAGGACTCGGGCTCGCACAGCGGTGGGGCGAGGCAGTCGAAGGCCATGAAGCGCGAGACGCCGCGGGATGGGGGCGATCAGGGCGCGGGGCAGCCGTCGGCGGCGAAGAAGATGAAGTTGGGGACGGCCTCGCCGCAGAAGGCGGCGGTACCCAGCCGCTCCGAAAACGGAGCTCTAGACTCCACCCACTTGTCGACAAAGATGCTTATAGCGACGGAGTACATTCAGGAGCGTGCGGAGCCCGTACCGATAGACCAGATTGAGTCGTACTTGTCGTTGCCGAAGGACAACAGCGTCATTCCGATGCTCAAGGGTCTTGCCAAGTTCAAGTTCGATCCCAAGAAAAACACGCTACAGTACGTCTCCATCTATGATGTGCATTCTGCCGAGGAGCTCTTGAAGCTGACGCGCACGCAGGTGACTTTCAAGGGCATCTCATGCAAGGAACTCAAGGACGGGTGGCCGCAGTGCTTCGAGGTCATCGATGAGTTGGAGAAGAAAAACCGCATACTAGTGTCGCGCACCAAGAAAGACAACTCGCCGCGATTTGTGTGGTACAACTTCGGCGGCCCGCTCGGAGAGATCGACGAGGATTTCGTCAAGATGTGGGAGAACTGTAAGTTGCCGCAGCGGTCGGAACTCCCCCGGAAGCTTCAGGATTTGGGGCTCAAACCTGCCAGTGTGGATCCTGCCACCATCAAGAAACAGGGCAGCACACGCGTGGAGGCCAAGAAACGCAAACAGAGAAAGGGAAAGATTACCAACACACACATGGCTGGTATTTTGAAGGATTACTCGGACAGGGTGTAACGGCTGTACCGTGTGTATGAATCAGTAATAAAAAACGATATAAATTTGAATGCATTTAGAAAGGTATACTATTGTACAGGTGTCAGGCACTGTTAGGTGAGGCTAGTCCTTGTGCTTTCTCTTCTCCTTCTTTTCCTTCTTCTTTTCCTTGTCCTTCTTCTCCTTCTTCTCCTTTTTGTCGTCGGACTTTCTGTGCTTCTTCTTCGGCGGCTCTGCTGCTGCGGCGTCGGCGAAGTCCTCCGCATCGTAGCCAGTCGCAAAGTGGCGCGTCTTCAGGCCGGTCACCTTGGTGACATCCTTCCTGGGCTGCCGCACGCGATCGTAGTCGATGGCCGGGATCTCCACGCTTTCGCTTACGTTAAAGAACTTGGCGATCTGTAGCTTTGCGTCCGCCTTCAGCACGTCCTTGCTGCGCGGGGCCAACACGGCAAACCGACTTGCCTTGGCACTGCCGCCCGGCCCGTCCTCCTGGGACAGGTCCTCCCTGACAACGTACTTCTTGCCATCCACCGAGAAGCTGGCTGGCGCGTCCCCGGCAAAGTCCACCGGAATCTTTTTCAGCTTCCCTATGTCCACAGAGCTGGGGAGCTTCATCAGCCACAGCTCCTGCTTGCTGCCCTTGGGCTTCTTGAAGTCCTTCAGGTGCTTGCACTGCTTGAACCCGGCAGGCACCTCGAACCGCTCTTCCACCTCGCGCTCGCTATCGGAGCTGTCGCTCACGTACTCGTTCGACATGCTGACCATCTGTAGATATAAACCGTTTATCGAGAAGCCTCAGGACCTGCTCATCCAACGCTGCATTACCGAGACTGCGACCTTGTGAGGCGATGAGTTGGGTTCTATGGCCTGCCCCGCTGCACATGCTGAAAAATTTGACGGTTACCCGGATATATACATGTGTTCCGTGCGCCGCCGCGCCTGCCGCTGAGATCCCCGCGAAGCCAGCTTCCGGGCGTACCGCAGGACGCGCATCCCCAACCCATTGGGCCTGGATGACGCGGTGCGATCGCGGCTTTGTTTCCCATCGCGCAAGAGCCCTAATGCCTGTTTGCTCGAGAACAGATGCAAGAAAAAGAAATGTGAAAAATTTTTGTAATGGCCACCAGAGGGATGAGGAAAGGTATAAAAAGTAGTTGATCAGCTTCTCTCTAGCACTTATCGTAGCATTCCTGACAGTAGTGTTCTAAGTCGTGCCGATGTCTCGCAACATCGGCACAGTGAAGGGACTCTGATTCTCTTTCTAGCGTCCTCAAGTATGAGGGCACCATCGAAACAGAAATGGAGGGCTGGCGCAGCTCGCACTAACAACTTCAATGATGATAACGGTCTACACTTCTTTCCCAGTCCGATTCGACCATGACGATATGGGGTTCTACCACGCCTTTTCGGCCCTCGGGCCGGATGCGGCTTTTTGCCAGTACATTTATGTACATTAGATCATCTGAGAAATCGTTAGTGCGACTGGGCAGCGTTCCAGGTTTCGGTGGCTCTTACCGCACAAGGTGATGAAAATTGGTTCCTTAACATTCGCAGTTTCCACGGTAGGAGTACGCTTCGAACCCATCGTATAGTGCTCCCGGTGACCGCTCTTATTGAGACCTTCCTAGGATGTCTGATTGTGCGAGTAAATTAAATGCGTAGTTCTATCTATAAACACCCGAACGGTTTGGGCTGCCAGGCCGGGTACGGCGTCCAACCCCTGGGAGCGGACGTCTTTTGCCTTTTGAGGCGCAACTTGACCGACTCGAGATCTTGCAGCAGGCCGCTCACCTCGTCAGCTGGATGCTTCGGGGAGAGGGGCTCGTGCGCAGCGTCCTCGGACGCGGGGCTGTGCTCATCTGCGTCAAAGACACTTAGCTCGGCTGCGGAGATGCCCTTCTTGGAGAGGGCGTCAAGGACCTCGTCGAGCTGCGAGTTGATGTCGCTAGTGTAGAGCTTTTTGCGAAACTTTTTATCATTCAGGGCCTCCGTGATCCTTGGTTGTAGCGTCTCGATCATGAACCTGGTCAGGAAGCTCTGCTCCACCAGGAAGATGGGATGCCACCGGTCCCAGTAGTGCATTGCCCGTTTCAGGTTGATCCACGCGAGCACGCGCTTGGTGAACCTGAGCAGATGCTTGGAATTCTTGGTGCGCCGACGCAGTAGCGGCGCTTCTTCGTACGGCTCGAGGCAGGAGCGGTACGACTGCAGCAGCCAGCGGCACACTTCCAGGTCCAACCACTCTAGCCTCGTCAGACTCAGCTCCAGCAGCGTGCTGTCGTAGTGTGTCAGGAGTGCCTCCACGAACGCGCCTGGGCACCCGCGCAGCGACCGCCACACATCCCGGTAGTCCGCCAGCCACTTGCGCACGAACTCCTTCCCGCTGTCGGTCTCGTCCCCGAACGCAGAAGTCGCCACCGCGGCGCCCTCCTCCCACATGTACCGGTACTCCTTGAAGCCGTCCTTGAACTGCGCGTAGCTCTCCAGCTGCTGCTGCAGCTGCTGCATGTGCACCGCGTGGTTCCCGCACTTGCACTCCTCCTCGCCCTCGCCGTCCTCCTCCTCGCTCTCCTCGTTTCTCTCGTCGCTGTCCCAGTAGTTCTCCCAGAGCCACTCGAGCGCCCGCGCGCACGCCAACCGCAGCATCTCCACGCTCGGCAGCTCACGCTCGTGCGTCCCTGCATGCCGCAGCTCCACGAACCAGCTCGGCAGGCCCAGCAGCTCCGCCAGCGTGTGCAGGGGGATCGCAAACTGCGACTGCTGGGTCGGGTCCAGCATTCCGTTCACATACCTGATCAGCGCCATACTGTAGCTCAGCTTCACTATTTCCTCGGGTGCCCCTTCCCGATCAAACACCTGGCAACCGACCAGTTGCGATGTTGAGTCTATCACATGCGGCACGTACGATCCGCGAGTCCAGTAAGCCTTGACCCTTTGCATCGCCCGTGAACGCTTATCATCGCCATCGCCGAACTTTGCAGGATAAAACCACCGCTTCAGCTCTTGCACTTCCTGTTCCGACTGCCAAGGTACCACTCTCATGCTTATCTGCGCCTAGCCTGTTACAAGGAGGTCTTCCTGTCGCCCACCACAGATGTGATGAGGCAAGATCGTGGTGATGTTTTTCCAGAATGTAGATGTCTAGCGTTGAGCAAGCGAAGAGTCAAAGACAGCACGAGCTCAAGCCAGCGATAACTCGTAATCTAAGCTGAGATTATCGGTTTATCTATGATGCCATTAAAGAAACGGCAGCGGCAGACGCTTGTCTGTTCGAACTGCAAGCGCCGGAAGTCTCGATGCGACAGAGGGAAGCCTGCATGCGGAAATTGCATACGATTGGGCAACCGGGAGACTTGCCACTACTTTATTTCGCCCTCTGAGAAAGGCGGCGACGGCGGGGACTCGCCGGGAGAGTCTGCGGGCAGTAATGGGGCGCTGGAGCGGTGGCAGTTCGTGCGCGCGCACAGCTGCGGGCGGGTGGACTTGACTGCCGGGCGCACGGTGGTGTTTGGCAAGCGCAGCGCGGTATACGTTGCGGGGGTGCTGAGCACGGACGCCGTACGATACCGCGACCTGTACTTGGAGCTACTGAGTGTGTTTTCGCACGCGGCCATCAAGAAGACGGTGAGTCAGCTGCATGCACAGGCGCAGGTAGGCGCGCAGGAGGCTTCGCTACCCAACTCGGTGAAACGTGTGATTCGGATGGAGGACGAGGGGATGCTGCAGGAGTCGTCGCCGTACATCCTGGCGAAGCACAAGAAGGTGCACCAGTCGCTGGTGGATGGGTTTGCGCAGAGCCGGTACGAGGGTCGGCAGCAGTTTGCGGATGTGGAAGAGGCAGCGAAGCAGCACCTGGTGGAAAGGTACATATTCCTGCAGAAGGTGTTACCGGCGTTTAAGAAGCATGTGCTGCCGCTGATACCGATATATGACGAGCGGATGTTGTGCGTGACGGTGGAGCAGCTATACGATGACTATCAAAAGCGCGGCAAGTTCTCTGCCAAGAACGGCGATCTTATCACGGTCGCGACAATCTTGCTGATCACGCGCCTAGTGTACCTCGCGATCCGGTTTGACAAATGCTCGGTGGTGAATGTCAAGTATAACAGAATTTTGGAGCTTGACACGGAGCCGTATGCTGCACTCGCATACGAACTACTTCCCCGGGATAAACTGCTCCGGAAGGTGACACTGCCGCAGCTCCAATGTCTCATATTGCTGCGGTTCCATAATTGGTGTTCCCCGATGGACGGCGACGGAGAGTCGTTGCAATATAGCAATGTCCTAATGGGTACGATTTATGCCTGTTGCAAGGAGATTGGCGCGAGCTGGCTCAGCTTCAAGGAGCCCGACAAGTATGATTTTGCCAAGGCTCGTGGTAGTAACTCTCGCTTCACCATGGCCTTTGCGGAAATGGAACCCGGAGAAGTCGACTCCGCGAATGAAAGTGTTGTGAAGCTTTACCAGCAGATCTGGGCGGTTGTTTTGCACTGGGACCGGAACGTAAGCATGCTCACCGGTCTGGAGCCGATAATTGGCACTTCAATGAAACCGGCGGCTATGTCCTCTTACAATAACTGGTACGCGGACATGATATCATTGGACTATCTAAAATGGCAATTGCTTACGCGAATAAATGAAGACCCATCAGAGGTGAACTTGGAAGAAGTGAAGCCGATCATCAGCGAAATACGGCAGCGTTTGGGGCAATTCACCTCCGAGTCTGAACTAGCTTTTGAACAGGAGTTGATCCTCCAGCTTGTTGAACTCTCTATCCTACACGCGGCTTTCATCGGGCCTACATCCAATGTATCCGCTGCCGAGCACAGAAAGAATTACCAGGAGTTATTGGAGAGGATCATTCACCTATCTGGAATCTTTATCACGTATTTTCATGACCCGCCGACGACCAACCACCAATACGGCCGCTTTTACACGAATAAGATCGTAGAAGTGGCGATGTACAGGGTATACCAAATACTAACGGGCCTAATATTGCGCATATCAAGTGCTTGCCAGGACCAATCGCTTAAGCCAACACTTATGAAGTTTTACAAAAATCTATGCTCACTATACTTTAATGAACTAGGCTACGATTACTACCAGGTATTCAAAAGATTATTTGAGGCAAAGGTCAAGTACAAGATACTGGAGCAGACTGCAAACCCAGTATTCATAATGCTACGCTACTTATTTGCTGAGATTCAGAGCGGCAATATGGAAAGTATGAAGAGCCAAGAGTTAATCGGGTTGATTTATGGGGAATATAAGAAAATGGGAGGGGAACTAAATCTTGACATGATGGACCTCTGGAACCACATAGTTCCCACACAATGTGACCACAATATTGGTCTCAACAGCTTATTCACGACTGAGATCTTTCCAACAGACCAGTATAGTGATTATAATCTTTTCGTTTCATTTTACGACTATGCCTCCAATAAGCTCACCGAGGATACAAACCAAGCAGCGGAAAAATCGATTGCGCATAATCCATCTACTTCCATACACGATTTGTGTAAAGGTGGAGCATCGCCACATTTTGACTTACTAGAAGGCATACTTGACCCTCTTGACTTTATGACATACCTGGATAGTATTCCCGGTGAAACCTAATCTTCTCAAAAGGTTGTGCCAGGCCCGCGAATAATTAGCTCTACCCAACTGTTAAATATCTATATAATGACCTAATATAAAATGAAGATAACTCACACAATAGTGGAAAGGAAACAAGCTGAGACAACCTGGCACCTGACCTCAGCAAAGCGTTATTTGCCTGTTTACTGTCATGACATCCTTGTTATCGTCATTGTTACGCCATTTAAATCTATAGGTCCAGCCGTGCAGATTTGAAAAATAGCCCTCGTGGAAAAACACCGGATGGGGAATTCGCTCGGAGATCTCCTCAACTATAATTGTCGGAATATCATTCAGCATTAAGAATCTCAACTCCGGGAATTCCGATAGTAAGGTAACGTAGGTCCGCTGGTAATGATGTATTAGAGTATGGAAACAGTCAATCACATCTTGCCTGGTGAAAGGAGCGTGTGGAAGCAGGTCCAGAGCCTCGGATAGATCTAGTTCTTCTGCATCCAAGGGGTGATCCTTTAATTGCCCCCTGGACTTCCGATATAGCAGCATGCTCTCATTCATGATTTGGACAAACTGGTCCATATTCATGGGTTGGGTTCGAACACTTGGGTAGGAGTCACATGCCTTTGAATATGGGAGTAGGGATTGATATCTCATCATGGCAAAAATGTCTTTTGCCATAAACTCATCCATATCTTTGAATTTTTTATCGTCTGGGAAATGGAATATCTTTTTATTAATAATTTCATCATGTGTTTTCTCGCACTTGGCACACGGACAATTACGCAAAACTTGATATTTCTCATGTTCCATGGAAATAATGGGAGAATCTAGGCCCTCAAATCGGATATCGAGGAACTGCAATTTCTTGCAGCTGATCAAGATGGATAAGAAAATTTCCGGCTTCGTGGCTTGTGGCACATAATTCTCCAAAAAGTCCATCTTTAGGCGTTTAAGGTTCACGAGCTTATTGAACAAGCTCATGAGCACTAAGGTGTCCTGGGCAACCGATATCAATGATAGATCCTCAATGTTGGTGAATTCCTCAAATTCTTGCAACATCTCAAGCTCCCTTTTGGAAAGTGACTCGTTCCAAGATATGATCGTCAGCACCTTCAGCGCGCGCAAGTCGAATATTTCGGATAACTTCTGTAATGGCGAATTGCGCCTGACCTGAAACTCACCCACCGGGTAGAATTCTCTCCGCCAGTGCAACTTCAAATCTCGAATTTGCAACTTGTATTCCAGCGGGTATATACAGTTGAACAGCTGTACTGGATCCATAAAAAGCGTCATGTGCGATAGTTTGCAGGAAATGCGCTGACGCAGGTACCGCGCCAGGGCTGGTATATATGTGGAGCACACAGGACGCTCGGGGAGAGAATTTGGAGGCGCCATGTCTAAGCTGGTCAGATTACGCCTCGACATATAGCCGAAGGCCACTATGTCGTTGCAGTTCGGGTCCGTGACGTTTTCGAGGCGCTGTAGAGAGCGCGACTTATTGCAAAGTAGGGACAGAATGGATTTCTGCAGCACCGGATTCAAATCCCAATTGATGCGCACCCATTGCACCAGATTCAGTGTGTCCGGGTTCGTCTGGAACGTGCAGATCAACTTCTTCAGCTTCTCGTTGGCCACGGCCCGCGACTCCTCCTCCTTCAGAAACGATGGTATGTATAGAAACGTCCAGTTGATTGCCAAATCAACATAATCACTTTTCACCACATTAGAATCGTTTAGGTATATTCGACTGTATAGCAACTGCATGGCCAGCCTGTGGCACCGCCAATTCAAATAGCACAATTTGAGCCGCTCGCTCTGTGGCAGGTGCGAGAACACCTCCTTCACTAGCTCATCTGGTAGTTTCTCGAGTGGAAACGATCCCCTCGTTTCAGGCATCCCACTCTTTAAATTGTCCTGCCAGAGAGCCACGCCTTTTCTGAGCTTTTGAGGTGCACGATCCCCTGTTAGCGATTGCGAAGAGTTCCTCACTTTGTAGAGAATCGATGGCTGGGTGAGTAGTGGGACCCGGTATCCGTGGTATGCAGCTTTCTCACTTGCTAATGACCAGCATACCGTTTGCTACCTGTGATTTCTCCTTTATGCTTGCTCCGACCGCCGCGGCAGGCCAGCGGCGGCACCATGTCACTAAGGACGCCAAGGATCCGCCACGTGTAGTCACGTGACTATAGTGCCACGCCGCGCCGGAGACTTGCGCAGCCCGGACCGGTTGCAGTCGTGCAGTCACGTGACCCAACCGGCCGTCCCAACAGGCAAATGCGGCCCCATTGACTGCCGACCGGTAGGGTAATGAGAACCACGGTGGCGCAATCGCAGTAAATAGGTCTGTGGCCAAAGACCCGGGACAACGGTGGTCCACGGCGTTCCGGCGGCGACTCACAGCGCTTAAATAATTTGCATGAAGTAATCCAATATACGATGTCCTGTCTGGGGGCAACCCGCGTATCGCAGGAACCCGGCAGAGGATACGACGGCGACTTAGATAATAATTACGGGAGGGGGAAGCGAATAGACAGACGGGAAGGAACACGCGCGCTGCGGTATCGCTATGACATACACGGTGCGTGCCACGCTGTTGCTGTGGCGGTGCTGCTCCGCGAGCGCTGTCAGCTGGGCTCTGGCGGCCGACCCCAGCTGGATGTGACTCAGCCTGCTCCGGCACCGCAAACGGGGTGCTGCTGCCAGGCGCGGCAGTGCAGTCGCCGTGCGGTCTGATTTGCTGCGGTGTCCGCTGGTCACGCCGGTGGCCTGGCGCGCCCGGGCGGCGGTTTGTGGCTTGCGCGCTGGCCGGCAGCCGGGGACAGCGCCTGCGTAGGCGGCTGTGCTAGCCGCCCAGGTCCAGCGGCTGAATCAGCAATTTATGATCACGTGATCCGTGCGGCGCGACCTGCAAAATTTTCCAGATCCGATCAGCGTCAACCGACCGCCTTGGGGCAGCCGGTGAGGGGGCAAAAAGCCTTCCCCGTTATGTTTATCTATTTATTTGCGGGCTCAGGACCAGTTGCTAGCAGGCGTCTGGTGGGTTCAGCTCTCGTTAAGACATCAGAACCGAGCGAGCAGGGTTCCGAGGCGCGGATAGTGCAAGGCTGAAGGTACACAGCACGGACAGGCGCGGAGGAGCGAGCAGACTACAGCGGATAACTACAGACGCGACGAGGAAGGATGGGCCAGATACTGTCGAACCCAGTTATAGACAAGGAGCAAGGGCGCAGTGGGGATGCGCTGACGGCCTACGGGATGTGCGCGATGCAGGGGTGGCGGATGTCGATGGAGGACTCGCACATCGTGGACCTGGACATCAGCCCGGAGGGCTCGGATGACCACATCGCATACTACTGCGTGTTTGACGGGCACGGGGGGGCGTCGGTGGCTCAGTTCTGCGGGGAGCAATTCTCGCGGATACTGCAGCAGCAGAAGGACTTTGGCGGCGACGCGCCGAACTTTGCGCGGGCACTGGTGGCGGCGTTCATCGCGGCGGACGAGGAGTTACTGAAGGACCCAGTGCTGGCCAATGACCATAGCGGCTGCACAGCCACCACGTTGCTGGTGTCACACAAGCAGCAGCTGCTTGTGTGCGCGAACTCGGGCGACTCGCGCACGGTGTTGTCAACCGACAAGAACGCGAAGGCGCTCTCGTTTGACCACAAGCCGACATTGCGCTCAGAACAGTCGCGGATCATGGCGGCAGATGGATTTGTGGAAATGGACAGGGTCAATGGTAACTTGGCGCTTTCGCGCGCGATTGGGGACTTTGAGTTCAAGTCAAACCCAAACCTGGCTCCGCACGAGCAGATTGTCACATGTGTACCAGACGTGCTAGAGCATAAGCTAGACTACGAGAAAGACGAATTTGTGATCCTGGCCTGCGACGGGATCTGGGACTGTCTTTCAAGCCAGGAGTGCGTGGACCTAATCCACTACGGCATTCAACAAGGCATGGGCTTGCAGGACATCGCGTCGCGCGTGATAGACGTGTGTTGCTCACCAACCACCGAGGGGACCGGCATTGGCTGTGACAACATGAGTTTCATCGTTGTCGCCCTTCTGCGGGAAAACGAGACCGAGGACCAGTGGTTCGAGAGAATGCGCGCCAAGAAATACCAGGGTCTGCTTTCCTTTGAGGCGCAGCGCCGCAAGGTCTTCTCATACCACTACGATTTTATCAACGAGGACGACGACAACCTCTTTGACATCTCAACTAAGCGTCCGGAGGAGCGCAACCGTGGTAGCGGCAGCCTTCCCCCAATGCACGCGACTACGCGCGAGGATCCCGACGAAGAGGATGGCGCCAACCCTGCCGACGGCCGCCAACACCTCTATTCGCTCGAAGAGCTCATCAACGCTGGCGGCATCCAGATCACACAGGGCGGCAACAATACCTCGTACATTCACGGCTCCGCGCTGTCGGAAGTCTTGGCTTCGCTAGTCGGTGCTACGGGTGGCATCGTTGCGCGCCCTGCGCAGCGCGCCGACGCTGAGGATAACGTGAGCGAGGAGCAGGACGGGAAAAAGCTGGAGGAGATCCAGGAGTGACCGCCCCCGAGCAGGCCCTCGACCCGCCGCGAGGCAACTTCGAGCTACTGTTTCTCTTACATATCTAGCTTAACTATTGTACATTAGAATCTACAGCGTCACGATCCGTACACCGCGCATGCAGTTTGCCACGCCGCTTCGGCCACCTCGGTCACTAAAACGCCGCGCGCGCGCGCCACCGCCACCGCCACTTGCCCTATTGCGCACGGCTCGTTGCGCGACCGCACCATGGTGTGCGCGCGTTCGCCCTCGGGCACCCGGTCCAAGCGCTCCGCCCGGACGCTCTCGTACCACTCGGTCAAGTCCGGGTAAGCCTCGCGCCACGCCTCCGGGCCGCCCTCGGCTATCAGCTCGTGTGCCGCGTGCGTGCGCCGGATCTCGCACCACGGCGCGTCGGTCTCCAGCAGCAGCCGCTGTAGCGGCAGGCGCCGCGCGTTTTCCAGACCCTCCGCGGTCCGCAGCGACGCTCCGTTGAGCCCTATGTATACGTGCGGTGACAGCGCCAGTAGCGCGTCCAGCTCGGCTGCCGTCCCCGTGAACGAATGCACCACCATTTTGCGCTCCGCCGCAAACCGGTACTCAGTCCGGCCGCTCGCGTTCGCGCCGCGCGCGCCCGCGGCCCGCAGCTCCTCGTCGAGCTCGTCCGCGCTTGTAAACCCGCGCACGAACCGGCCCATCATCTCGATGAAATCCGCGCAGCTCGCACGCATGTGCAGAAACAGCGGCACCGCCGCAAACTCGCAGCTCAGCCGTAGCTGCGCCTCGAACGCGCGCAGCTGCGCGGGCCGCCCAGCGTGCTCCAGCCGGTCGTAGTCCAGCCCCATCTCCCCTAGCGCCCGGAACGTCTCGTCTCCAGCGCACTCTGCCCACAGCTGCCGCAGTTCCGCCAGCGCCCCGGGCCGCGCAAGCTCATCCGCACAGCATGGGTGTACACCCGCCGTGTACAGCAGCCGTGGGCCATTACCCGCGTATTCCCGCACCAGCGCGCGTGTGTGGGCGCTCTCCGCCAGCGACGAGCCTGTCGCCAGAAGCACATCAACCCGTGCACCACGACAGCGCTCGAGCACTGCTGCCAAGTCTCCACCGTGCCGCGCCTTGCCCCGGTAGACGCCCTGGAACATCGGGTCCGCCAGGTTCACGGCTATGTCATAGTAACGCAGTTTGCTCATCGCACACTCTCCTCGCCCGCTCGTCCGCTACCCGCGCTTATATACTCCGCTTGCCTGTCCGTTACCGGCATTCCGGTGCCGAGCTCATCGCGCCAGCCGTGCCACACCGCGCGCCGCCAGGCGCAGACGGTCAGCTTTCTTTTTGGAAAATTTTGCTCATACAGCACAGAAGCTCCACACCCAGCCATGGTGAGATCTTGTCGCAGTTCTTTGTTCCGGAGGAGCGTCGGTCTCGGCCTCGACCACGACGGCCTCCGAGATGAGCATCGTGATTTCACCAAGAGCGACACCGTAGCTTGAACAGGACAGTAGACACAGCACAGAAGCACAGTCTCGTAAGGCAGAGCAGATGACGAGCACGAAAGCGATGACAGGCAGCGCGCGGAACCCCTCGTCATGGGACCCGCAGGACGACGTGCTCTTGCGGCACTTGAAGGAGGTCAAGAAGCTTGGGTGGAAAGAGATCGCGCAGTACTTCCAGAGCAGGACGCCGAACGCATGCCAGTTTCGGTGGCGGCGGTTGAAATCGGGAAGCCTGAAGACCGGGGCGCGGGCAGAGGAGGAGGAGGAGGGGCTGCTACAGGCGGCGTTTGCGCGCGAGGGCAAGTTTGTGAAGCCGCGGGCGGCGTCGTTCAACTCGACGGCGCTGGGGCCGCGCGAGAACGCGCGGGCAGCGGATGAGGAGAACATCGGGCTGATCCCGAAGATCGTTATTCGGTCGCGGCGGGGGTCGGTGGTCCAGCAGTCGCAGGCGCAGGCGGCGGCAGGCGCGCCGCCGAGCCTGGTGGCCGCGCTGAACACGACGTTCGCGAACTCGAAGGCACGCAAGGACTCGTTCTCGTCACGGACCCGGCGGTCGTCGTTCCAGCTGGATCGGAGGCTGTCGGTCACGCAGCTATCTACTACTCCGACGCGCCGGTCGTCGCTGGTGGCGGCGCCCACCTCGGTGAGCGCCCTGTTCCCCGGTCGGCGGGAATCCTTCAACACAAACACGTCGAACGCAACTTCGCGTCGGGGCTCTGCAGTCTACATCCCCCGCCGAGGATCGTTCTCGCACAACTTCACCGATCTGCCACGTCACGGACATTTCCTCCAGCATGGTGCGGCTGGGCCGATGCCCACGGCGTTGCAGCAACCGTGGTCCGAAGAGGAGGACCGGCTACTCCAGGCCCGGCAGGAACACCGCTTGTCACTCGACGAGCTCTCGATTCTTTTGCCCCACCGCTCAGATGAAGAGATACAGTGGCGGATTGACTCCATTTCACCGGTGGTTAATGCGGCTGTGACCATGTCCCCATCTGCGTCACCGTTCCGCGCCGCGAGGGAGCGCTCTTTCAATGAAGACACGGCCATTGAAGAGGACGAAGACGACCGGCACGAAGAGTTCAAGGACCGGACCCCTGTTGACTACAACCACTCTTCTAACTTATCCAGTGCTTCGTCCGCGAAGAAGGAACAGCGGCAGTCGCCCATTTTCTTCAACAAGAGCAAAGAGACCTCCCCAACTACAAGCGACGGAACCACTAGATCGAACACCATTGTTCCTCCTCAGGCTGCTGAAGGCAAGGCGTTAAACTTCAATTCTGTCAACACTCATACTGCGCACGTGGGTCCCGAAGTGAAACTCCAGTCTGTGTCGACTGGGGACGAATATCATAACATCCTCATCCATCACAGTCACCATCATCCACAGGCTGCTGCAACTCCACTGCCAAGCCTAAATAGCATTTTCAAGAATGTACTATAGTTACCTTTGCTTTGAATCGTCCTGTTATGACTCGATGTAAATGAATCACTGCCCAAAAATGAAAAGATAAAGTACTTCTGGAAATGTATTATCGTCTGTATCATTATTTGACTTAGCTAAACTAACCATTGAATTGGACCACCCGCATCTTCTATCACTACTTCCCAGACCTATTTGCTGTACAGAGAACAAGAGCTACATGCATATATGTGGTCTGCCCCTGACCAAGATAGACAACTAAGATGATAATCGTAATATCAAGAAGAGGAAGAATACTGCTGAGTAGTGGCACATTTCATCAAAAGAAATCCATTTACTTCTTTGCTTTTTATACTTCAAGGCCTGTTTATATATACACTGTTCCCGTCCAATAGCACTAGTTGCCTATTTATGTATCATAAATTTTAAGACTAGTTGTTCCGGTCAGCAGGCGCATACCCCCTTATCGTGATGTTCCTAGTGTCAGTTCAAAACATATGCAGATGTGATAAGCCAGCGCATGGTGTGGGCATGCTCGGCCTCCATGCACTAAGCTGTGCGGTTTCGCAATATCCTCCTTGTTCTCGAAACAGTTTCTAGTGCGTCCACCCAATGTTCTTCAAGATCTTCGTCATCGTCTGATTCCACATGTGGTACAGACTGCTGGTGACGTGACGACCTTGTTCGATTATTGGAATGCTCTGAAGCACTTCGTCTCGAGTACGCCCTACTGGGTAATGCGTTGCTGTTAAATCGGCCGACATTCATTCCATCGTCCTCTTCATCGTCCTCCTCTTCATCGTCCTCCTCTTCTCCCTGATCCGTGTATTCGTCATCCTGGTCGCTGAGGTGTGTCTGATCAAATGAATCCTCATACACGTCCTCTAAGGGTGTCATATCATCCCTCTCCTCCGGCGTTGCAGGTGAGCCTACCTTCGGGGTTTCGCGAATCGCAGGCGGGTTTCTTCTTACAGGTTTGACCCCATATTCCGCTGTGCTGCCATTTGTGAAAGAAGGGTGCACGTACGCCAACTCCAGAATGGCAGGATCTGTTGCATCCTTCTGGACCTCACGCGCATTCTTCTGTTGTGCTACAATTTTGTCCCATGCCATTTTTTCCATGGTCCTGGAATCTGAAATATCATCATGCATAAAGTTAACCAAAACAGATATACTGTTCTTGAATAAATCGGTCCCTTGACTGGAGCCCACAGCACCAGTATTTCTGTGTGCGCCTGTGCTAGTTTCCACCATGGTTCCTACAGCGTTTATCCCACAGGAGGGTCCGAAGATTAGCGGGCGCCAGATCAGCTTATCTGGGTCCAAAGTGATGTATGCCTTGGATTCCCATTGCTGGTAAATATGTTCTATCTCATCCCAGCTGTCTATTCTTATGGCGTATTTTCTCCCGTCAATAGATGAGTATCTGTAGAAGCACCCCAACTGTTCCAGACCGAATATGACATCGGTTGGTGTCATCCCCGTCAAATTGGCGATATCCTCCAAAGAAATGCAAAAATAAGTCGACTTCGCTATTATCGGTTTCAAGCTTCGCAGGACTTGTGCCATCTTGATCTTCCAATAGTTCCGGTATGAGAGCAGCCCGAGATCGCTAAGCGGCTTCTCTGGGGTGCCCCATTTGAACTCTCTTCGAGATAGCAGGTACGAAAAGTCCATTAATAGATGGCCATAACCTAACCGCTGGTGCGTCGGAAGCACCAGAATGCAACTCAGGTTATAATCGGTTGTGTTCAACTTCTCCTTTGAAAAGTACCCCACGACGTTGAATTTTAAGCCTTGGCCTGTCTTAACGTTCTCCGTTAGCAGGTAAAACACAAACGGCTCGACATCATAGTAAAGCGTCTTGGAGTTCAAGAAAAGCTTGGCAAGTAAACACAAGTTCTGGCAATATATTACCTGTTCCCGGCCGTCGATCTCCCATATCGAGATTTTGCCATCCCTGTAGATTTCATTGCCAGGTGGGTGCATCATCGAACATTTCAGCTTGTGTCGGTAGTATATATATTTCGAGTTCATGTACTTCAGACACGAATCGCAAATGTAGAGAATTCTGTTTTTGCTATATTCTTCAGGATACGGCGCTGTATACCACGTTTTGATCTCGTGGTCATTGAAATAGATGTACGAAACCTTGTGCGCCCGCTCGGCCTTGCTCGGCCTGCCTTTGGGCTCTTCCTCTGTGAAAGATAGTAACGTGTTCCCGTTGGTGCGCGCCGCGTTCGCGCTCTGAAACAGCAGCTTCTGAAAAAACTGGCGATCGCGCAGCGTCGGCGTCGTCTTGCTGGTCGAGTAGTCCTTCTTGTTGGCAATCGCCCCGCGGTACGGGTACGACTCGTTGTCCAGCATGTTCAGCAGATTCTCGGTCTCGTAGATCTCAAAGTCCAGGTGCGGCGGTGGCCCCGTCTCCGCCGCCGACGCCCGCAGCACCCGCCGGAAGTCGTACAGCTTGCGCGGGTCGTATCGTATCCTCACCTTGTTCTTCGTGCCATCCGGAAAATCTACGTGTGCGTTCCACCGCCCCCACTCCGCCACATCCGACGGAATCCGTCCCTGTAGCCACCCTACCGCCGCCATGGGTTTGTGTATGCGGTAGTCCGGCCCATTCCCATCGCGCGGCCTGTGTACGCGTCTGCTGCCGCCGTTTCCTGCGCCGTCTTGCTCATCACCTTGTATGATGTCCTTGATATCGAGCCCATCGAGCATCTTGCTCTTCTTTGCCTGAGAGTCAGCACTAATCGTCATTTTAACTACACTATACCACCATCAACTGCTTACTGGCCTCTCGTACGCCCTCTAATTGCCTCTCACTGTGACTATTGACGCTGCTTTGGCTCAACACGCGACTTGTATCGACCGTAAGAACAAAATATCACCAAATACGTACGCATACTGGGTTCAGAAGAATATTCGTGATTTATAGATAAAAACTATTAAGGTTTTAGATGTGGATTACATACAAATTCTATGGTACTAATGAAGATAATCAGTGAGTTATTTCATATACAGGTCATATGCTTCATGTGGCAGTGTCGTATCGAGATGCGAGATGAAAGCGCACGAAGAAAAACGGCCGAGGCCCGGAAGCAGAAACAGAAGGACAGTGGGATATGATGGCCAGATTCATTAAATTCATATCACACATGTAATATCATAATCGTAGGTCTTTCGTAGTAATGGCTGTCATTAATAGTAAGATTCGTTATTCGGTTAGCCCCAGACGTTACGTTTGCCGATGTCCAAGCCGCTCAAGCTGCGGGTCAAGCCCTCCTCCAATGCGTTGATTTCGTTGCCGGCAGAGGATATGGGGACGTAGTCATGAATGGAGTGGACGGAATAGTTGGAGTGGACGCTGCCATTGGTATGTTGGGGTGCCAGGGGCGCGGTGGCGCCGGTGGCGACAGTGGCGCTGTTGGAGGGCGTGGTACACGAGGTGCCGCTGTCCGGAGGCTGCAAGCCAGGGGGGTGAAAGCGGCTATCGTTGGCCAAGGAAGGAGTGTTAGGCTGCGAGAGCGCGCTGGCATTATTGTACAATAGGTTGGCCATGCGGCTGGTGGAGGTGGAGGAGTTCATGGGGACTTGGTTCTGGGGCGGCGAGACGCCGTGCTGACGCAACAAGGACGAGGACGGCGTGTGTGTGGTCGCGTAGCCCGAGGGGATCCTGTTCTGGAGCAACGAGGGGGTGGTGCCCTGGGAGCGCAGGAGCTGTTGCTGCTGCTGCTGGGCAGACGATATCCCGTCGTAGGAGGCAATCGGGTGTAAGAGGACCTGGCCGGGCGACTGAGGCGGCTGCTGCATCACTTGCTGCGACTGCATTTGCTGGGACGAGACCTGCGACTGGCGCTGCTGTTGTTGCGCGGCCGCAACGGTGGCCGCCGCATGCACCTGAAGGACGCTGGTGTACGACTGGGAGCGCTGGAGCGAGTCGCCTGTGGAGTGTGCCTGTAGTGGCTGTGCTGCGGTAGCCTGGCCTTGTTGCTGCAGATGTGACTGCAGGGTTGCGTGGTCTAGCACCTTGCGCCTGATGAGGATGAAGCTCGGATCGTATACCTCCACCAAGCCCAAGAAGGAACACAATACGTTGATGATCCGCTTCTGTGCAGCGGATAGTCCGAGCGGATACGCCAATTCGTGGTACTGTCTTTCTCTATCTTTGAACAAAAGAAGCTGCGAGTATATTTCCAAAACGTCCGGGTCGTTGAAATCTAGCTGCTGCGGCGCTAGCAGCAGGTTGCTGGTCGCAGGCAGCGGCGCATAGTACCGCTCAGAAGATAAAGACTGCGGCTTGGGAAGGCCGACAGAGTGCGCGGTGCTCTGCGCCGAAAGCATCTGCGAGGACAGCGGCGCAGGGCCCACGGCCTGCGAGGAGACGCCCCCTGCGCCCGGGCCGTTCACAAAGTTGCTGAAAATCTGCGAGCTCGAAGGCCCCGGCGCTAGCACATTTGTAGACGGCATCTTCCCCATGGACTGTAGCGAGACGTTGGAGACCGAGCGGTGCTGCTCCTCCAACTGTCCGCGTTTCTCGCGCTTCTCGCGCTCGATGCGCTCGCGCTCCGCCTGCGGAAGCATCTTCTTGTACTCCACCCGCAAGCGCCGGCCCCCAATCTCCTTGCCGTTCAAGTGTTGCACCACCTGCATCGTCTCTTCTGTCGTCGTGAAGTTCGCAAACGCGAGCCCGCGGAATACGCCGTTGTCAAAGTGGTAGTTGAACGCATACGGTAACGGAAGGTCCATCTTCGCAATCACCTCCAGGAGCTGCTCCTTCTTGATCGCAAACGGGATGTTCTTGATCACAATCGCCGTGGGGATCACGTCCTCGCCCTGTGGCGCCGCGCCGGCATCGTCCCCGTCGTTCTCGGATTCGCCCTCCGCGCCAGGCCCCGCCACCACGCAGCCTGGCCTTTGCGTCTCCGTCGCGCCCGTCACCATCGTCCTCGAAGTAAGCATATCGACTTCCAAACTCAATAATAACACGCCCCAGTGAACTTCAATCTCCTGCTGTCCCTACGAAGCGGCTTTTTCTCAACGCAGCGCAGTGATGTCTTCTGAAAAAACTTCAAAAATAGTCACCTGTTATACCAATTTCGCAGGAAAAAACACCAGATCCGAACGCCAATTTCTGAACGTTTCGCAGTGGCCGCTGGTATGCAGTGGATGCCTTTTGGATGCCCGTTGCTTATGTTTCTCTTGTTCTGAACACTCGAGCGAAGTAAAACTTTCTTCTTGAGTGGCAAAAACGAAACCGTCCGACATCACCGCATAAAGCCGGGTAACCGTCCATGTGCGGAGAGCAAAATTGTTACCCGGCCTTTAGATCTCGTGCGGAGTGATGATCTGTTACCCGGACAACGCACAGGCCAGGTCACGAAAAGTTATGGCCACCGGGCTGCCCCAGCCCAAGGAACTCACCACAGGTGGACGACTACTTATCGATCGTTGGGTTGCAGCAGTGTTCAGTGAGCTAGCAAGCAGGATATATCATGTCTAGTACTGCAGTTCCACCAGGCGGGCAGCGGACGCTGCAGAAGAGAAGAGCCGCACAGTCTGCGAAGGAGAAGCAGCAGAAGCAGACGCCGACGTCGACGCGGCAAGCGGGCTTCGGCGGCTCCTCGAACAGCATTCTGAAGCTGTACACCGATGAGGCGAACGGGCTCCGGGTAGATCCGCTAGTGGTGCTCTTCTTGGCTGTGGGTTTTATCTTCTCGGTGATCGCGCTGCATGTGATTGCCAAGGTGTCGGGGAAGCTCTTCTAGGGGAGCGTCTAGATACAACTGTACATATATCGAGCATAGAATTGACATGCGTATGTAGGTAAAGTGTGCGTTTTCCAGGCAGTCAGAGGTCGCGGAGCAAGACGGCGATCACGGCGTCGAGGTGCTCGGGCAGGCAATAGTGCTTCTCGCGCGCGCCGTCGGCGGCGGGCACGGCGCGCCAGCCGTAGTGCTCGTGGAGCTTCCGGTGCTCGTCACGCCAGGTGTCGGAGAAACGCCTGCCGCGGACCTCGATCTCCACGTGCGGCCAGGATTTTTTGCCGACAATCACGCTAAGTGGGATACCGAGCTGCTGCGAGAGCTGGAGGCTGGCGCCCAGGCTGGTGCCGGCAGGGCTTTCATACGGCTCGAGGCTGAGTAGGCTGCGTACAGTGCGCACGTTCTCGTCCTCACCCGCGTAGTTCAGTGAAACTTTATAGGGCGCTACGCAACTAGGCCAACACAGGCCCTGACTGTCGCGAGTTACGTCTGCGATGGCGCCCACGAGACGACTGATGCCAATGCCATAGCAGCCCATCTCAAGGGTGGTTGTCTCGTTGGTGCGCATGCGCACGGCGGCGCCCAATGCCTCGCTGTACGTACGCCCCAGATAGAAGCAATGTCCAACCTCAATGCTGTTGCGGGCGTCGAGAGTGCCCTTTCCACAATCGCCGCAAAGCTCGCCTTGCGTGGCATGGACGAGGCTGTGGCCACTGAGCTGCGAGAAGTTACTTTTCAGGTACGTCTGCAGGGGGAAATCAGGGAATTGCGACCGGGAGTTGAGTCTCGAGTCCATCACGCGGACAACGCTCGAAAACATTGGATCCGTATTTTGTTCCAAGAACAGCTCCAGCACGCGATCGTTCCCCACATTGGCAAGCGTCATGTCTATATCGTTGTCCATCACGCTGAGTGCCAAGTTCCAGTTCAGCGTGCGGTTGGCAGGGTAGTATAAGCACAGCAGTGTGTCGTGCACCTGGTTGAGCGCGTACGCGACTGCGACTGCGCCAGTGTGCTGCCCGGGTTCTGTTGGAATGCTTGCACACATCTCCACATTAGATACCTGTCTGCAAGAATTGCAGCTGTAAAGGACGTCCTCGCCCTTCTCATGGATATAGTGATATTCCCGCGACAGCTCGCCGCCGATGCTGCCGCAGTCTGCCGCAGCGCTTTTAAATGGAACCTTCAGGTCCGTAAAAATCTGGTCGTACACCTGCTTCATCTTGTGGAACATTTGCATGGCGTCTTGCGAGTCCGCATGGAACGAATAGGCATCCTTCATCAAGAACTCGCGGCTCCGTAGCAGGCCTCCGCGAGGCCGCAACTCATCACGGTACTTCGTTCCTATCTGGTACACCAGGGAGGGCAAGTCCTTGTACGACTCCAGACATTCACTCATCAGCCAGGTCACATCTTCCTCGCAGGTGGCTGAAAGGCAGTAGTTCCTCCCCTTCGCATCGCGCAATTTGAACAGTTCCTTGTTCTCCCACCGCCCGGTCCGTTGCCACAGTGTCTCTGGCGACAGCGTACTCAGCTGCAATTCCTGACCACCGCACTCATCCATCCGTTTCCGTACGATATTCTCCACGTTCCGTAGACATCGTAGTCCGAGAGGAAGCCAATGTACCAAGCCCGACTGGCTCTGCCGTATGTACCCCAGGCCCTGTAGCAGCTCGTGCGTGTTCCCTTGCTTGATAAGTGCTGACGCACCCTTCGCAGGCGTGAACAGTGATCGCTTCAGGACCAATCTAAAACCGCCTGGGCCGCCTTGCATAGCTTTAACCGGGTCTTCAGTTAGCTACTGTCTAGGCTCAATACGCGATGAGATGATAATTTAAGCGGCGCGCATCATGTGATCCTTAAAGAACGCCTTTGCCAACAGAAAGTAGCAAGGCCATAAAACCGAAAAGGCTTGCGGACATCAGAAGTGGAGTGATACTCTAACCAAGACCTCTATTATTGAGGATCCTGCTCTCGGTTCGTTGTCACGTGATGTGTAATATTTGAGTAACGTGATGCCGAATAGGACGTTAAGGACCTATTCCGCGAATCGGCCACGAGATGTCCAATGAGTCAGTCCCGCGGCAGAAGTACATAAAAGCGTTGCTAACGAGGCAGATGTAATTGGAGTCTGGGCTATGATCCCACGTCTAAGATGGTTTTCAATGCCTGCGGAAGACGCAGCGGCAACCTTGTGAGTTCCGCTTTAAGAACGGGCCGGAGGTACTCCGGCACGTTACATAAACTTTACACTCAGTTGAAACCACAAGAACTACTTCCAGACAATACGCCGGATTATGTGCGGATGATACTGCGCTCCTCAGTTTACGATGTTATCGAGGAATCGCCTATGTCTGAAGCGAAACTGCTCTCGGCCAAGCTGGATACAAATGTGTGCCTGAAGCGTGAAGACCTGCTGCCTGTGTTCTCATTCAAACTACGAGGCGCGTATAATATGATATCCAACCTAGACGAATACCAGAAGAGCGCAGGTGTCATCGCGTGCTCTGCGGGAAACCACGCGCAGGGTGTTGCGTTCTCCGCACGGGAATTGGGTATACGAGCAATGATTGTGATGCCCACTTCGACGCCGTCTATCAAATACAACAGTGTCGCAGCGATGGGGGCGGAGGTAGTATTGTACGGGAAAGACTTCGATGAGGCGAAAGCCGAGTGTGCCCGGCTTGCGCAGCTTCACAAGCTCACCGATATACCCCCCTTTGACCACCCATATGTCATTGCTGGCCAGGGAACCATCGCAACGGAAATTCTCCGGCAAGTGCACAATGCCAGTCAGATTGGCGCGGTGTTCTGCGGCGTGGGCGGAGGGGGTCTGATAGCCGGCATTGGGTCGTACCTGAAACGGATTGCGCCACATATCAAAATCATAGGTGTCGAGACGCATGACGCCCCCACTCTGCACACCGCTCTGAAGCAGGGACGCCGCACAATGCTGCCTGCGGTCGGCTGTTTCGCAGATGGCACGTCCGTGCGAATGATGGGCGAGGAAACGTTCCGTGTAGCACGCGATGTTGTCGATGAGGTGGTGCTGGTCAACACGGACGAGCTTTGCGCCGCAATCAAGGATATATTCGAGGACACAAGAGCGATTGTTGAGCCTTCCGGCGCGCTGGGGGTTGCAGGTCTAAAGAAGTACATAGCCAGCCATCAAGACGCCGAGAACAGTCGCCACACCTATGTCCCCGTGCTATCGGGCGCGAACATGAATTTCGACCGCTTACGCTTCGTCAGCGAGCGCGCGGTGCTAGGCGAAGGCAAGGAGGTGTTCCTGGCCGTCACTATCCCGGACGTGCCTGGCTCCTTTAAGCGCATGAACCAGATCATCCACCCCCGCGCCGTAACAGAGTTCTCCTACCGCTACAATGAGCATGCTCGCCGCAACCAAGACGGCACCGCCCGGGCCTGTATCTACACCTCTTTTAGCGTGGCCGACCCTGCCGCCGAGGTGCCCGACGTTCTCACTCGTCTTCGCGCGCTCGGCTTCGATGCCCGCGATATTTCCGCGAACGAGCTCGCCAAGTCCCACGCGCGCTACCTCGTCGGCGGTGCCGCCCGTGTCCCGAACGAGCGGCTCTTTGCCTTCGAGTTCCCCGAGCGGCCTGGCGCGCTGACCAACTTCCTCGCTGGTCTCGACTCCTCCTGGAACATCACGCTGTTCCATTACCGCAACCACGGCGCGGACGTGGGCCGCGTACTTGTAGGCATCGCAGTCCCTTCTGACGAATACTCGGCCTTCGATGCGTTCCTGAGCGGGCTCGGCTACGCCTACCAAGAAGAAACCGGTAACCCTGTCTATCGCGAGTTTCTGCTCTGCTAATTGTGAGTTTTTATGTCCGAAACTACAGCTCACTTGCTTTCACAATGCCGCGGGCCCGAGCAAAGGGGGCTTGTTTGCCAGCGGACAGTTTTGTTAATGCATCGTTCGAGGCACAGCCGCTACTAGCTCGAGCGTTGTATAGCCGTAGCCATCTGTTTTCATTCGTCACGAAGTCTAAATACCAGCTTTCCGAAAACGGCAGTCGTTTGTCTTTTTTGGGAAATAGGTACACACAAAGCAGTTTTCGAAATACAAAGCACATATAGCTGTAAAAGCAGGATAATATAGTTGGTTTAACGATAGCAATACCAACCTTTCATTACGTTGCAATTGGCCTTGTTCAAATTGAATGGCGGGCAGGAAATAAATAGGTATTATTATTATTATTAGGTGCGGGCCAAACATCACAGCAGGGATCAGCAGTGGTTACTAAATCTTGTGGACAAGGACCGACACAGGCAGTGACACATAAAACATATTGAGCAGGAAATTTTTGGAGGCCGTTACACTACTTCAGGACGCGGAGGCGAGGTTGCTGGAACACAGGACTCAGTCAGAACGCACAGAGTTTGGAATCAGTTGCGGAGCCAGCGGATTCAGAGAGTTGAGCGGACAGGGACTCTGGAGGCAAGCAGACAGTGGCGTGCCACAGCGCTGCACACAAGATATATGGGTATAACAAGCATCACTATCGGGGGCGTGCCGCTCTCGCCAGGGTTATCGCCCGTGCTGGCGCCAGTGGATGGCCATGGGGGGCTGGGTGCGCCGGCGCTGCTGCAGCTCGACGAGCGGCGGGGCTCGCAGCGGTATGAGACGTCTTTGTCGAAGTTAGCGGAGCTCACGCCGGGCGGGGGCAGTGCAAGTGCGGGGAGCCCTGTGTCGTCTCTCCGGCTACCTGCACAGTCGCTATTCCGGGTGGGGTCGCCGATGCGGACGTCCATGATGAGCCAGGTGCCCAAGATGTTGCGTCCCGAGTACATGAATGTGAAGGCTGGATGGCGAGATCAGCTCTTCAAGACCAGGAACTCCATTCCGAAGGATGGCGCGGTGACAGTGGCTTCTGCGCTTACGTCGTCCGCGGTGCCTACCATGCCGCGCGAGCTCGCCCATGAGGCCCCTCTTGAGGGCACGTCCGCCTGGGAGCAAGCCGGAGATGGGGCGCAGGTGGCAGAGGCCTCGGGCAAGACAGGACAGGCGCGGCCGTCGGCCTTCAACTCCTATAATAAAGGCTCAGCAGCCAAGCACTCCAGTACACACACACCGAAAGTGGGCAACGGCAGCAAAAGCAAGCATGCTAGGGAGCTGTCAGTGATCAGTTGTCTTAGTGGGAAAACTTTGTTTGAGCCAGACAGTCTCCAGCCACCCACAGGCTCTATCTCGCAGCCCCCATCGGGCAGTGTATACCAGTTTCCATCAGCCTCACCAGTATCATCTTCTTCCTCCGCAAACCTTGCATATGCTGTCGACGAGAATGGGTTCGTTATGAGCAACAACAAACATAGAGATAGCGTGCTATCGGCTACCATGGAGGACCGGTTCTGGATGGACTACCAGGATGAAATAAACCAAGGGCACCGGATGTCGTCGGACGGCCTTCAGTTCGAGCCTCTCAAAGGACCGAGCCTTAGCCTACAGACTGAGCGCTTTGAACTGAAGGTCAAAAGACTAGAAGTGCAGATAGAGGAGCTACAGCTGCAAAACGACAAATTGAAACATTCCATGGAGCACTCTGCGATCCAAGATAAGCTACTACTCGACGCATTACATGAAGCCCGCGAAGGGCGGAATAATTACAACCAAGACGCAGAGCGCAGTTTGAAGGCGCTCGAACGAAAGATACAGGGGTACAAACGTACCATTTATGCATTAACGACCTATGACGGGTATGGGCCCTTACGCCACAAGGTCGCTCTATTGAACGACGAACAGCTAGAAGCAATTGCCAACGACGATGTAGCCGCAGCTTCTGTGTGCGGGCAGCCCGAGGGCGCAGAGCACGCCCCAGCCGACAAAAAAGAGTCGAATCCCGTGGATGAGCAGCCTAGCAGAGGCAGGTCCTATCGAGCGCGTAACCGGGGGTTGCATTTGAATCTCTCCATCGTTGAGTAGCTGTGGTCCGCCGCACATGCACTTGCTCCCGCAGCCGCCCGTGCCGCTTGCACACGTAAGCCGCAGGACTATTATGGCTTTCGCGAGACGAGAAATCAACAGACATTTTGGAGCTATGGTAATATACGCCATGCTCTACGACTGAGCTAATTAAGCAAGAGAACGAATTGTAATTATTATCATGACTGTACATTATGTCCACTTGTCTCAGGCGATGTTCAGATGTAGGCATTGTTTTATTATATAAAGATAACTGAACTCCGTTTTTAAAGGTTCTCATCGGATAGATTATCTATCGTTCATGGCATAAAATGCTGCACTCGTTGGCCCGGTGCTGCGCGATGCTACCTGACTTCCGAGTTCAGATATTACATCTGTACATTACGTAACAAAATATTTCAGAATCCGAAAATTGAAGCGGGGAGGGGCTTTTAATGATGAAAACTTTATCCGAAGCCGACTCAAGTTTTCTACTTAAGATAGCTGGTACGGTGAAGACTTTATCCTTGGGTCAGTACGGAATCGGAGTTGCAACGGGTTTACTGACTAGAGGAGAAATACTGCAGGACGGGAGTCAAACAGTTTTCCAGTACAATGTCAGCCAGCAAGCCTAGACCAAAACCATGGGAAACCGCCAACATGTCATCTGCTACCAGCAGCTCGGGGACGATGGATGAAAGCAACACAGTGATACCAACATCAGTAACTGCTGCGTCTTCGTTGGGAGGCGGGAGCGGCGATTACGGACACACGCCGGATCTTCCGACGAAACCTGCAGGCCTTGGCGATGAGTCAGGCTACAAGTCGATGAACAGTCAGTTCGGAATGAACAGTACGCCATACGGAGGGTCGATGTATGGGTCCGGGGGCCTATATGGAAACTCTATGTACGGCGGAGGGGGGTTCGGCTCGATGTACGGCGGCGGATTTGGGAACGGTTACGGCGGATATGGTTCGATGTACGGCGGTGGCTACGGCGGAATGTATGGTATGGGCGCGAACGGCATGAATAACAACGGCGGTATCGCCGAGTCGACGCAGGCTACATTCCATTTGATTGAAAACTTGATCGGGGCCGTGGCCGGCTTTGCGCAGATGCTGGAAGCGACCTACATGGCGACGCATAACTCCTTTCTCACAATGGTATCTGTGGCAGAGCAGTTCCAATATGTGAAAGAAATGCTGGGTTCATTTTTCGGTATATTTGCCATGATAAAGTTCTTGAAAAGGGTTCTTTTCAAATTGACCGGTGGCAGAATGGGCGTCGCTCCGAAGAAGCAGTTGCCGCCTGCTTCTGGAGACAAAGGTAAGATGCTACAAGAATTTGACCAGTTCAGATCAGGCAAAAACAGTGCAGGTTCCACCGGTGAACGCAAGCGTGCAAGAATAGCCTGGAAGCCACTTTTCTTATTCTTTGCAGCTGTTTTCGGCTTCCCTTGGTTACTCAATAAATTTATTATGAAGCTGCAAGAAATGCAGAATAGAGGACGGATTGCTACACCACACCAACCACAATCGCTAGATCTTAATAGTTTGGAATTCGCGAGGGCCATTTACGACTTTACCCCGGAGAATCCACGCATAGAATGCGCCCTGAAGAAGGGAGACTTGATGGCGATCATATCCCGGCAGGATCCCACTGGCAAAGAGTCTCAATGGTGGAAAGTGAGGACGAAGAAGGGAGATGTAGGCTATGTGCCATGCAACTATATCGAACTGATAAGAAGAAAAAAGGAAATAGAATTATCGGCGGGCAGTGGGACAGGTCCTTCTGAAGTAGTCTCAGCATAGGCATTACATGCATGAATAACGGTTGCTTTCTCCATGATCCCAAATATGATCATGCGAAGTGGATTGGTACGAAGTTCTGCAAGTGGAAGTGTTAGGTGTGTGTATATTTATAACGATGTCTTAGTGATCTAACAACGGTTATTATATATATTCAAGGCTCACCTGGTGCACCTGCATCAACATCGATGTATGAAAATCTCCACAGGGAAGCCTCATATGCTGCAGACTTTTACATGAAGTCATCATCGCCAAAGTCTGCAAATTCAGAGTTGTCTTCCAAGGAAAACTCCTGGTCTTTTTTGAATGCACCGCCCAAGTTAGGTCTTGCAGCCTTTGCCTTCTTTTTGCCTGCACCACCGGTGGCAGTGCCGCCCTTAACTTTGGCAAGACGTGCCTGTCTTTCTTGTCTCTCCTTTTCTTTGATCAGCACGTTCAGGGTCGCGACCGTTTGTCTGATGGATTCAATCGACAATGGTTTCGCGACGTCACGGATCAAATCGATGGCAAGCGCGCCCGAATAGTTTAGTGATGACTTCTCAGCCATGCCTGCAATCGCAGTAGACAATGCCTTCCGCAAATCCTGGAAGTCGGACTTGGTTTCCGCTTCTGAGAAGAGAGGGTGGCTCTCGAAAGGAGTCTGCTTCGTTAAGGCAGCGGGACGGCTCAGCGCAGCTAGTTCCTCCTCCTGGCGCAGCGCGCGGGCACGCGGATGTTCTTCTGCAACACCAAGCCCATCAAATAGCGCTGCAGCGTTGTTCAGGTCCGAGTTGAGCTCGGCCTTCTTCAAAAGCTCCTTGCGCGTCTTCTCATCGAGAGTGTCGATCTCCAGCAGCACGGTTTCGCCCTTCTTGTCGACCTTCTTAGCTGCCTTGGGTGCTGCCTTGGGCTTTTGCTTTTGCTTTGGGACCTCCTCTGCATCCCATGACTCTAATAGCGCATCGTCATCGTCGTTGTTGAACTCGTCATCCCAGGACACAACCATCGGTTGGTCCTTCGTCGAAGTTCTCACCTCAAACTCCTCGTCGTCCCAAGACATATGTGCTCTATATCTATTGCTCGGTCTCTCACCTGAGGCGATGATAAATACCTTGGTCTACTGGAAGCAGTTCCCGTCACACCGTTGGTAGCAGAGAAGATGGGCGCCTGCTTGCACCCAGCATGCTGCTCGCACCGAAAAACTGCTGTCACCAGATCCGGGTAACCGCTTCACATGGGCACCCAAATTTTCGTAATGAGGTGTGCGGTGGCACGGATAGCGAAACTAATCACGTGATTGTAATTTTGGTAGAGCGAATACTAACTATTAATTACTAGTTAGCCAGAACAGTCGTGCGGATTAAAACGTCTTCTGCCGGCGTGACCCCTTAGTTGTTAACTATCTTTTGCATTTAGGTCCGTTAACCTGTCTTTAAATATTCGGTTATGAGAAGAGCAAGAAGTGTGCTGCTTCATGTAAACGCTTACGAGGATGCTCACCCCCATCCGATCCTGCGTCATTTACGCGACAATACCGTGGTCAAAGGGGCATTAGTAACATTATCCCTAGTGGGCTTATTGCTCGAACACTTTCTAAAATCCTTAGTGGTAGGTAGGCTTGAAGTCGTAGGTTCCTTTTCCACGACAGGCAATCACGTGCCCGTCCTCTTTGGAAGAGAACTCCGTTCCGGCCGCGGCTAACATGTTACCGCAGCTGTAACAAGTGCGTCATACAACCGCTATCTCAGGCTTTACGCCCTGGCAGCGGCGCTTTCTGGACGCGTCGAGCGGGACGCGTAAGCGTCATCGTATAGAGTGACATGACTCGCGCGGTTACGCAGGACTCCCTCAGTACAAATCAACAGTCACAAGTGCAACCACGGCGGCAAAGCTCTGAACAACAAGGCCAGTCTGCCAAGTGCCACGGATACGGAAAGTAGTGGAGAGGATTTGATGCTGGAGCAGGCGGAGAAGTTAATGAAGAGAAATTCAAGCGGTGCGATGAGCGCGCCGCAATCTAAGCCGCTCGCGCGGTCGAGGTCATCGACCATGCCCACAACGACACAGAAGCGCGTGCGTTCAAGCCAGCAGAGCGAGGGCGAGCCGGAATACAACATCAAGGTGTATGTGCGGTGCAGGTCGCGCAACGAGCGCGAGATCCGCGAAAAGTCGAGCGTAGTGATCTCGACATTGGGAAACAACGGGCGGGAGGTGATCCTCACAAACCCCGGGACGGGCAGCAACAAGACGTACACATTTGATCGGGTGTTCGGGGTGGAGAGCGATCAGGAGTCGATGTTTAATCAGGTGGCGCGGGCGTACATCAACGAGATGATTGAGGGCTACAACTGTACAGTGTTTGCATACGGGCAAACCGGAACAGGGAAGACATACACGATGAGCGGCGACATTACAATGATGGGGTCCTCCGAAGACGATCCCAATTTTGTTCTCTTGAGCGAGCATGCTGGCATTATTCCGCGCGTTTTAGTAGAGCTGTTTCGCGAGCTTCGAGAAGTAAGCGAAGACTACTCGGTTAAAGTCTCCTTTCTCGAGTTGTACAACGAGAAGCTTCGCGACCTATTGGTAGACGACAAGGATGTTTCTTTGGAGGATCACAATTTCAATGGAATGGCTCCTCCAGAATCGATACGGATATATGACAGCTTAAAGACTGACAGGACTAGTCCTAACGGCTATTCTATTTTTGTCAAGGGCATGGAAGAAATGTATATCCGATCTGCGCAAGAAGGCCTTAAATTGTTGATGGATGGCTCGCTAAAGCGTAAGGTAGCGGCTACAAAGTGCAATGACCTATCATCGCGATCTCATACTATATTCACCATCACCACTAACGTGACGAAGATACATCCAATATCTGGCGAACAGTACGTAAAGGTTGGCAAATTGAATCTTGTCGACTTGGCTGGGTCAGAGAACATTAACCGCTCGGGAGCAGAAAACAAACGCGCCCAGGAAGCCGGTCTGATTAACAAATCCCTATTGACGCTAGGCAGAGTCATCAACGCTTTAGTGGACCACTCACAGCATATTCCCTACCGGGAATCGAAATTGACTCGTTTGTTGCAGGACTCATTGGGCGGCAAAACCAAGACATGTATCATTGCCACCATCTCTCCTGCGAAGATATCGATGGAAGAGACAGTGAGCACCTTGGAGTACGCGACGCGAGCGAAGTCGATCAAAAACACTCCCCAGGTAAATCAATTGATGGCAAAGGAGTCATGCATTATTGAATATATACAGGAGATCGAGCGACTAAGGAAGGAATTAAGGGCTAGCCACTCGAAGGAAGGTATATACATCACACAAGAAAAGTTTGAAACTTACGAAAGTAATAGTATCTTAGTCGAAGAGCAACAAGCCAAAATTGACAATCTGCAGGAACAACTCCGCCGACTTAAGGAAAAGTTTTTGGAACAGACAAAGTTGATCAAAGAAAAGGATGGGCAAATCAAAGAGCTAGATGTGGCCAATCGGAAATATCTGGAACAGAGTAAAGATTTAACTATTTACATCAACGGGATCCATTCCAAACTCGAAGACTACGAACATACTATGATTGGGATTCACAACAATAACATGAAGCTTTTAGAAGACATCAATGACAATCGCGGCAATATCCACGAAGATTTGCTTGCAAAGGTGGACCATATTGAAACATGCAACCTTATAATTTCCAGGGAAATAACGTCCCTAATATCGATCAGAAACGTGCTACAAGCTTACAGTGACCGCTTCAAAACTGTACTTGGCGGCGTTTTTGAGGAACTCCAAGAGAAACTGACCCAAGTTGGGCGTACTACAGAGGAGAGTCAGTTGGATGTCGATCTCAGCTTTGTAGATGAGAAATTTGAAGAAGTGACAGATATTATTAAGGCAACGTGTGAGAATCTTGTAAGGACAATGGATGAACATGTTTCAAATATGAAGTTGGAGACCACTGACCTTACTTCTAGTTGTGCTTCCTTGTTAGAAAAAGAGTGTCAGGCGCTTCATGGAAAGCTACAGAAATACGTGGAGAGTATGAAACAAGAACTAAATTCGACTTTGCAGGAGATGGTTCGGGATTTGGACATGAAGGCATCTTCTATGTTAAACGTGGTGCAGTGTACAAAAGATGGGTTGATTTCACATAAAAAGGAGTTGGAGGCCGATTTGGAATCACAGAAACGGGAACATTTCGATATTGCCCAGACAATGGAAGAACAGTTACAAAAAATTGTTGGCAAAGAAAGGCAGAACATCCAGGAGTCTATGAAAGCCAGTTATGATTTTCTAATGAAGCAGATGGTAGAAACAGAACTGAGGCAGAAAAACTTTGAAGAAAGTATTGTAAGCAAAGTAAAAGGCTTACTTTCTCATTCAAACAATGGCATGTCGAAGATGTCTTCATACGCGGTGGGAAGACTCTATGACAGTGCAATCGGCGGGGTGAACTCTATAGAGAATACTGTTTCATCAGCTACCTTTTCGATGAAGAACGATCTACAAGAGTTTCAGATGGATATAAGTCCGATATGCGACTCCAGACGATTCGGAGATGAGTTTACTGCTGTAGAAACTAGAATTAGCGAAGCTATTCGTGAAGAATTAACACCTAAACTTCAAGATATCACATCAAAAGCTTGCAATCTAATTGGTTTGGGTGTCCAAGATATCAATCAAAAGGCTTTGGGTGTATCGGATGACCAGCGTCGCGAGTTACGGTCAGTGATAAACAATACGAATAACCATGCCGATAGATTAAGGTCAGAGATCGGGACGCTAGTAAACTATGTTTCTCAGGAGCATAGGGACAATATTATGCAAATATCCCAAACACAAGACGAAATACTCCAAGAACAAATTGCATCAATCGGCCGTACGTTCGATGTGTTAGGCAATATTAACAAGCCAGATGCTAATGTTCGTACCAGTGTTCCGATTGAACACGAGTTAAATTCGGCCATTAATGAGTTGCCGCCATTGTATATGCCACAACGGCCGCTAAGTCTATGCTCACATGGAAGACAACTTTTAGACGAAGCGTACAGCGGCAATGAAAACTTGTCTCCATCTACCGGCAAATTCAGTAACTTCCCAACACCATGTGGCGATATGAGCGCTCAAACTCCAACGACTCCTATGCCCGTCCCTGACCAGCCGTTAACTAAAATGCCTGTTCCGCAAACTATTAGCTCGCTTAGGTCACTCAGACGACTGACCATGGATATATGCGAGCATAGCGCTGATATGACATTAGGATCCATTCACGAAAGCCAAAAGGCAATGGATTCTAGCAGAAGGTACACTTTAGAACCCAGGCTCTTCGAAAAATAGTCGTCCGCTTCCTAGTTATGAATGAAGTATTTATATAGATTATAAGGGTATCACTATTATCTTCAATAATATCATCTTTTCAGATTGAAGTTATTACTATTATAAGCAAGCAGTTAGAGCTGCTTGCAAAGTATATTGGATTATCTTTACAAACCTAAATCCTATTTTGCTTATATGAATTCATGCGGCATATAGATACAAACATGTTTTTAAGAGTTAAAGCGCTTCTATTAGTACAGTGGTTGGAAGGCCTGGATTCTAGACTAAAAAAGATCCAGCGAATTGTCTTGTAATTTTCAAAATGGTTTTAAGTTATAACACAGACGTTTCTGTCCGTTACCTTTTTTGGCGCAACGTTATTGAATGGTGCCCCTTCAGGGGCAGCAGATGTATGCCAACGTTCTCCAGGTATATTACTTGGCATTATTTCTTGATCTTTTTCCCGTGGGCCACAACTCGTACTACTGTTCGATGTCTGACCTGTGGCAACAGGTCTTAGTTCCACTGCTTGATTTTCAGCCGCATAGTTAGGCGCCATAGGGTTGTTTGAGCTTTGGTATGGGCTGACTTCCGATAAGAAGCTAGAAGTCTGTCGTGATATTGGTGTTAGACATCTTTGTTGAGCTGGACGTTGCATGCCGTCATCCATCTCCATTCCCAGAGATTGGTCATCAGTTATGACGTTTATAACATCGTAGCTGCAGCTTGTATTGATACCGTGTTTACTGCGGGATGCTGCATTGGTCCGTGCTAATGTGCCCTGGAAATCCAGACATAAAGGGGAATACTCACCAACATCCATACGTTGTAATTTCGACTCGAAATCGTCTGGCTTCAGAAAGGAGAAGTTGAAAACGGTACTGTTTCTCTTCTTTTTATCCGTACGACTAGCCAATTTGCGAAGAGCTCTTGGATCTTCATTATCGGCAGCACACTCATACCACTTGTAGGCCATGTCAATATCTTTCTTACATCCTTTACCGTTTTCATGGAAGTATCCCACTGTATACTGGGCCTTTCCGTATCCTTTCTTAGCTGCTTTTAGTGCCCACTGAAAGGCCTCACGGTCGTCGCGGTCGAATGCCGGTTGCGCGCCAATGAGGTACCAGGCACAGAGGCCTAACATGGCTTCTGGATCCCCTTTCATGGCAGCATCGGTATAGTAATGCACACTTAGGGAGGTATCTTGAGGAACAATTTCATTGCCCTGCTCATAGAGCTTTCCTAACTTTGTTGTTGATGGAACATGTCCAAGAGCAGCTGCTTGAAGGTATAGTTCGGTGGCATAACTTTCATCCGGAATAATGATATCCAAGAAGCCGTTTTCGTAAACCTGTGCAAGCTCGTAGGGTGCAGCACATGTAAGTTCAGTAGCCCTAGCGGCAGCGCGGGAGAGCCATTTAATACCATTCTGTTTCGTATTGACATCGTTAGGCAAACCCATGCGCCCATGGAAGGAATATAGCCCGAGTTTGAACATAGCGGCTGGATGATTTTTGGAAGCCGCAAATTTCAAAAACTCGATACACTTCCGTGAATCCCTGGTGGTGCCTAATCCCTTCTCGAAGCATACCGCCGTCCGATATGCTGCCTCCACATGGCCGTGCTTGGCAGAGGACTGGAACAGGATGAATGCGTCTTTATGGTTTACTTTTCCAAATGCACCCGAAGAATATGCATCTGCGAGCAAATACTGTGCATCTTTGTAGCCTTTGACACTAAGTTTAGTCAAATAAACCTTAGCCTCTTTGAGAAACTGCTCCTTAAGGTTCTCTGTGGGTGACAATTTTTTGCACAATCCCTTTCTTCTGGGGTCTTCCGTTTCGATAATTGGACTGACATCCATAGTCAATGCAGTTTGTAGCATATACTGGGCGTATTGGAATAAAACATCAGGATCTTTGGACTTCTTTACGTTCTTCTTGTACATCTCCAATGCCTTCAGCCTCGGCACTAAAATAGATTCTGAGTCATCTCCTAAACACTCACTTATCATCTTGTGAGAGAAGTGGGCCACCGATTCATTTGTTTGTGTTAGGGTTATACTATCACTGTTGTTGACCAAATACAAATGCGATAGATCTACTGGTTTGATCTTTGGTTTTCTGGAATCATAGGAGCCTGTGACACTCGAACGCATGCCATGACTTGAACCTAAATGCATAGTTGAAGTGCTCTGGGAGTTTAAAAGTGATAAGGAGGAGCATCCTTGTGCCCTTGACGACGTTGATGATCCCGAAGCACGAGCATCTTCGCTTAGGGGGCCGGCTGCAAGCTGCGGTTTCTCAGATAAATCCTCGGTATCAAATGCTCCGTTCAGTTCTATGTTGATATATGGCGCAACAGTCAGCGCTTCAGCTTGGGCTTGGAAGCTGTCGGCCACAGCAACAAAGTCCAGTGCTTGCAGCTCTAGCGGTGGCTCTCCGACACCCAGGTCAAGCCTATCATCTAGTACTGGCACATTCCCATCCAGCTGTATTGTGTCAATCTGGTCGGGTACCATGATGTGTAGCGCATCCATTGGCGGAAGGCCCTTCCCAGCCTGCGGTTCCCCACTACCTCCGTCATTCTCCACCAGCGAATGTAGGTATGAGTTTTCTGAGTACACTGCGGACTCTTCATACGTAGTGGAGCCCTTCTGCTGGTCTGCCTGGTCTGCCTGGTCTGCCTGGTCTGATGGGGGGTATGAACGCGGTGATTCCATCGTATGTGCCTTATGCCAATATACCGGAGTCTACGCTGTACTGAAAACAATCGAGGACGTCGACGCCAGTGGTGGTATCGGTGACGAGTGCTACCAGATAATAAACTGCTGGAAATGTCAAAATAATAGCAGAAGCTGTTCCAGCTTATATTTTTCAATTATTATCTGTCCGAAACGGCTTCCTTCTCGTATATGGCACAACTAATAGACGACCCTCGGCTTGCAATAAAGGTATTAGCGACGGGGGCTTGTTATCTACTTAGATTGCTCCAGGCTGCTTCTGTTTATATCAAATGTGTTTAATGCCAGATGAAACAAATTAGAAATTGTTATAGCTTGGCTGTTAGAATAGGCACTCTCGAATAGTTAAGGGTTTCTTGCATAACTAAATATTTCGTATTGATTTTCTACGGCAACACAAGGCGCTTTACACAAAAAAAGAAATTTGAACTTAGACCTGCGGCGACTAGTTGGCTGCTGTAGTAGCAGCTTACAAGGAGCGTCTGGCAATGATCAGACGTCCTGAGGCTTGCTTCATATCGCTGGGCCCGGCCACATACACCCATCCAGCGTCAGAACGAAAAAAAATTCATTGCTGTAGGCAAATCATGACTGTTTGCTGCGGAGCATTCTGTGGCGTCAGCAGACACGTGAACATAGCCGTCGAGGAGCTAGAAACAAAACCCCAGAAGCAAACTAGAGAAAGGGCAGATGGGTATTAATAACGTAAATTATACAACCATATGGTATACTTGAACATAATACAAGAAGGTTGGCCTCTCGAGAGGCAAGTTATATGCGGAATGGAAATGAAGAGGCACGGAAAGATGACGGCGATGGAACTGAAAACAAAATGGAATGGCAGTTGCTAGCAAATAGACATATCTAAACGAGTTGAAAAAAACTAGTCTTCGTCATCCTCTCTTGGGTCCCCAATCCCGTCCTCGTAGATAGCAAAGACGCACTCTGCCTCGGGAAGACAAGGTGAGTCCACGACTTTGCAGAGCCGCTGGCAACCCTTGCCCTTTTTGAATCCCAGCCTCGTAGTAGAAGAATGAGCCATGATATTACCGCCAATTGGCTTCTTAGGATCTGGATTGAACATTGCGGCGCCATCGACCTGCGCCACAACCTGGTTTGTTACCACAACCGCCACTCCGAATTGATCTGCCAGACGCTGCAACGCCCGCATGAACTTCGCCAGGTGCATCTGCCGGGCACTCAGTTCGCCACGACCCGAAAAGTCTGTTCTGTAGAGAGCCATGATGGAGTCAACCACAATCAGCGAAAAGCGCGACTCGCTCATCATTTGGGCCGCCGCGTCCAGCAACCGTAGCTGGTGATCAGCGTTATACGCACGCGCGTATGCAACGTTGTTCAATGCATCGTCGGGATCCAGTCCAAACCGCTGCGCAATTGAGACTAGTCTGATGGGCCGAAACGTGCCCTCCGTGTCTATGTAGAGACACTTGCCCTCGCCGCCGCCCATATCTAGCGGTATCTGGCACGTGACGGCCAGCGTGTGGCACAACTGAGATTTACCCGTTCTGAACTCACCAAACAGCTCGGTGATGGACCCCGTCTCGATCCCACCCCCAAGCAGTGTGTCCAGGTTCTTCGACCCGGTCGTCAGGCAAATCATCTCCGCCCGCCGTAGGTGGAAGTCCGCCGCAGTCACAAACCCCATGGGAACTAGGCGCGCTGCCTCCGCCAGCAGCTTGTCCGCCTTGGCCTCCGAAATGCCCTTGATCTCGAGCAGGTCCTTGCGCGGCGCGTACGCCACCGCCTCCACCGTGTGTAGCCCGTTCTCGCGCAGCTTTTTGAGATCGTTGTTTGTTATGCCGTTCACCTGCAGCCGCTCCAGCGGCACAAACGCCGCCAGCGCCACGTCCTCCTCGTACCCCTGCCCGCGCCCGCTCTCCGCGTGCACCTCGATCACGTCTCCGTCAGTGTGCTCGCTCGAGCCCTGCCGTTCCGACGCCCCCGTCGCGTGGATATTGTACTGCGAGCTGTGGGGGTCCTGGATGATGTGCTCCTGTACTTGCGACATGCTGTACCCTGTTACCGTGCTCTGCTGCTGCTTCAAACGTCACAAGCTGCCTCCCGCGTTTCTTGGCCTCCGCGTAAGCTCTTGCTCACGCTGTGGAGCTGTAGTTACTAATGGGCATGTCTGGTCCCGCCACCCACACACTCAAGTCACGTGAGACTCTGGCTGTGTGCCTCCGCGCCGCGCCGCCAGGTGGTGCGACGCCGGGCCCGCGGTGTCGCGCCACGCGTAAACGCGGAGTGACGGCCGTCGCGCGCGACGGCCACGTCACGTGCAAGATCGCCTACGCGTACCGCGTTACCCGGCTGCGGGATTCGTCTTTGTGGCAAATCGTAAACAAAAAACAAAACAGAAAAAAACACCGGACCGCACCTTTTGAAACTCGCAATAATTACAGATCTCTATAAAACAGATATTGTACAGTTTACAACTAACAGGAACCACAACTTGAAGTGAAAGACCAGTGAGGAAAATGAGAGAAATTGTATGTTGACGGTGCAGAGGAGGCGCATAAGAGCGAGCTCCGGGACGCGCACGCTGGTGGCGCGGACGCGTACCGGGCGCGGTCGCGTGTGCGGAGGCGGGAGGCAAAACAGCGGCGGAGCAGCGGCCGGGGGCGAAAATACAGCCAAATACTAACACACAGACAGATTCACCTATCGACGGGGCAATGTGGTAACCAGATTGGAGCGGCTTTCTGGGAGACGATCTGCGGGGAGCACGGGTTGGACTTCAATGGGACGTACTCGGGGACCGATGAACTCCAGCGGGCGCGGCTAAATGTGTACTTCAACGAGGCGTCGTCAGGCAAATGGGTGCCGCGGTCGGTGAACGTGGACTTGGAGCCGGGCACGATCGACACGGTGCGGAACTCAAACATCGGGAACTTGTTCCGGCCGGACAACTACATTTTCGGGCAGTCGTCTGCGGGCAACGTGTGGGCCAAGGGACATTACACGGAGGGTGCGGAACTCGTCGACTCGGTAATGGACGTGATCAGACGCGAGGCGGAGGGTTGCGACTCGTTGCAGGGCTTCCAGATCACGCACTCCTTGGGTGGGGGTACCGGCTCCGGCATGGGCACCTTGTTGATCTCCAAGATCAGAGAGGAGTTCCCGGACCGGATGATGGCCACGTTCTCCGTTGTGCCTTCGCCAAAGACCTCGGATACTGTTGTGGAGCCATACAATGCCACTTTGTCTGTGCACCAGTTGGTTGAGCACTCGGACGAGACCTTCTGTATTGACAACGAGGCACTATACGACATCTGCCAACGGACCTTGAAGTTGCCACAACCTTCCTACTCTGACTTAAACAACTTAGTCTCCTCCGTGATGTCGGGTGTCACCACCTCGCTACGTTACCCAGGTCAGTTGAACTCTGATCTACGTAAGTTGGCCGTCAACTTGGTTCCATTCCCACGTCTACATTTCTTCATGGTCGGCTATGCACCATTGACCTCCATTGGTGCGCAGTCGTTCCGTGCGCTAACCGTCCCAGAGTTGACGCAGCAGATGTTTGACGCCAGAAACATGATGGCCGCGTCCGACCCTAGAAACGGCAGGTACTTGACAGTCGCGGCCTTCTTCAGAGGTAAAGTATCGGTGAAGGAAGTCGAAGATGAGATGCACAAGGTCCAAACGAGAAATTCGTCCTACTTTGTTGAGTGGATTCCAAACAACGTCCAGACGGCAGTATGTTCTGTCCCACCACAGGGCTTGGACATGTCCGCTACCTTCATTGGTAACTCCACCTCCATCCAGGAGTTGTTCAAGAGAGTCGGTGACCAGTTCGGTGCGATGTTCAAGAGAAAGGCTTTCTTGCACTGGTACACTAGTGAGGGTATGGATGAGATGGAGTTCTCGGAAGCTGAGTCCAACATGAACGACCTCGTGAGCGAGTACCAGCAGTACCAAGAAGCTACTGTCGAGGATGACGAAGAATTGAATTATGGGGATGAACAGCCAATGGTCGAAAACTTCGAATAGGTAATATAGCAGCAGTCCATCATATTCCTTTTTTGTCTCTTTTTAACCGAAAAATTACTGATTATTTTTAATGTTTTTTATTTGATTGATACCTTATCCTTACTATACCTGATTGTCCCCGTCATTGTTGTCATAATCGAGCCTAGGCTTCTACTGCAACATTCAACTATTCCACACAGCGCGCACAATAGTTGCTACGCAAATCAGCTCATTCCTTGTATTCTTTAATTCTCACTTCCTGTGGAGATGGGAGTACTGCTTGCGCGTGCTGTCTTGCATGTTAAATACTGCGTATGTATTGTACTCGTAAACAGGGAAGAACAGAGCACCGGCCTATCGTCTTGGTAATGCCATACATGCTACTTGCCGCTTCTTCCGCGGGACTCTTAGACGTAAAAAATGAGCGGTACGAGAATCGAACCCGTGTCTCCACCTTGGAAGGGTGGAATGATAACCACTACACTAACCGCCCAACACTTGCAAAGTGTTTCGAAGAGGTGGGTGGTATGCTGGTACAGCAGATCCGATGTAAAAACAACTCCGGCATGCGCTAGGAAGTATCGGAGCTACAACCCCACGCAGAAATTTAGAGACACACCATGCGGGGTTTATTTTTGTGGCTTTTCCGAGGAAAATCACTCTTATGATCCGGCTTTCGTAAGCATGAGTTGCGTACACTGACAGCGAAATATTCCACGAGAAGTATCGCCCGAAGATTGGCAAAATGGACACATAAGTGTCCCAGCACCCGCATAGGAATTAATTCCAAACTTAAAGTTCCGCAACTGACGCATATAGCCCGCCTATTTCCGACTTGGTGGGTTAATCTGTGAGTTGTTGGCTTTGCCCATCTCGTTCAGGCAATCAGGCCACACGGTGACGAGGGTAGAACAACCATTTTGATAAACGGTCTTCTGATTGTGTAATCGCTACGTATGGACAATCATTACTGTCACGGTTATCGTTTTGCCCGCCTGCCTGTCTTTAGGTTATCCCACATGGCGCAGCTCGAAAGCGCCATATGCCGGCCGTGACTTTTACAGCTCTAGAGCTGCCGTCTCTATGGTAACGACAGCTGGGGCGCACATAGCGATTTCCATAATTCAAAGAAAACCTTCGAAATAGCAATCCCGAACTAGCCGTAACGTATGCTATGCTAATTGGACCGCACGTTTACATAGCACAATGCTGTATGCTAAAAAAAGTCAATCTTGCATGGCGCAAATCTAACGCGGGAAAGATCGGCTGTATGGAATTGCAGACATGCGCAAGTGCCGATCCCCCCACAACTTGATGGAACAGATCAAAACATAGCATATGAAGATCACATCCGATGCGAAACTCGTATATTGTTTTCCCACAATGATGAAGGTGAGTGTGGGGCAGCAATTGTCCGGTTGACGACTCCTATAGGCCCGGGCATGCCCACGTGACCAGAAATTTGCAATGTGATTCATGATGCAAATGGAAACCCCATCCAAGTTTCACAGTCGCAAAAGAACAGTTGGATCCTGACAAGGTTCTTCTGTTAGGCAGCTCTATAGACACTCCGGTTGCTGTTGCTGCGGATGCAACGAAAGTGTCCGCCCATGCTTTACTCCAGGCCCTTTTTACCTCTAACGAAAGTGAAGTAACTCCTGGATGTATTACCTTTCAGCAAGTCAGAAACCTGACCAGGTTCGACTAGTTTTTTATTGAAGTCCGTGCTGTCTCAGTATTTGAAGCAGTTAGTCCCACGAATGAGAAACTTAAAGAATAATAGAATGGGGAAGACTCAAAATTTACGGCTACCATAAGACTCACAGACTTACTCGACTCGAACGTTTTCGTCCGCACTTGTCCTGCGAGTCATATACAGAGCCCTGTATCGCGTAAAACACGGGATGCGCTACAGCAAGGTACTCGCCTACAAGACAACAACCCTACGTACGCCGTTTCACAGTATGCAAATAATGGAAGGCATTTTCTCGGACTTTTAGCGAAAGGCTTTATCGAACTGACGCACTGTCCATACGTTAGTCACGCTATCCCAGTTTCAAAGAAAGCAGGCGATCATAGCTAGTGCGTTGATTATGGAACATTAAACAAAATAACAGCGAGAGATCCATTTTGGTGCCCTAGGGTTGATCATTTTTAGCAAGGATTGGTACAACAACGATATTTACCTATCAACGTGCACAGTGGATAATATCAAATACCTATCGCAGCGGAAAACTGCTAGAAAACAGCATCCGTCAGACCTAGCGGCGAATACAACTCAGGTCATGCGCTTCGGACTGATAAACGCTCCCAGTACGTTTGCCAAATGCATGTTGGATTTGTTCAGATGAATGACATCGGTATATGTATCCTGAGATAGATATTCACTTCAGAGAAACGGAAGAGCCCTGAATGTAGTAACACAAGTGCCAAAACCCCCCGGAGCAAGATGGTCTAATTCCGAAACGCAGCAAGTGTGTATTTGCTCAACCTTTAGTAACTTTCCTCCTCATCAGCCCAGTCAGCGTTTGCAGTGAATGGTAGTGCTGATCAGCTGTCGGACAGAGTATATATAGGAGCTCTGGAGAACCCTAATATTAGTTCGCAAGTAAACCTACCAAGGGTGCGACAAGCAGGAAACCGCCGTGACCCGCAGGAAGATTCTACTAGACTAGTATTATAGTAGGTATTCCCCTTATAATCAACGATCACGTGATATTTACCTGGAACATATTTGAGCCCGTGCACCGCCACACGAAATTCTACTCACGTGATTTATACTTTCTTTTTGAACTATGATATTTGTAATTGGTAAAATTTTCCAGTGCAGAGATGAGCTCTACTCCGGCATAGTAAATCTGGTGCGCTCATCACTTTACCTGTTGTTACGAAACGGAGGCCATAGCCATTATGTTGCGAAACTACAGAGCGTTCAAAGGCGGCAATTTATTACGCCATGGCGCACGGCACTGGGCTAGCCGACCACCTGTGGGTGCTGCGATGGTTACCGGTGTCGGCGTCACGCATCTGGCTCTATCCGGAGCACGTAGCACTTCCACCGCTTCTCCTGCGAACGATATGAACGTTTCTTTTGAACGTTCGAGCAGTGTTTCGATTTCGCCCGACTTCGCTCTATTTGACACTACGGATGCGCCCATACTTGCTAGTCAGCGGAGCAACGTGATGAATCAGTGGGCGCTTCTTGAAGCATGCCTGTGTACCGGTTATTTAGACCGTGCGTTCAAGATTCTGAAGTCGCTGTATTCTATCGATTCCCATAGACCCTATTTCATGAATGACTACAATTCTTACTTATTACGGTACTGTGAGGAAAACCAACCAAAGAGCGATGCATCGGTTCAGGAGCTGAGACAGAAGGTTTTTGATGATATCAGCAAGCATTTTCCAGAGGTCCAGCTAAATGCCAAGTCCGCTGCAATTCTAGTTCGTTATGCACTCAGTGCCAACCCATACTCTGCTCAAAAAGAAGACGTGCGAACGCTTATGGAATTTGCAACTTCGCGAAAACAGCTACTTGAGCATAATGACGTTTTGCGTGTTCAAGATTATGCTTCTCTGTGCAAAATGGGACTTTGCGACTTGAAGCACGTCCCAATAGTGACTAGAAGCCTTGTTCAAGATTCTCTTGGCGTGTCATCGACGGATAAGTCTGTGGAGGTTGTGGAGGAGGAGCCTGAACTTGTTAGCGCGGAATCCGAAGACTTGTTGAGTGAAGATATCAAGTCGCTAGATAAGAACGCAGCTGAACTTCGGTCAGTTGGCACATTTGGTATGCGGGCAGTTCGGCACAGTTTATTGGGCTTGGAACTAGGTGAGAAACAGAGAGAAAGATTGAGTGGCTTGGCTGTCGACCCATTACTTAAAGCATCTATGCCTGCTGAAAATGGCATAGATTTTTTTGAGATCTACAAGTCTCTGGAGACTGACAAGGAAAGACAAGCTTTTGACTCATTCTTGGAGGACTTTAATAGTGAACGCCAATGCGATCTTGAAAGTAGGTCAGTGACTGCAGCGAAGCAGCGGTGGAAGCATGAGTTTGCAGAAGCTCAAGCGAGAGGTGCGCTGAGCGTCCAGCGTTCGCTAAATGCTCAGTTATGGGAGTGGTATCTTGGTATGATACCGCTTCTAAAGGAAGAGGTGAAGGCATGTCGTGAACTGCTTGCCAGTGATATATTGCTTACTGAACGCCGTCCACATATTCGTTCAAGGCTTGAATATGCCCCTTATATCACTCTGGTTAATCCAGAGAAAATGTGTGTCATAACAATTTTGGAATTGCTAAGCTTGAATTCTACTGGAGGCGTCAGTGAAGGTATGAGAACAACCAGAGCGGTTCTGGCTATAGGTAAGGCTGTCGAGATGGAATACAGATCGGAAGCACTATTGAAGAGTGAGAAATCGATTTTTAAGGAAGTTAGGGCCAATAGTAACGAATTCAAGAAGCTGGTCCAAAGGGCAAAAACCACGTTTAGAAATACACAAATTGAGGAGTCTAAAGTTCTTTGGCCGCACAATATCAAGGCTAAGGTTGGCTCTCTTTTAATTTCTATGTTGATCCATGTGGCAAAGGTGAACGTGAAAGGTGTAGACCCAGTTACCAATAAAACAGTGTACGGTAAGGCACCTGCCATCTGTCATACATTTCAATATAGAATGGGCAGCAAAGTTGGTGTTTTGAAACTTCATAGGTCTTTGGCGAACCAGATGAGCTCAGACCGTTTAAGTGCAAATTTCCAGCCACAGCACTTACCAATGCTGGTCAAGCCAAGGCCCTGGACTTCTTGGAACAGTGGTGGTTACCTCTTTACTAAATCTACTCTGATCAGATCCAAGGACTCACCAGAACAATCCGCCTATATCAAGGCGGTTACTGGTAAAGGCGTGGTCCAAAATGTTTACAAGGGCTTGAATGTGCTTGGTGAAACTGCATGGACGGTGAACAAGAATATGCTCCACATTATCTCTAAGGTTTGGAACTCTGGTACTGAGTTTCTAGATATTCCTCCCCAGCAAGATGAGCTGCTACTTCCAGCTAAGCCACGAGGGGAGGACGGCAGCGAACCTGAACCCATTGTATTGAAGAGATGGAAACAGGAGTGTCGCTTTCTGAACGCAGAGTATCAAAAGCATAGGTCGATGAGATGTGATGCCAACTACAAACTCGAGATTGCGAGGGCATTCATAGGAGAGAAATTCTACTTCCCTCATAATATGGACTTCCGCGGACGCGCTTACCCACTAGCTCCTCATTTCAATCATTTGGGTAATGACATGACTAGATCGCTTTTGATCTTTTGGGAGGGTAAAAGGCTCGGGAAGGAAGGGCTTAGATGGCTGAAAATCCACATGGGTAATCTTTATGGATTGGATAAGCAGACGTTCGAGGCACGTGTCGCCTTTACAGAGGCCCATCTAGAGGATATAAAGGATTCAGCCGAGAACCCATTGAATGGAAAAGGCTGGTGGAAGAAGGCGGACAAGCCATGGCAATGTCTCGCCACATGCATGGAAATTAATAATGCCTATAAACTGTCGAATCCGGAGGACTATGTGTCCCATCAGCCAGTTCATCAAGACGGTACCTGTAATGGTCTGCAGCATTACGCAGCTTTGGGTGGTGACATCGAAGGTGCTCGCCAGGTTAACTTGGTGCCCAGTGACAAGCCTCAGGATGTTTATGCTTTTGTCGCAAAATTAGTGACCGAGAGACTAGAAAAGGCAGCTCTAGAAGGTGATCAAAATGCAGCTCAGTTAAAAAATCTGATCACTAGGAAGGTTGTCAAGCGGACTGTCATGACCAATGTGTATGGTGTCACTTTTATCGGTGCAACCAATCAGATTGATAAAGAGCTGCAGGATGCATTCCCTGATAACTCCTACGATATGGCCAGATATCTGACGAAGCACGTATTCAACAGTATTCGTGAGCTTTTCCACGCGGCGCACTTGATTCAGGACTGGTTAGGAGAGAGTGCAAAAAAGATATCCAAGTCTATCCGGTTGGATTTAGAGCTTGAAAAAATCAAGAAGTTGGATAATTCCATCATGATGACCTCTGTTATTTGGACAAGTCCTTTGGGCTTACCAGTAGTACAGCCATACCGTGATATTAAGAAGAAACAAATTCACACCAACCTACAGACCGTCTTTATCGCAGATCCTTTTGCTGTGAATCCAATTGATCCTAGGAGGCAGATGGCTGGTTTCCCACCAAACTTTATCCACTCATTAGACGCATCGCATATGCTTTTATCCGCGATAGAATGTGGTAGGTTAGGCTTACAGTTCGCGGCCGTTCACGATTCTTATTGGACGCATGCCAGTGATGTTCCAAAGATGAATAAAGCGCTTAGAAACGAGTTTGTCAAAATGCATCAGGTTGACCTTATCCAAAGATTAAAAAACGAATTTGACGCCCGCTATAAAAACTACCTTGAGGTTAAAAGGATAAAAAAGCGCAGCGAGCTGGGTCAAGAGCTTTTACTACTAAGGTCTCGGCTTTCGAAGTCTTTGGGTCGGCCGATTACAATGAAGGACGAGCTGGAAATGGAACGTAAAAGGCAAAATCTGCTAAATTCAGAGGACCCAGTGCTACGTGCGGAGGGCGAGCGTATGGTCACTACTGTGTCTTTCATGTCTGACAAAGACACTACTGATATGGAAACTTCCACCCATCAGTCTGTCTGCGCCTTAGTCCCATTGAAGTTCTCTGGTATTCCTCCAAAGGGAAGTTACGATATCCGGCAGTTGGTGAACAGTAAGTACTTCTTTTCTTGAACCCACTTGCAGAAAGTTATTGATCATGTTCATAACCTCATAGCAACGACTTTACATGAAAATTTAGTTGCTTTTATCAATTATATCTATATTTTCTAACTTGTATATACTCACGTAGGCTGAATAAAGGGATAAATTATTCAACCCTTCTCTTGGGCTGCATAATCCTTCTGCGGAAAGCAGCTGATTATTTGCAGGATTAGCTTCCTACCAGGCAGTCGTACAACGTCAGATAATCTTGCCCTGCCGTTCGAAACTCTCGATCAGCAGTTCCAGCGGCGCCATTTCTTTCCGATCTAGCAGATTGAACTCCTTGGCAAAGCTAACAAAGTGTGCAAAAAAAGAGTTCCAGTGCGCCTCCAGCGACAGATGCACAAACTTGTCGAAGTGATGGTGGTAGATATGCGCAAATATCCGAAACATCTGTATCATTATCCGCTGCATGTCTCTGATGAAATGCTGCGCAAATGGAAGCCCGCTCTTGGTCGGAAATAGCGTCTTGTCGTTCACTTTGTTGTTTATCCAGGTCAGGGCCAGGTCGATATACTGCCCCGCAGGTAGCGCGACCTGTCTCGAGTTCGCGTCCAGCCACAGGTACTCCACCCGTGGGCCCGCATTCATCGTCGGGTACGCCTCCGCCGTCACGTATTCTGCGATCACACCATAGAACTGGTTCAGGTTCGTGTAAAACTCGAAGATATTCAGCGCGATCCACTCGCCCACATCAACGTACTTGGGCAGCTGCACAATCGTCTTGAACGAGCCCTTCACCAGCGCCGTCCGCACAAACGGCTCGCTCAGGAACATCACCTGCTGCGATTCCACCTTGTCCGCTGCGGCTGCCTGCACCACAGACCGCTGCGTCGGTGACCTCGCCTTGCTCACCGACATCCGCGACCCGTTCGCCTGCGGCGACCCGTATACAGAACCGCTGACCGATGTTTGAGGAGGCCTTGTGGGCGAGCTCTTGTTCTTTTTGCTTGTTCTTCCCAATCCCCTGCGGCGAACTCCTAGTTAGTACTCTGCTACCCGCAATAGACCTGTTGTACCGTGATTACATACTTCAGTGAGTTGAAGAACGACATTTCTAACGAAAATGTTAAAGTCTACCTCCTGCAACTAAACCTATTATAAGTAACAGGCCAGAAGCCGAGTTGCTGATATGTAGTTATCATCCCCGAGGGTCAGCACATCAGGTTACAGTTACGTATGTCATGATCTGAAATTTATGGCATGGAAATCCTTCAATGCGATGAGCTCCGCATTGGTGGTAACTGGGACGCTGAGAGACGGACAATTGCGTATTCCTGTGGGACATGGGTGGCGATGGCTTAGCCCTACTTCTTTACATAGAGTCTGTAGAAAAAGCGCATGTTCTCTAGCTTGACTGGGTAGTCCACAGCCGGATCACCGCGATACCAGAGGGCATCGCTCTCGGACAGGAGGGTCCAGGGGCCGCCAGCTTCACGGCCGCGCGGCCCGAGCAGCAGCGTGTCGATGAGAAACTGCACTGGGAACTTCTTAGAGCCCACGGTGATGTGGGAGTAGCTGCCAGCGCTCTCGACGATAAGCAGCAGACAGCCAGAGCGGCACTCTGCGTTGAGGCGCTGGAAGAGACGAACAGTGGCTGCCCTGTTCTCCAGGAAGAGCTCGTTGGTGGTAAAGAGCAGCGTGAGGAGGTCGAGTGACGGCAGGCCGAGAGATGCGGCAGGCTGCAGGATATCGGTGTGTGCGAAGGCGACGTCCAGCGCGGGGGCCAAGTGGAAGAGCCACGAGGAGCGGACGGCGGCGGCCACGCGGTCAACGACGGCGGACCAGTCCGCGATGTCAACGATGCGGATGGCGAGGCGGGCGGCGTTTGCGTCTGCAGGGGCGTCCGGACGGTGCCGGGCATCGAAGTCGCGGGTCGCGGTAAACAGGTTGGCGGCGGCGACGAGCTCCCCGCCCGCGCCGCCGCCGACGCAGAGAACGTTGCGGGAGGTGCCGCCAGCGCAGGTCAAGACGTTGCGCACGGGCGCCAGGTGTGCGAAGAGGGAAGAGTACGCCACGGCGCGCGACGGCGACCAGCGGCAGCAGTATGCTGCGCGCTTCTCCTGCGAGTCGAACGCCGCGATGTAGTCCCGGTTGTACAGGTCGCCCTTCACCTGCTGGACCGTCTCGGCCAGCTCATCCTGGTGTTCGCCGTACAGCTCCCCGCGGAAAGCGTCTTTGAACAGGTCCGCCAGTTGCTGGGGCGGGAGCGTGCCGCTATGGTGGACGGGCAGCGCCTTTGACATTGTGCGCGGGGTGATATGCAAACGGAGCAGTCCGACACGCCCATCGGATTAACTATGTAGAGACCCGCCTCGGAAACGCGACCCAACCAAGGCCACGCTAATACACAAGGTAATAATAATCTTACAGTACGGCTAGTTACATACGCTCGAACATTTATTCCTCGTCCTCCTCATCCTCTGGAGTGACCTGGTAGAAGGTCAACTTGTACTCATTGGTCTTGCTAGAGACGAATCTGATCCAGTCTCTCAACTGGTTCTTCTTCAAGTACTTCTTGGTCAAGTACTTCAAGTACTTACCAGAGAACTTGGCAGTGGACACAATGGTCACAGTAGTGCCGTTCTCCTCAACAGTGATGGCGTTGCCCAAGTTGCCCAAGTGGCCGTCAACCTTGATGTGCTCCACCAAGTACTTGGCGTAGGAAGCTGGGTCGAACACACCGTTCTCAGTTGGAGACGAGACGTCGACGGTGAAGGTCTTGGTGATCTTTTGCTTTCTGGAGGTCTGCAGCAACACGTTAGTACTCGATCCTCATCCTTTTTGGAAGCCTACTGCTATTAACAATCACCGTGCCCTTGCCAAACGGTGAATAATTAAAATACAGCATAGCATATATGCACCCCAGCCATCCCGCAAGGACGGTGGTGTTCCTTAATAGATCGAATAGGTGTTTCCAAAACTCAGTATGCCCCACGGCAAAGTTCACATACGTTTGGAGCCATTTTTGTCGATGAAGTGCTTGCAACTACTGTCTGAGACTGTACAGAGGGCAAGCTTATGCCTCTAATGCGCGGCCTAGTGATCGTGATTTTCCAGTAGCCTATGCGCTTGGGTATCACTTGTCCAAAATAGGTAATATTTAGTGTGTGGGTTTTGGATGTATGGATGTACAGTCAATGACCACGTGACCATGCTGCTTGATCAAGATGGGTCTGCATAAGCTATTAGGTATTCAGCATGTTAGCGATATTGGGCGGTAGGTTACTAGTGTGGTTCCTGTTAGCTGGAACCTGGAAACAAGTGGAGTAGTTGAGCTATGGGCAGGCGTGATGACAATCTGACTTCGGGGTTGCGGGAGCTCAAGATAGGCAGTGGGAGCCACATAGTCAAGGGCGCAGCAGGCTCTGCGTTGCCGAGTGCAGAGCGTAGGGGGGGAGAGCATATGCGGAGTACCAAGGACGTCGCAGACCAAGGCATAGACGTGCCCAGCATGGTGAAGCGGGCGCTGAGCGACTCTCGGCGGCGGAGCAAATTGCGAGCCGCGAATTCGGGTGATGCCTCGGCCTGCAGCGCTAGCCCTCAGGAGCAAGAATCACCCAGAAGCAGCGTGGCCCCGGTGACACCGGCGACTTCGACGCTTGAGACGGTGTACCAGGAGGCGGAGTCGTCCGACGAGGACTGGCAGCCCATGCCTGCGATTGCGTCGTACGATGTTTACGACGAACGCGGCGAGCTGGCGGTAACGCGGTTATCGGATAGCCCAGTAGACATTTCCGGTATGGATTCTGCAGCTTCGCTGGACTCATCAGTCCGCGGGAAGGATTGTGGCGCGTTCGGATATACGAAGGCAGCCGGCGAGGAGCAAGCGCAACGCGCGTATGCAACGAATAAGAAGACCGATTTCCTATTCAGGAAGACCGCCGCGGGCAGCTCTATGGGCTCTGCTGTTGCTGAAGATATCACCATATATGACGACAGAGACAGTACCCCTGTTGGCATACGATCTGCCGGCGAACAGCTTGTGCTGACGAAGACGCTGTTGAACGACCGCGCGAAGTTTGCTTATCTAGGGGCTGTTACGGTTCTGGCTAACCAAACATGTACCAATCTGGCAGAGCTTTGTTTATGCTCAAAGAATGTAACCTCAAGCAAGAAGCTTGCGCATCGTTTGCATATTTTGCAGAAAAATATGGGGGTGTGGCAGAGTACTATCTGCCAGCGACTCTACGCTCACCTGGGCGTTAGTGCCGAGGAGATTGAAATGATCCAGAAACTGCCAATGCATGGGATAAGACTGCAAGATTTGTGCAAGTGTCTCAAGACCACTCAGGTTATTGAGAACCCGTGGATGAAGAGCGGCGATGATATCATGATGCCAGACGAGGTGAAGAAAAACCAAACTCTTGAGATCGATGTTTCATGGACGATAATATGTGACCTGTTTCTTTTGCTGGTGCACGATTCCGTATACGATTCCAGGTCTAGGACGTTATTGATGCGCTTTGCTGAAGTCCTAGATATTTCTCGTGGCGATATTTGTGAATTCGAGAAACGTGTTATAGACACTTTAGATCTGGAGCAGTCTACAGATGAACAGGTTTGGATAGAGAAAAACCATATGCATGAGCGGCGCAAAGAAAACCGAAAGAAAAAACTGGCGTATGTGGGATTGGTCACGATTGGTGGTTCCTTGGTTCTGGGGCTATCAGGCGGGCTGCTGGCTCCTGTCATAGGCGCAAGTCTTGCGGCTGGATTATCTACCATTGGCGTTACAGGTGCTGCCGGATTTTTAACCGGTGCGGGAGGAACTGCAATAGTTGCGGTATCTAGTACTGCGATAGGTGGTAACATAGGAAGAAAGGCCATGAATAAAAGAATGGGTAGCGTTAAAACATTTGAGTTTAGGCCGTTGCATAATAATAGGAGACTCAGTCTAATCGTAAGTGTGTCAGGATGGATGATTGGGAAAGAGGATGATGTTAGACTTCCATTCTCTCCGGTTGATCCAATTGAAGGAGATTTATATTCGCTTCACTGGGAACCAGATATGCTGAAGTCGACTGGTCAAACAATCAATATCTTGGCCAGTGAAATAGTGACTCAGACAATTCAACAGATACTAGGCGCGACCGTCCTGACGGCACTCATGGCAGCGATTCAGGTGCCAAATCTGCTATCGAAGCTAGGCTACATTATAGACAATCCATGGAATGTGTCGCTAGATCGAGCATGGGCCGCTGGTCTAATATTGGCTGATACATTAATGGCACAGAATCTTGGAGCTAGGCCTATTTCTCTGGTCGGGTTTTCTCTTGGATCAAGGGTTATTTATTCTTGTTTGTTGGAACTAAGCAAGCAAGGTGCTATTGGTTTGGTGGAGGACGTGTACTTGTTTGGGTCTCCTCTGGTATATAATAGAGACGAGATGGTGATGGCACGAGCAGTTGTGAGTGGTAGATTCGTTAATGGCTACTCTGATAAAGACTGGATTCTTGGATATTTATTTAGGGTAACTGCAGGTGGGTTAAAAACTGTGGCTGGTATATCCCCAATTGAAGGCATCGAAGGCATCGAGAATATGAATTGTACAGAACTTGTTGAGGGACATATGGCGTACAGAAAGAATATTCCGTCTTTACTCAAAAGATTGGGTGTTGCAGTCTTAAGTGAAGAGTTCACGGAAATTGATGACTCCCCAGATCCAGAGCAAGTTAAGAGAGAGAGAAAGCTAATTCATGACCTACAAGATGTCCAAGATAAGTTAGCTAATAAGAAGGATAAGAAGCAAAAAGGCACGTGGGTCTCGAAGTGGTTCAAACCGAAAAGGGAGCAATGGCAAGAAATGTACGAGGATAGCTTACGGAACAATGCGGCCGCTGCTACCACCACCAATGGCGCAGTGGCACCAACAGTTCAGTCTGAACAGTCATGTCAAACTTTAGAGGACGCTTCTCCGATCATTGATACCGACGCATTGGTAGAAGAATTGCAATACCTAAAAGAAGTTGTAGACAAAGAGATGACAAACTATAAGGATGTTAATGATCTAATGAAGGATGTGGCCGAGCATGCCCAACGGGGCCTTCGTCGAACCGACATCGCTCTTTCGGACGACGAATTCGGAAATGAAGAAAATGTTACATATGCATTTGCGGATGATATATAACCTTTTAGTTCAAAAATTATACAATCTCAGTTGTTTAAAAGGATATATCTAAATTAATTTGTGAGTAATTAATTCCAAGGCTCGTTTAGGCATCAAACCCGATATAAAGTGATACAAAGGGTTCGTCTACAAGAAAACCTCGGAGTTCAATTCTACGTAGGATCCCGCGTACGGAATTTCGAAATTGTTCATAACTTCAGGATGCAAGACGCCCAAGTGGCCAATTTGCTTGACCTCTGCGCCCTGTCTAGACCTAAACATAACTTTGGCGCCTCTACCGGGGAAGTAGGTTGGGATTGAGGTATCTTCCTCAATCCAGTAGCCCCTTCCATCAGAGTCTTTCCCGTAATCTGGAAGCCAAGATGTTCTAAAGGTCTGCATGATCTTCCCCAAAAGACCCTGAATAATCTCAAAACCAGAGTTCTTGCCTACGTAAACAGCAGCCCAGTGGCGCTCGTTGTAGGCCTTTCTCTCTAGCGCAGGATTCTTGAACACAACATCACCACTTTCGAAGACTTTAATAGGCAATGCCTGCTTTCTGTTCTCCCTGACAGTTTTCAAGATACCAGACAGTAGACTGGTTCTGACGACTTGGTACTCCGCAGTTTTTGGGTTTGCTAGCTTAACGGCAGTTGTGCCGTCGTCCTCTAGCCTCAAAAATTTAAAGTTTTCATCATGCGAGCATAGAGTTAGAGGCAGTACTTCTAGCCAAGAGGCTTGAGAGGATGCGATCCTGAAGATATCAGAAACCTTGTTGATTGGCAAAGGAGCAGCGACAAAGTTCGCATTGGATAGTTTGTTATGCTTAGGCAAGTTGTTGTAACCGTAACCGACAGCTGCATCCTCTAAAACGTCACAGGGATGCAAAATATCTGGTCTAGTGATAGGAATCGACACCTCAATGGTATCTTTGTCATTGCCAGCTGGCTTTCCGTGCAGCGACATTTTCTTTAAGCAGGCACATATCTCCTCCAGGGATAGCTGTAGACCCAAACAAGAGTTTATGTATTCTGCGGACACATTAATCTTTCTCTCAGTGAAGTTTGGAGTGATACGAGATTCGTTGTTGTGTTCAGATACAATTTCAACCGCTTCAACTGAAAATTTGTCCTCACAGTAGCGCGAAAACATAGCTACCAGCTGGTTCAACACTACCTCCGCCTTGGTTCTGTCGGTAGCGGTAACTTCAATGAAAACATTGCGCGTGTCAATGGAGATCTTGGAGCGCTCGGAGTTGATTAAAGGAGGCAGAGAGCAAACTTGATCCTGAGAGTCAAAGATAACAGGGTATACAGGCGAGTTTTCGATAATGTGAACAAACCGACCGAGATTGTTCTTCTGCTCTGGCGTTTTATAAAGATCCACCACCTCCTTACCCGTCAACTCTTTACTCTGGAATAGCGGAACAAACTTGAAGTCAGTTGGAGGCAACGCCTTGTAATGAAATGGGCCCTGAATACTGTCCAGGTCGTGTGTGCCCATGGCAACCAGAGTTCTGTTCCGGCACAAGTTAGAATGCAGCTTATCCTGCAATGCTATGAAGGATGCGTAGGACCGCTCGTCAAACTTGATATTCCTCAATATCGCAGCTGCAGCGTATGGCCGGATCTGCTCGGTCGATGGCTCGATGTATAGCTTCGTCGTGGGCGCCGCAAGCTTGTACTTTGGCGTCTCCGCACGCCCCACGTACTCATTGAGCGACTGCGCAATACCCTCGATGCAGAGCAGATCGTACCGGTTGGCACCAATTTCGATCTTGAGCTCCGGCTCCTCGTTGTTCTTGAGAGCTTCCTCCGTGGTATCTTCGTCTAACTCAATACCGAATTCAAAGCATAGCTCGTCAAATTCCTCATTGGAGTAGTTCTTCCCCAATAAATCAAATAACTGCTGTTTGTAAACAGAGATGGTTGGCATTTCGGATCGTTTAGCGCCAGCTGGGCCCTGGTAATTCCTGCTTAGTATTGCTGGATAACATCTTAGGCAGATTTTGTTAATGAAGAAATTTTCAAAATTTCATGCTTCGAGAAGTATTCCGTATATAGTGACATAGGCCATTTCAACTGCCTGGCGCCAGCGACCTAGTTGAAGTGGAATAAGATACTAAAGAGAATGGCCCATAAGTGCCTAATGTGTTCGTAGTCCAGTTGAGTACTGGAATTGCGTTAAAGCTTCAAGGTAAGGCTGTTGCGATAATGAGTGTGAAAAGCTACGGGGCAACATCGAGTAAAATAGTAAAATATAAAGCCAGCATATGTAAAAGTCTCGAATGCATAGAATGATTGGTTGCTACATTTCGGAATCACTCAGGATGGTGTCTTCATGTTGCTGAGATTTAAAAAGGGCATATTTGGAAACCAATTTGCGCAATTGTTCCGTTCCGATCGGTCTCTCTAGGACGTCGTCGAAGATGTGGGTTCCTGCGTCATGATAGTTGACAGTGACGGCCACGATGGGGGTGGTGCAGTTGATGCTCGTGGTCTGGCGCAAGAGACGGGTGATGTCGACTGCGCCGATTTTGGGGAGCTTCAGGGTGGTTATGATGAGGTCGAAGCGGACGCCGCTGGTTGCGCGTCGAACGATTTCGTCGCCCGTGCCTACGGCGACGACGGAGCATCCCAAAGACTCGAGGTCTCTGGTGAGGCGATACCTGTGGATGGGAATGGGTTCACAGAGCAAGACATCCATGTTGTATCCCACCTCGCTTGTGCCGGAGGAGCTTTTTCTTCCGCTACGCCTGCGGCTGCGCAAGGTGTTCACTTTGGAGAGTGCTATGTGGCGCTCGTCGTCCTCCATCGAGATTTCGCTGATGCTGGTGCGCTGGGAAGACGTCCTGGACTGCATCCTTGAGCGAGAAGTCCCCATGTTCTGGGTTGGCGAGAGGGGCGACTTGAACTTTGTGATGGGCGGGCCTGGTGGAGGATAGTCGTTATCCAGAGTAATGTGGTGGTCCCAGGTGTGGCGCCGCTGCGTGATTGTACCGGCGCCGGGAGCAGCCGACTGCTCTATGCTGTTCCGCCTGCTTGGAGAATGTGTCCGAGCCATCTGCGGAGAACCTGCTCTGCTAAAGGTTCCTTTACCGGCATTATTGCAGATTGGAGACGAAGCACTGGAGCCTGGGTTGGCGGCTTTTAGCTTGGAGGATGCCTCGGAAGAAGAGCTTGACAGAGAGCCAGGAGATGCCCTGACGTGATGGTGATCTGAGTAGTGCTCGCTTTTCAACCTATTTATGGTATCTTTATTTGCTTTGTCCAGAGCGCTTAGATTTCGATAGCTGAAAGAGCCAAATTCTGTTTGAATATCATTCAACTTGCTAGGCCGCCTTTCCCTCAAATGAGGAGGAATCGCCAAGGGGATATGTTTCAATATCGGCGAGTTACTATTACTACTCGTATTGTCTTGCGAAAGCGGGTCAAAAACTGAAGCAATACTCATTTTTGGCACAGGCGTGCTGTTGCCGCTACTGTGGTTGCTGGGCTGTTTTTTGTCCGTCCGCATGGATGAGTTTGGAGTATGCATCCCGCTAGTACTTTGCAAATCATCTTCACCATAATTGTCGCGCAGCAATTCATCCAAATCAGCTCCTCGAAGATCAAAATAATCTGTATCCTCTGGGTTATCAACAGTTGGCACAAAAGACGCTTCTTCATCGTATACCTTGCTCCAGTTAATGCCTTTGAAGTATGGATGCTCCTTTATTTCCTGCGCCCCATTCGCGCCCAAGCGCTCTTCTGGATTTGATTCCAATAGCTTCAATATTAGGTCTTTCGCCTCAGGCGAAAGGTATTCCAGTTCAGTTTCTTTGTTCGGGAATGAAGGCCAATCAATTTGACCACTGAGGATGTTCTTGAAGACGTCCTCTACCGTGGACGCATGGAATGGAGGATAGCCTAGTAGAAACTCGAAGAGGATACAACCCACAGACCACCAATCTGAGGCACCGCTTTCACCTGTGCCCAATATTGTCTCCGGCGAGAGATAGTCGGGTGTGCCGAAAAACCGCCTGCTTCCATCTTCATCGGGATGGAACAAGGCGAAGTCGCGGGAAGTGTCAGAGTTGTCAGAGGAGAACACCGACGCGCTTCTCTTGGGCATGCTTCCACTACTTGAAGGAGCCAAAGACAGTTGTTGCGGCTGATTCATATGCGAATGCTGCTGTTGCCCGGGTTGTTGAGACAGTTGATTCTGAAGGGACGCTATAGGAGCGGGCAGAGGGGGAGGCGGCGTCCCAGATCTAGATATGTCCATAATAGAGAAGGACACCTGTGAACCAGTTCGATGTAAAGTCTGTGCATCTAGCTGGGAATGGGAACTGGAAATAGAATCGGAACGCTCACCTCTCCTACTGACCATCAGTCCTTCGAGTAAGTTGCTTGGTGTGCAGGTAACGGCTCCGTTTTGCTCTAGAGCTTCATCCGGTGTTAGACTGTTGTGTCTCGACTTTGACGTCACCGCCTGGATAGAACAATGTCTACTATGGTGCTTTTTATGACGCTGAATCAAACCTATCCGAGAAAGCCCGAAATCAGTTAATTTCACATGACCATTCGAGTCTATTAACAAATTATCCGGTTTCAAATCATGGTGGATGATCCCGCTCATGTGCATATCGTCAACGCCAATAATAACTTCGGTGATGTACTGTTTTGCCCATTTGTCTGGCAAATTGCCCATCATCTTGATTAGTGTGGCCAAATCCCCCCCGCTTAGATATTCCATCACTAGAAACAAGTTTTCCTTATTTTGAAAAGTGGCGTACAACTTTGCAACGTATGGTTTTTCACTCTGGACCATCATTATAACCCTCTCGGACTTCACATTCGTCACTTGGTTCTTAGCGATCATATCGGACTTCCTTAGTACCTTGATGGCAAAATATTCTCCTGTAATGCGCTTATAGGCTAAATAGACACTCCCATAAGCACCCTTGCTTATTGGTTTAATAATATCATAATCTTTAATGGATGGCGTTGGTGCCTTGGCTTGGTTTGTTGCTAGTAACAAGGGCGATAGAGGAGGCTTCGGGGCAGTCGCTGATGGTAAGTGCCCCTCCGGTGACAACAAGTCAGACCCGACCATAAATGGTGAAGACATCGGAGATTTCTCTCCGATGCTTTTGACAGTACTTTTCCGCTGTATTGTTGAGAACGGTGTGTTCATGCCGACAGATGACAGCGGCGAGCCTCTTCTAGGCGTCAGATTAATGATAGTGCTCAGCTTGGGCAGATTGCATTGAGAGGTAGAGGAGGCACGCGGGGTCCCAATCGTGGGCGGTTTCGTATCAACGGGCGTGCCTCCGGATGTGTTACTGTTGGATACCGTCAGCGGCAGCTGGTAGGCGCTTGAGGAGTGGTCGGTAATAGCCTGCCGCGGCGTTATAGACCGCGACAGCGGATGCGAGCCCGAGTTGGACCGTGAGGTATAGTCCAGGGGCGGCATACCCACGTTCATGACGGCCTTCAGGTCCGTGACGGAGCTCGACGCCATGTAGCTGTCCGTTAGAATACGGCTCTGGGGCCTCTGTGGAAGCGGTGTAGCAATTCTGGAGGAGGATGGACTGCAAGACGTGCCAAATAGCGGCTGCGCGGCCTGTCCCAGATCCTGCATCGTTTCGTCGGCCTGCAGGTTGATTTTGTTGCTCTCAATTTTATCCTTTATCAAATTCACAACCTGGCAATCCACCTCATGCTTTATCTTCAACGAATGCCTCATCGTATTGTCTAACCTGAGGACCATCTCCACCTTCCGTTTAACAAGCTCGACGGTATCCTGTGTCAACAGGTTTATGGCTGGGTCGTCGACCCCCAATTGGGCATCCCAGGCAGTTACGTGATCTATGTTGTTCTTGGTGTTCGGAGAGAAGCGATATGTAACCGACTGCATGTTAAGAAGGCCGTAGGGCGAGTCCTGCTCCCGCACGTCCGCGTCGAGCAACTCGCTGGTGTTGATGTTGATGGCGTCCTCACACAAATCGCTCAACAGCGAAAGCTGCTTGAAGGGGAAGCGCACGTGGTGGAACAGCGACCGTGCGTCCTTGCCCGAGCGGCTCGCGCGGCGGAACGGGTTGTGCTCGTCGTCGGACAAGTTCGGGCAGCTCAGGGACGGATGGAGCATCACGGGCGCCTGCTTCGCAGGGCCCAGGTCGCTAGGGTCCGGCTGCGGCAACGCGAGACCCTTGTACTCCGCCGCCGCGCCGGGCTGGCCGAGCGCGCCGGTCAAGTCTTCTATCAGCCTCTTGAGCTCCACCAACTCATCGTGGATGAGCTGCACCGCGCTCTCGATCCGGTGCTCGCACACGCACATCTCCGAGTGCGTCTCCAACCACCACGCCGGCACGAGCGTCTCGCACACGCGGCAGAGCTCGCACTTCGGCGTTGGGAGCTCCTGCTCGTCTAGCACCTCCAGATCCTCGATCTGCTGCAAGTAGTGCGAGAAGAGCTTCGCCCCGAAGCCGAGCCGCTTCACGAAGTCCGGCGGCAAGTCGTCCAGCTCGTCCACCTCGTAGAACGGCTTCACGATCCACATCGAGTGCGCCGGCAGGCTGCTGATCTCCCCGTCGTGGATCAGCGTCCCCTGCGCCTCGAGCTCCACCACCGCCTCCCCGTCCGCCGCCGCGCGCTCCGGGCCCAGCGCCGTCAGAAACCGCACCCGGCAGCTGCGGTCGTCCTGGCACATCATCGCCACCGCCTTCTGGAACACCAGCTTGTCCTGGTCGCCCCCCAGGATCACCTCCGACACCGGCCGCCCCACCACCTCCGCGCACCGCGTCCCCACCACCGTCTCCCACACCTGCGACACGTACTTGACGTTGCCGTCCGGATCGAGCTCTAGCAACACAGACGGGTTCTTGGCCGTCGCCTTCTCAAGGTACTGCAGATAGTTCACCGAGTCCACCGACGACGTAGACGCCGAGTCCGCATCGCGCGCCTCGCGATGCGCCTGCTCCGCGCCCCGCCCCGCCGTGGCGGCCTGCTGCCACACGTCTGCCTCGCTCATGCTCTACGCTCTGCCTCGCTTCTTACTGGCAAGTCTCTGCGTCGCTCCTCTATGCAACATCCGCTGCACCTTGTGTCTGCACAGACCTCGCTTTTGTGTTCGAGCTACAAACGCTGTTGAAAAGGGGGCCGCCCGCCCGCAGGCTACACGCAGAGCGGGCGCGCTGCCGCCGCCAGCAGGGCCCCAGACGCCTGCCGCCGCCAGCGCCGGCGCCCTGCGGCGCCGCAGTGAAATTTTTCCGCGCGAGCGCAAGCGTCCGCGCACGAGCACACCCGTATGCTTCGCCTGCGCCGCCAGCTCCGCCGCATCTGCCTCTCGCGCCCCGCGCGCCGCGCCAACCCCTACCTCGCGCCCGGCGAGCTCTACAAGCCCATCGTCTGGATCGACTGCGAGATGACCGGCCTCGACCACACCTCGGACCACATCATCGAGGTCTGCTGCCTCGTCACCGACGGGCACCTCAACCCCGTCGACGACGGCTACGAGAGCGTCGTGCACGCCTCCGCCGCCGCGCTCGCCGCCATGGACGCCTGGTGCACCCAGCACCACGGCGCCAGCGGCCTCACCGCGCGCGCGCTGGCCTGCCCCAAGTCCGCCGCGCAGGTCGAGGCAGAGCTGCTCGCCTACATCCGCCGTCTCGTCCCCCGCCCCGGCCGCGCCGTGCTCGCCGGCAACAGCGTGCACATGGACCGCCTGTTCATGCTGCGCGACTTCCCCGCCGTCGTCGCCCACCTGTCCCACCGCATCATCGACGTCTCCTCGCTCGCCGAGGTCTGCGCCCGCCACAACCCCGCGCTGCACGCCGCCACGCCCCGCAAGCGCGCCGCCCACACCGCCCGCGCCGACATCCTCGAGAGCATCGCCCAGCTCCGCTGGTACCGCGCCCACTACCTCGTGCCGCCCGAGATGACCTGCACATCCGCCGATGACCCGGCCAGCCCTACGCCTACATAGTCCCCCAGGCCGGATTGCGTGCCGATCCCGCGTCTGCCCGATCCGCCGCAATATCCCCTTCCGTCGCCTCTCCGGTGGCTTGACCGATCCGCGATTGCCGCGCCGCCGGAGCTATCCGTTTACGTCTTGACACAAATAGCCAACAATGCTCGTATAGTGCCGACAGGCGCCCACGTAAACAAACATTTTGCCGGTATGCGCTATTTTGTCAACAGCGGGGCGGGGCTCGGCGGCACGGGACGTAATGAGCGCCCGTGCACCACGGAGGTGGCATGATGCGGGCGCGGGCTAGGCCCGGCGCCTGCGCGCGCGTCTCGGGCGGGAATGGCGGGCGCAGGCCGTACGACGGCACGCAAAGCCCCGCGGTATGCAGGCGTATCGGCAGCCGCAGCATCACTGTGGACGTGGGGCGGCGGAGGCTATTTATGGCGCAGCGGAGGGTATATAAGGGGCTACGGGCCGGTGGGTTTCGAGGTGTGGAAAGACAGCAACCAGACCATTCGCTAAGAAACCCATCCCCATGACAAGCCACACCGTGAACGACATCCCTGCGGACTTCAAGTCGACGCTGCCGCCCCGCAAGCGGGCCAAGACGCAGGAGGAGAAGGAGCAGCGGCGGATCGAGCGGATCCTGCGCAACCGCAAGGCGGCGCACCAGTCGCGCGAGAAGAAGCGGCTGCACCTGCTGTACCTGGAGCGCAAGTGCGCGCTGCTGGAGCGGATCGTGGCGCACGTGGACCTGGGCGCGCTGGTGGCGGCGCGCGGGGACGCGGCGCTGGGCCGGGCGGTCACGGAGTACGAGGCGGTGGCGCGCGAGGGCTCGGGCACGCCGTCGTTCGCGATCACGCTGGCGGACGAGCGCAGCGACAAGGACGAGGGCGCGGGGCTGTCGGCGGCGACGACGCCGAGCGTGAAGAGCCCCTGCGCGTCGGGCGCGACGCCGGGCTCGCCGTGCACGACGGTGGGCGAGGAGGCGTTCGGGCGCCGGGACTTCGTGCTGGAGGCGAAGCCGGAGCCGCTCGCGGCGGAGTCGTACTCGTACGGCGCGTTCGCGCCGGCGTACGAGGAGGGGCCGCGCGCGTTCGGCGGGCGGCCGGCCGCGAGCGAGTCGTGGAACCTGTTACTAACGCAGTCGCAGAACTACCCGTTGGGCGGCAGCAGTATCTTCAAGGACGACCTGAACGAGCCGTTCGAGTTGACTGATAGCTCGGTGGACTTTGACCATTGGCGCAATCCAGCAGCGGTTGTCCAGTGGAAGAGACGAGTGTGAGCGCGCCGGGCGCCCGGGCACGCAGTGCTCGCACCATGGGGATGGGGCGCGCCGCGGCGCGCGCTCGCCCTCGTCTCTTCTGCCCGAAGCGCAGTCAGGTGTTTTACCACTGGAGCTAGAAGATTTCATCTCGATGGATTGAGCTGCGCTTGTTCCGAAAAAACTTCAGTTTCTGGCGCTGAGCCTCAATGTATTTCATACTTCGTCATTTCCGTCCCTGCAAGGTATTGTTCTATATTTCCGGTCCGTTAGACCCACGTCGTCATTGCCCCCAACGCGGTAGGATCGTGCTCGGCGTGCCGGCAGCCATGGCTGCCCGCGTGCACATCCCAACGCCGGCTGGCAGCGACACCGAGGCGGAATGCCGTGGCGCGCCCTACGGGGCAGCGACTGGCGTTCCTCATTGAAGCATTGCTCCCTCGTGTCCTGCCGCCCGGTCTGCGGGCCCACTGCGGGCCTCCGTGCCCTGCCAGGATACGCCGACCCCGATCCACTGCGTTTGTACAGTAGTCCCGTTTGTCCTATATGTCCTTGTGCTTTCTGTGTTTCATGAACATTCCATATGTTATTATATCATTATCTGTCAGTATCTCCTACTATACAATATGTAACAAATACCCCTTCCTGTTAACCATCGCGCCAGCCCGCCAGCCCCTGCTTGCCGGCGCGTTCCTCGATTCGACCGCGCCCACGTGATGCGTGCGCACTTCTGACTCTGTCTGCTCTGTCAGCAGATTGCTCGAGTACAGTCATTTTGACGGATGCAAGGCCGCATGTGGTTGGCTGGGCAATTTCAACGCTCGCTCGCCAGCTCGCGGGGCATCGGCAGAGTCATAAAGTTGTACAAGGACCAGGACCAGCGCGTATATATATTCGGCTTCCCTCGCGCAGGTTTCGAGCGCCGACTGAGACCAAGCACCAAGCAGCATGCCATACCACCTATCCGAATCGCACAAGAAGCTCATCTCCTCGCACCTGAGCGAGAGCGACCCAGAGGTGGACGCGATCATCAAGGATGAAATTGACAGGCAAAAGCACTCGATTGTGCTGATTGCGTCGGAGAACTTGACGTCGACCGCCGTGTTCGACGCGCTAGGAACGCCGATGTGCAACAAGTACTCGGAGGGCTACCCCGGCGCGCGCTACTACGGCGGGAACCAGCACATCGACCGCATGGAGCTGCTGTGCCAGCGCCGCGCGCTGGAGGCGTTCCACGTGACGCCGGACCGCTGGGGCGTCAACGTGCAGTCGCTGTCCGGGTCGCCCGCGAACCTGCAGGTGTACCAGGCGCTGATGAAGCCGCACGAGCGGCTGATGGGTCTGCACCTGCCCGACGGCGGGCACCTGTCGCACGGCTACCAGACGGAGACGCGCAAGATCTCCGCGGTATCGACGTACTTCGAGTCGTTCCCGTACCGCGTGGACCCGGAGACCGGCATCATCGACTATGACACGCTCGAGAAGAACGCGGTGCTGTACCGGCCCAAGATCCTTGTGGCGGGCACCTCCGCGTACTGCCGGCTGATCGACTACAAGCGGATGCGCGAGATCGCCGACAAGGTCGGTGCGTACCTGATGGTCGACATGGCGCACATCTCGGGGCTGGTCGCCGCAGGCGTCATCCCCTCGCCCTTCGAGTACGCCGACATCGTCACCACCACCACCCACAAGTCGCTCAGAGGCCCACGGGGAGCCATGATCTTCTTCAGGAGAGGCGTGCGCTCCGTGCACCCAAAGACCGGCGAGGAGGTAATGTACGACCTCGAGGGCCCTATCAACTTCTCCGTCTTCCCCGGCCACCAGGGCGGCCCCCACAACCACACCATCTCCGCCCTGGCCACCGCGCTCAAGCAGGCGACGACCCCCGAGTTCAGGGAGTACCAGGAGCTCGTGTTGAAGAACGCCAAGGTCCTGGAGACCGAGTTCAAAAAGCTCAACTACCGCCTCGTCTCCGACGGCACCGACTCCCACATGGTCCTCGTCTCCTTGCGCGAGAAGGGCGTCGACGGCGCCCGCGTCGAGCACGTCTGCGAGAAGATCAACATCGCCCTCAACAAGAACTCCATCCCAGGCGACAAGTCCGCGCTCGTGCCCGGCGGCGTCCGCATCGGCGCCCCCGCCATGACCACCAGGGGCATGGGCGAGGAGGACTTCGCCCGCATCGTCGGCTACATCAACCGTGCTGTCGAGATCGCCCGTTCCATCCAGCAGTCGCTGCCCAAGGAGGCCAACAGGCTCAAGGACTTCAAGGCCAAGGTCGAGGACGGCACCGACGAGATAGCCCAGCTCGCCCAGGAGATCTACAGCTGGACTGAGGAGTACCCTCTGCCTGTCTAAGGACCAGACGTTTAGTATTGTACATAACATTATCCGCTCGAGATATCGCCCAGCCGTATGTACTGGCTACTACTTCGCTCGTTGATGCTGGGAGTGCCTCCGCGCACTTCGAAGGTTGGCACCGTTGCGGTGCGCTGTAAAAACGATAACCCTAACCGCGTTTGTTCGTCTATGTCGCTGCTCATGTATGACAGGGCGCCGGCCGTAGCTGACCGCAACCAAAATTCAGTGGCCGCCTGACATGGCCACGCACAGGCGCCACAGAAAACCGCGCAGGCCCTGCTCCGGGATAGTGCAGATCACCGTCCGCGGCCTATTTCACAGAACTCACGAACGACTTGCGTAACTGCGCCCTTTCCAGATTCGTACGCTACTTTCTCTAGGGCCATTTGCGTCTAGCGGGCATGCAGGCGGTAGCCTAGATTCGAATTCCGTTAATGGCGGTATAACGCGGGTACGGCCAAAGCAAGCGACGACACGTCGGCAGCTCGGCAGTTGGTTGCTCACGCATGCGAGCCATACCCGGTCTAGTATAGCTTCGGGTCAATGTGGCGCGTCGTGAGAAGTCGTTCACAATGGACGGAATTAGAAGGCAGTGGCCGCAGCCAGATGCAGGAAGTGAAGGTTTCAGGGACTGCGCTTATCGATGCTGGAAAGTCCGAAGCCCCAAAAAAGCCAGAAGAATACCATGTATAGCGCGGGAAGCAACAGAAACCTAACTAGCGACTGTATTATTTCGCGCAGAGACAATATAAGTCAGTACCGCATCCAGTAGCACGCATTGGTGCGTGTCCAGAACACGGATGCACGTGAAGAGGAGCTGAGGCGGTATTAAAGGGAAGCGGTTGAGATCCAAAACTCAGCAGTCGGAAGGGCTCAGCATTGCGTCTAAGTCCAGCAGTACAGGTAGCAGACCGGGCTGTACCAGTTGCAAACTTGGCAAGTGCGGGGCGCCATGAACAAGGACCAGCTTCAGATTGGCACGTGCAGAAACGGTGCAGGCGTCAGCGGGGCGGGCGGGGCCCACGACCACGCGTCGACGATCAAGCTGCCTCCGCTGACGAACCACCACATGCAGCAGTTCTCGGAGGTGAACAACGGACAGGGCTTTCCAGGGAGACCGGTGATATCGTCGCCCTCGGGGCAGACGCAGCAGTTCGGGTCGGGCACAATTGCGCCGCAGGCGATCTCGGGGGGCTCGGTGGCGAGCGCGACGCCACAGGACTCGTTCGAGGGCAGCAACAGCTACAAGCTTCCGAAGTATGCGCGGACGACCTGGAAGCCCCACGAGGATATCTCACTGCTCCGGATTCTGCTGAACAGCAAGCAGCAGCTGAGCGACCCGCAATTTATATCGAGCCCCCGGCGCAAGTTCTGGCAGTGGATCAGCGATCAGCTTTATCGCGAATCACACATTTCACGTAACACACGCCAGTGTCGGGATCGTTTCAACCTTCTGTACAAGAAGACCAGCAAGCGTTTCGCAACGCAACCGCCGCCGCCGCCGCAGGACGAGCTGGAAAAGCTTTTAAAAATGCTGCTCGAATCCTTCGCTTTCAACCCCGAGGGCAACATCATTCTCTGCGAACAGCGCGCACCCTCATCTGCATCTTCCTCTTCCTCGTCCACGGTCGTTATGGCACCATCGTCACAGAACCAGTACTCACAGGACGGTCAGGTGATGCCGTTTCCGTCGTACCAGCAATGTTCCGGGAATAATTCGCAGTCTTCGGCCGTCCCGGGGCCGGGCATGAATGAGCCGCTGGTACAAATTATCCACAATCTCTCAGCGGAGGTCAGTTCCCTACGGCAAGAGGTGACGCAAATCAAGCAGCTGCTTACCCGAAAATCGTGTTCTGATTCATCACCCAGTATCCCAAACTGGTGAACAATATATCACTAATAATCCAACTAATATACTAATGCCTGAGATCGCCTTTAGGGCATGCAAAGGGGAGGGCGGAGCCATACGGTGATGCTACCCAGAGCTCTGAATTTTAAATAGTCTTACGAAACATATTACCCTTGGCGGTAATGACCCAGTCATCAAGGTTGCCGACTTTTAAGCCATCGCTGAACATTAGATAAAGGTACTTCAAGCTTTTACTGAACCATTCTGGCGGCAGAATGTCCTCTCTTTCGCCTGCCAGGATGTTGCGAAAAGCTGACGGTTTCCTTTCGGCCACTCCTTTCGCGCCGACCGCAGTGTGCAGCTTGACCAGGGCTTCCCAGTGCTCCCAAGCCCGCAGGCGTAATTTTGAGTCACCGCTCAGGCGGAACATGTAGAATAAGCTTTCAATCATGTGACCTTCCGGTGACTGCAACAGTTCCCAGTCGTTAACGAACAACGGCCGAGCGGGATCCCAGGACTCTAGATCCCGGTCGTACGACCGCTCCGTGTCGACAAAAATGTATTTCTTGGCACCTGTAATCCGGGCTGCACCGGATTTAGTGAGCTTTACTCCATCCAGGAGGTCATTGTGGTCCCCCTGTTTGCGGTAGTATCCCTCTGACAATAGTTGGGACTTCTTATCTGCGTCGAAGTAACAGTCTGCAGCATCGCATGGATCAACGTAGACGCGCTCCACCGGTGTTCCAAGCAGCTGCTGCAAGCGCGCGCATCCCTCCATTATGCCATTTGCCGTTGACTTATACTTGGAGTCATCCACAAATAATGCCGCACCTGCAAGGGCAAGAACCCCAGATAGTGCGCAGGAGGCGTCGGTCATGTCGAACTCCCGCATCACCTTGACGACATCCGTACCGGTGGACGCATCGGTGTACGACCATGTCCGCACTGCACTGACGAAGAGCGGTTCATCAGGCTCAGAGGCAGCAGCTGATTCTGGAAGGGCGGGTCGGAAAATCATATTATTCATGATTGCCTCCAGGGCGGCCTTGAGCGTGTTCTTGAACGCTGCACTGAGCTCCGGGTCTGTAACTATGAGCGCTAAGTCCTGTAAGCTGCGGCACCACGCTGCGAGCCCGTCCCATGAGTAATACTGTATGCCTTCTGCATCAGAACTACCGCGAGCGCCCACGGCCGGACGCAGTCGCCTTACAAGCTTACAGCCAATGTACCGTCCCTGGAAAATGCTCTTGATCCCACGAATCTCGGATGTTGTTATTTCGCAGCCACTAGGGTCAACATAGTCGGTGACGAGGCCTTCGAGGTCAAACTCATCTTCAGAATTGGCAGCAAGGTCGTAGAGACCGTATATGGAATTGAAGTACTTCTGGTCGCGCGTCAGCTGCGTGAGGCGCGCAAACTCCACGCTTACGCCCGCGAGATGCGCGAGGGCGCTCCTGCGATATGGGTGCCTGTTCTGCAGAGGTGATCGTACGTCTAGCGGCGCCATTGCCGCGCCAGAAGGCGTGTTAAATGCTTCTAAGATGATATCCGCAAGCTCTACCGCTTTAGACAGTAACACAGGCTCGTGCGACAGCTCGTAAGCGCCTATCAGCGCGCCTAGTGTGGGATCCGAGGTCGCATTCCAATCGGCGGGCATTTTGTCAGCGTGGAATTCGAAGCCGCCCAAAAATTGCAGCACAGCTTCTGCGTCATCTGTCGCCCCGACCAGATACAGCATCTCTAGAGACAGGATCATGGTCGTTGCTAGACCAGTGGTGTCATAGGGCTGTGCTGATAGTGGCTGCATACCGTCATGGCCCCACGCTAGCCGTTTGTATTGCTGCCAGTCCTGCATGAACGCATCGCGGATAGCGCGCAGCCGGTCATCATCCGCTTCGAGCAGATGAACCGGCGCCTGAACACGACCGCGCATGCCACGTGCCGGCCGCTCGCGTATTTCTACCTTGGCATGAAGAGTATCGTACCGAGGTGCCCTGCGGCGCACTTCGGCCGTGTCGTGCACCTGCGGGGCATCTCTCCAGGTGTCCAAAAGTAGCGGAAAGTAGCGGTTTTTCGCCACTAGCTGCACCGGATCCGCGAGGTCGTCGGGCGGCGTGGGTGCGCTATCGCCGCTCGCTTTGCTGATCTGTGGGAGATGCTCCGTCTGCGCATACGAGTTTAGCATGTCTATCTGGTTCTCTACCGTGTAGTAGAAGAGAATCAGCGCAGTAGTCGCAAAGACCAACACGGATCGCGTGCGCCTGGCCAATGCCACTAGCGCTCCGGCCATCGGGGTGTCGGTGATGCGTGTGTCGGAGAAGATGCCTGCGATATGTGTATTTCACTCGCTATGCTGCGGTGTCGCAATGCGGTGTCCTGATGGATACTGGTGCTCGAGATCCATCACGTGATCCATAACTCGGCACGCGAGCGTTGGCGCCCATCACTGCGGCAGGCCTTGCACGACACTGCTGGTAGCCCCACTGTGTTGCTTGCGTGTTTAGTGTACCCTCTGGAACCTGATGTGGGCACCGCATCTAATTATTTCGTACATGTCGCCGAAACCATCTCGAGCGCGCTCGGTTGAGTAGTCGTGCTCACGTCATCTGCTTTCCCAGTCTTGGCAAACCACGTGACCACAACCGATGCTCTTGTACGAAGATACACGTGGTAGAAACGCCACATGCCAATGCCAGAATATGGCACCAGCTGCCGGTAGTCGCGCGCGGCGGGAGCCTGGCAGAGCTCCGGATCTGTTCTCCTGATGGTGGACGTTTCTTCAGCATCACAAGCTCTTCATGCGCCTGCCGCCGGCACGGGTGGACACCCACAGCCACCACGTTACCCGGTGTATCCCTCATCCGACTAATTAAGCGTTACCCGGAGGAGACTCATTACCCGGACGACTTTGGGTTCTGGACGTGACGACCAACACTCCGATCTGACACGATAAAGAACACCTTGCATACACGCTCGCATTCGCAATGCTGCACTGTAGAGCATAGCAATACGTCCTGCAACCGGAGTAGTTAATCGGACGACGGTTTGGTAAACTGAAAGCAATCGTACGCACACAATAGGCAAAAGACGTGTCGGACTCGTAAAGACAGATTCTGAGACTATTTGGATAACAAATACTAAGAGGGGAGTGTTTGGACCTGGAAAGCTATAGGTCGCGGATATCGCAGCGAAAAAAAGCACGAGTATTTATAGGCGCACCGAATTGGCCGACTGGTTACAGGCTGGTGGCAACTCGAAGAAAAGGAGGACGTGCGGCGCAGTGGGCACGGTGTTTGTTTGCTTTGGTGGGCGCGGTAGGATCCACGGCATACAGAGGCGAGCAAGAGCGCTAATACAGGACGAGCAGCAGACATGGTGTCGCGGATGGGGCCACTCGGGAGCGGTGGGCAGGGACAGGGCAGGACAGGGCCGGGGCTACAGCAGGCGCCCACAGTCGTGCGGAATGGGCCAATGCGGCGCGCGGGGCGCGGCGAGGCCACGCGCGAGCCTGCGACCAACGTGGAATACATATTGGCAGCGGAGTTTGACAACAAGTTGGGGCCGGTGCTGAAGCACCAGTTTCCGAAGAACCTGCCGGGCTTTAAGAGCACGAACTCTAACCTGTCGAACCTGGCGGGCCTTATGATCCCGAACGGGATTGAAAATCGGCCGGGAGAGTCCGATTTTACGACCTTTATTCTTTACAAGGACAGGTATGCACAGACCTTCCAGTTGTTCCCGAACGATAACGCCAAGGGCAGTTTGAAACCAACGGCAGAGTCTCATGGACACTTGGGGGGATCGCCCTCGTCGCGTCTGGAGTCTATGATCCTAGAGGAGGATGAAAATGCAGGCAGTAGTAAGACATCTCTATCACAGGCGCGTGAGATCCCCCTGTTCTTCATTAATGTTGTTCACGCTAAGATAGATAACGCCAATGAACGTGGCGCTGTCATTAAATCCTTGGCGGTGGGCACGTCCCTGCAGAACTTTTTCATTTTTAAACCTTTGCTGATGATGGCGCTGGATGAGTACATCAAGATGCCGAATATCCGCATTCTTATCGAGTGCTTCAACATGATTAACAGTTTGGATTTATCACTTATGAATCGCATTCACTCTAATAAAGTCCTCCAGAATATCTTGAACTCCATTAACAATGACGAGATCATCAACGAGATCTTTGATCCGGAGGAGAAATCCTTAAAGCACATTCTTCGGGTCAATGAGCTTCCCAAGCATGATGTCAACGGCAATTCCATTGTTTTCAAACAAGGTGCTATGGTTTACCGGTTTGATTCATTCAAGCCGCAAGTTTTACCTGAACATTTCACAAAAATACCGCTGCAGATTGACCTGATCAAGTATGATGCCATAAAACTTAATATCAACTACAAGGATCATGTTTTGAAGTTTTTGAGACAGTTTATTCCACAAATAAGCCTGTTAGATAGGAATGACCCTTCTTGGAGGTTAATGGTGAACTCTACCACCCTTTCTAAGGATAGCTTATGCCAATTTGTGCTTGCCTTATCCAACTTTATTAATGCATTTGATCATCAACATTATTTCCAGAACTCCTCTGTTATTATATTCCCTTACATGGACATATCTATGATTGACGAGCTTCGGAACGAGTTCTCGGTTAAAAAGACTGGTAACTATTTTTCGATTGTTGGTGTATCGAACCCTATTTTCGAAATGCAAAAGGATGTATGGGACTTTTACTATGATCTGGATAGTGCAACCCTTCTTACGCAGGCTAAGCCTAGCAAAATGAATCCAGTTACAATTATTGGTTCAACTAACCCCCAAAATAATAGAAGTAGTGAGTTGCTGATGAAGATATTCAACAAACATCCTACTTCTCATGTTACCATAAAACAGGAAACTCCCAAAATGGGTCTGCTATTGAAGTTTATTCAATACATAGTACTTCAACAGCATGACAACCAAACTGTGCTAAATGTGTTCAAAAGAGTGATAATACTTCAGTTGATTCACTTATTCTCTAGACTAAACCACGATTCGGGACCTTCGATTGAGCTCCTATTAAAGGATGAGTATATGCTAACTTACAAGGACTTTATCATGTTTCCAGAGTTTTTCGAATACAGCTCTTTGAAATGTATCAGACTAATGCATAATTTGGAAACATGTCTGCAGCATGTATTCTTTCCGAAGAATAGGTCAAGAGAGGTGAGGAAGCGCGTTTTGACCCAACTTTATGGCCACCTAAAGAATATATACAAATTCATGTCGGTGAATAAGGCGCATATGGGTAGGTTTTTAAACGTGTGTCTGAATTATCCACTCACGCATCCATTCGAAACGTTTGATTTGGAGAAATCAGACTTTTCGAAGATTAATTTAACCATCGCACTTAGACACGAAATGAAGCATACAGAAGCACTGGACGGCTTATGCTATGCGCAATCTAACATCATTGACTACTTTTCTTTGGATAAAGGTTTGAGTCTGGTATTCTATCCGCTACTGATCAATCCAACCGCAGATACGTTTGCTGCATCATCTGATCCAACGAATTCCAACTCAGTCAAAGAATCCCCGCAGAGTAACCATAGTAGGGTATCGACCGAAATCAGGGGAACATCTGCCGCAAGTAACCACCAGTCCGAGAACCTCTCTGTGATTTCGAGTATCTATGAGAATAACATTGATATTGAATCGGCATATTCCATGAGGGATGACGTTACTACTGTTACCTGCACAGCACAGGAGGACCTTGTACAACTTGTAGAGAAGATCAGGCGTCTAACGATAAAGATTTTATTGAGGATCGAGAGGCACCACATTGGGAATATGTTGATCAACAAGAAGTTGAATCCTATATTTCCTTTAACGTATCGTACTTTAAAGAAGGAGTACTTCCCAGTGTCCCCTAGGCGGTCTGCGAATGATGATACTGTTTCAGGAGCTCCTGCCGACCTATACATTGCTCCAGGAACTCCCTTGTCAGGCAGCGCTGGAGTGACGAAGTCTGAGATCACTATTTCTCCGCAAAGGAAGGAGCTCTTACAGGAATTGTCCTTGATTTCCACCGCACAACAAGATGCACTAAGCGTAGGGAATAAGACAGAAACTACCAGTATGCAATCAAAATTGGAGCTTCTTCAGTCATTAACAAATCTAGAGTTGGTTACTGTTCGGAACACTGAAAGCCCTGATCCTGAAGTTACATCGGGGACTTCAAGTGATGTTGCCGGGAAAGCGTAGAACCAGCTCTCTTCTAGTTATTGTGGGCGCACGCACTTAACATATGGAAGACCACCCTTCATATCTTGGCCTCTGTCTTAGCTTATGCATAAATTACATTCTCGTTTACTATTGTATGTATTAAATACGAACGTTATCTCTCGATAACCCCTGCATGTCTTCTGTTGCTCGTCTGCGGAGTAGCTACGCAGCCTGTTAGGCAGCATTGTGCTGGAACTGCTTTGCAAGCTCCTTCAGGGTTGCTGAAATGTCCATCTTGTCTAGTATGACTTCCATCAGCCTGATTTTCGATCTTTTCTTATCAGATTTCCATGAGGATAAATGTTCAATCAAACTGTTGAAATCCTTCACTCTCACTGATTCCGAACGCGTACCGTCAAAGTCCCCGAACACGCGAAGAAGTTTAGTCCAATCCCATGACATGATGTCGTTATAAGATCTCGTCGGACCTTTGATCACTCTTTCTACCGTATAGCCATCATTGTTCCACAAGAGAACCTCCACAGGGAGCTCGTACCTAATAAACGTGCTTAGTTCCTGGATCGTCATTTGCGCTGCCCCATCGCCTTCGCATAGCACCAACCTTGGAGTGTATCCCTCGTTGGCAAGTTTAGGCCCGAGGTGGAGCCTTGGAAATTCTCTCATGGCGCACGCCACACCTAGTGCGGCAGGCAGTGCCATACCAATAGAAAGATAGAATGATTGCGAAATGCACTTGAGATCTGTTGGAAACTTCATGTCAAAGACAGAAAATTGGAACGTACCGGTGTCCACCACCATGACATCGCCCGGATTTAAACACTCTGGTATCATATGTTGCAACATGCCCTGGGTAATCGGCTCGTCTGCTGCGTATTGGTGTTCACGCGGGACTCGTTTCTTCGCAGTCGGGTAATTAAATGAGAGGTTTGCAACGTTCAGGTGGGCTAGGATGGACCTCAACACTGGCAGCAAGTGGCCCGAATTTAAAATGGTTTGCTCGCCGTTGCGTGTAAGGCTAACATACTCCGGGTGCAATTCGATGATCATTGATTGCGGGTTAAACTGAAAGGTATACTTCCAGGTATTCACTTCGTCCTTGACCGGCCCCAGGTAGAGGATTAAGTCACATTCTTGCAGAAGGGCATTCCGCTCCTTTGAACCTGCACCATAATAGACGCCCTTATAGTGCGGCTGGGTCTCGTCCAATATGGATTTTCCCATGATTGTCGAGAAGTTCCACATGCCCGTCAACTCCACCAGACGGCGCACGTCGCCCGTCAGGCCAAACCTGTCACAAAGCCCATCGCATAGTATTGCAGGCGTGCTCGACTGGTACAGGTGCTGCAAAATTTCTATTCCAATCCGGTCACAGGCTGCCAGGTTAGTGCGCTCCAAAACAGCGCTTTCAAGCATGATAGTTGGCGCCTGCACAAGATTACGGCTGGAGACCTTCATGTTCGGCATGTCGGCCGGAACAAAAAGGTACCCGGGCTTCCCGTGCCGCCAGATCTCCCTGATCACATGGTCTATCTGGTCGCAGGCCGTCTCCAAGTCCTCCAGAAACTCGCAGCAGCAGCTCACGCGGCCGCTCACCATCTCACTATACACCTTGTGGTTCGGCGCCTCAAAGTTACTATTCCGCAGACGCGGCACGAGGTGGTGCACGTTGCCGTGCAGCTCCGGATGTGTCTGCGCCGCGCGCATTGACACGCCCACAATGTGCAGCACTTTCACGTGTTCGGCAAACGCGCCTGCCACGCCATTGAGAGCCGATAACTCCCCCACCCCTAACGTCGTCACCACGCAGCCGATCTTGTTGCAATACCGGGAATACCCGTCCGCTGCATACGCCGCATTGAGTTCGTTGCATGTGCCGATCCATTGCAGGCCCTCCGCGCACACAGCCTCCCCGTACATATGCTCCAGCAGCCCCATGTTGAAGTCGCCCGGCACCCCGAACACCGTTTTCGTCCCTGCGCTCATCAGCCGACGGAACATGTACTCGCCCAATGGCATCTCAGCCGGCATCCACCCGCTCTTCAATTCCTCTCCGCTGTCACCTGCGCTCTGTAGGCCCATGCCCGTTAGTCCAATTGGCTTCATGTCTCGTGCCGCTCGCTTACCTCCTGTAAACCTCCTACCCCTGTTACAGATACGCACATTATATATAATTACGCCAGGCTGAGATTTACCAGCCCACGAATAGCCACACTGATACTGTACTGCAGCACTATCTCAAGCTTTAACTCGGTAACTGCCGGCAACATCGGCCCTTTATCGTACTTTGTGGAGAAACGGCAGATATTAGAGATGGACTTTCTAAAAGCAGACATTTGACGCATCTCTATTTTCTTGACTCTGATCCTTCGGAGGAGGCATTTTTCAAGGTTCTACGTCGAGTTTAGTGCTCGAGAATTAAACATGCATAATAGAGGGGGGCTCATGTGCAGCCAATATAATAGGCCGCATACAAGCTGGGACATAACTAACACAGATGAAAAACAGAGCGAAAGATAGAAGATCTGAAACAGAGAGATTGGCGGCGCACTATGGACCATAGGACTGTCGGTATACTGGGCGGCGGCCAACTGGGCCGCATGATTGTCGAGGCTGCCAACCGGCTAAACGTGAAGACCGTCGTGTTGGACGGGCCAAACTCGCCCGCAAAGCAAATCAATGCCGTGGGAGAGCACGTGGAGGGCAGCTTCGGGGTGGCTGCGGACATCGAGGAGCTCGCGCAGCGCAGCGACGTGCTGACTGTGGAGATTGAGCATGTTGACGTGGGCACGCTGAGGGGCCTGCAGGCGAAGATGCCATCGCTTACAATATACCCGACGCCGGAGGCCATTGAGCTGATCCAGGACAAGCATGTGCAGAAGGAGCACCTGTCGGGGCACGGTGTTGCGGTGGCGGAGTCTATCGCGGTCGAGGGCACGGAGCCTGCGCTGGTGGCTGTTGGCGAGCAGTTGGGGTACCCGTACATGCTGAAGGCGCGCAAGCTGGCGTACGACGGCCGGGGGAACTTTGTGGTGAAGAGTCGCGACAGCATCGCGGAGGCGCTGGAGACGCTGGCCGACAGATCGCTCTATGCAGAGCGGTGGGCGCCCTTTGTGCGCGAGCTGGCGGTGATGATCGTGCGATCGCCAGAGGGACAGCTGTTCTCGTACCCTATGGTCGAGACGGTGCACCAGAACAACATATGCCACCTATGCTACGCGCCAGCGCGGGTTGCTGACTCAATCCAGCTACGTGCCAAGCTTCTAGCCGAAAGAGCCGTCGCAACGCTGCCTGGCGCGGGTATCTTCGGGGTGGAGATGTTCCTGCTGGAGGATGGCGAGCTGTTGGTCAACGAGATCGCGCCCCGGCCACATAATTCTGGCCACTACACCATCGATGCCTGTGTGACCTCGCAGTTCGAGGCACACCTGCGGTCGATTCTTGGGCTGCCGATGCCGCGGGGGTTCTCATCGATGGCTACGTCCAACACACACGCTATTATGCTAAATGTGCTTGGCGACCCGCAAGTGAAGGACAAGGAACTAGCGATATGTGAGCGCGCCCTGGAAACTCCTGGAGCTTCGGTATACCTGTACGGGAAGGAGTCGAAGCCGAAGAGGAAGGTCGGCCACATAAATATTGTGGCTTCCTCCATGCAAGAAGCGGAGCGCAAACTCAGGTTCATCACCGGCGGGGCAGTGAGTTTGGAAGAGGATGGGCATAACCCACAGGGGGATGCGTCTCCCCTGGTTGGAATCATAATGGGGTCCGACTCGGATCTACCCGTTATGAGCAAGGCTTGCGAGATACTGACTCAGTTCGGTGTCCCATACGAGGTGACGATTGTCTCAGCCCACCGGACCCCTCATAGGATGTCGAAGTACGCCATCGAGGCCTCTGAGCGAGGAATCAAGGCTATCATTGCAGGTGCAGGCGGTGCCGCTCATTTGCCGGGAATGGTCGCGGCCATGACCCCTCTCCCCGTCATTGGGGTGCCTGTCAAGGGTTCAGTCCTCGATGGGGTCGATTCATTACATTCTATTGTACAGATGCCTAGGGGTGTGCCGGTGGCTACCGTCGCAATCAACAATAGCACCAATGCTGCTCTACTCGCTGTTAGACTTCTAGGAGCATACGACACCAAGTACCACGCCTTGATGCAACAGTTTCTCTTGAAACAGGAGGAAGAAGTTCTAGGCAAGGCAGAAAAGTTGGAAACGATTGGATATAGGGCGTACTTGGATCAATAGTTATGTTTGATATAGTGCTGGCGAACAGTGTGTAGTCAAATAGCCATAGTCAATGGTTTCCAGAACTTCTCGTCTCCATGCACAACACACCGTACTGCCATCTGTACCATTGTAGTTACAGTATAAATTACCGGACCATGCTTCCATCAGCATAGGCACAACTCCGCCGTAGTTGGTTCACAATTCCGCATATGCGACACGCGAAACCTGTTTCCGTTTCTAGTACTAATAGTTATACAACTGCTCCAAGGAGCGCAAGTAATTTTGTGAGGTTCCGACTTATGGCACTATTGTAATTGAGCCTTTGAGATTTTACAACCACGGTATCTGCATACGAACGCAGCTGGCATAATATAGACCTTCCGTTAATAATGGTATCTAACATTTGAAAAACCACATCTTGGGTTATATCTTCTGCGGGAATTGTATGGAATAAAAGAGTTCCCGAGCATATATCTTTGAATTCACCGTTAAAAGTCATATCTCCTATAGGGATTCTTCTTTTAGCTGGGGATTTGAATGTCCATTTACCACCAGCATACTGTGGCACCACGTAGTTACTGAATAGAAGAATAATCACTACCAGGGTAGGTAGCATGTCTACCAGGAGGTTATCAAAAAATTCGGGGTAGGGCCCGCAGGATACACCGACCGCTTCACCTGCGGAACCGTCGCCATGCAACATTTCTGTGCTTGAATTAGACTCTTCAAGTTGTAGTATTGACTTCTTTGAAATGTATTCTTCATCACACCAAACCTCAGTTCGAAAGCCATGAGTTTCTTCCGTCGACAACGGTGAGTTGGAGGACGAGCATGAAATGGCATTACTTCTTTTGCTCCTCGAGGGTTGGGACATATTGTATCTGGATTTCATATCAGGGAGCCTTGTAGAAGGCATCCCATTTGCGGCCAGGCCTAGCGAATAGAGGATATCCGCTAGAATAAACAGCTGAAGCAGTAACTGACGGATAGTCCAGGCATCCAAGTCTGAAAGTATCCGTGTTAAAAATCCGTGAGCGCTTTGCATGGACACATCAGAATCTGGTGCTCTCAAGTCAAGTTGGAACTTTATCCCATCTCGACTGCAGCAGCTGAGGTATCGAAGAAGCATACTATCCGAAACAACTTTAACGTTTAAATTCGAGATAGATTGCAGGTGGATTGTATTCATATCACCGAGTCTGTAGACGTTTGCATTAATGCTAGGCTGCATTTGTTGAAGCGTGCCAATAAATTCATTGTTAGGTATCCTGCCCTCTTGCCAAGAGCTGTAAAGTACATGAAGCATATGTTCGGTTGAAGGCAGGTGGGATTTGGTGGAGAATAGCTTACCAGTGTATTTGTAGCTTGTTGGTACACCAACTGGTATGAATGCCTTCATTAAATTATCAACATTCAACGAGCTCAGGAGCGATGCCAGCCATTTTGAATCCTGCGAGAAAAGCATTATCTTCTGGAGGAGGTAGAAAACGCGGCACAGCAATTGCAGCATATGAGCACAGTTCTCAGCCATGGCACGCGGCACAAACTGTGCAAGCTGCATATCCGTGTGTTTTCGAGCTAAAGAATCCGGGACCTTGCCAAGTATTAGGATGCGAATTAGTTTCTCTATCGTGGACTTGCAGTTGCCTGATAATGGGGTATGATTCAAATAGAAGTAACAAAGAAGTAAAACATGCTGCACAATTGCATATTCATTCTCCAGTTTATGCCAGCTTTTCCTCAACATATCTAAGAAATACGCTGAATCGTAGGTAATACTATGTTTGACATAAGGTGATGCACATAAAAAGATGGCGCTTTGTACAGCAGAGTTCAGTGTGCCAACATTCTCAGGGCGTTCCTCAGAGTCTGAAAGCAGCCGCAAATGCGGTTCAACATATATGTAATACGCATCAATACACTGTTCAACCACTTCCGATGGAAGAGAGCCAAAGTCAGCGTGGTAGCGGCCAACGGAGTACTGTGCCGCGTCACTGGAACGCACAGTGTTATTGTGCACAGTATTCAATGTCATAGACGAGGTAAAAGGAGATAGTCGTGTGTCGGTGTTACATGAGCTTCGGCACTGGGTGCTGCCAGCCGCAGAGTCTTTCGAGGACATCAATTGAACTGCAGGGTTAGTCATGGTCATTGGTCGCACAGCATGGCTTGTGAACGGCAAGGGAAATGCTGACGGTGAGCTTCCCACCCCCAATGATGCCCTACGAGAAGGCTTCAGACTCGCAGCGCATGTGCTAGGGTGGAAGGCTGCGTGTGGGGGCATGGGCTGCTCAATGGGCAATTTCGGGAACGCCGTGCCTCCCGAAACGGGAGGCTGCATGCACTGGCCTGGCTGGGCGACTGGCGATGAGCGCGGCCCTGAATGGGGCACGTGCGGCGGGAGCAGGTATCGCTGGCACCTTCCTAGATTCGAGGCTGTACTAAACTCGCGCATGGGAGTCGACGGGGCTGCTGTTTCTAGTGGGGCTACCTGCAAGCAGTATCGCGGGTCCCTCAGCTCATCATCCATGCAATCGCGACTCCGCGATTGCGTGAACGGCGGTGCCAGACGTACCCGGCTCGCGCCCCTGTCGAGCTTCGCCTCCGCCATTCTCATCGGCCCAAACGTCTGGAGCAGAAACTTGGTATGCGGCAATTGTTTCTTCGGAGGCCGCCGCCCTCCCCTCTGCGAGCGCACGAAGACGCACTCCAGGCGCTGCAGCGCGCAGTTCGAGCACACCGCAGGATCCCCGCCACGCTCCGCCCGCGCCTCCCCATCGCACCTGATCTTCTTGTCCCGGCACGCCAGACATGCGCGTCTGGCCACCTTCCGTTTCTCATTAGGCCTATGCATCAATGCCATCTGCAACATGGTTGGTGCGCCTATGGTCCTGATTGTGCCCGACCACACAGTTTATATACATCTACCGCGCCTCCGCAACACGCTGCGCACCATGATTGTGCAAAGAAGCCGCTCGGAGAACACTTGTGGTTCGATAGGCCCTTAAACCTATTGTCCCTTCTCACATTCGCCATTTTCGCTTGCCTACCTGCAGACGGAACTGTAAATTCCGGTCCCTACCGAACTCTTGAGTTGCACAATACCTGCCCAAGCATCGCCAAGATCCGCGAGGCTTTGGCTACGCTTAGGTGCGCCCAGATATAGAAAACTGAGCTTTCCGTATTCGCATTGGAGTACCCTGACGCTGAGCCCCTCCGAAAAAGTGAGTTTTGACAGATTCTGACTAATGTCTCTCACCGGCTGCGAGTTCGCATAATCTGTTGGGGACCGTTCGCTGCACTCAGAACGCCCTTTGTGGGTGCACTGAGTCCCTTAATGCGCCTCGAAGAGGCTGAAACTTGCGGACACTGCGCCAAGTTCCAAAAATAATCTTCCTCCGCTTACCGAAAATGTCCGTCCTCCCTAACAAGGTGTCGTCACTACAGGCTTTCTGCAGTTAGATCCGGCTTGATCCGAAAAGGTCTATCCCGCCAGTTGATTACAGAACCGCTCATAGCCTTGATCCATATGGGGAAGGCGAGGACTTCACGTAGTAGCCAGTATTGTAGCCAATTATAGAACGGGCGCTCGTAGGACGCAGCCGGGTAGCGATGGCCAAAGGCTATAGTGGGGTCCAGCGTGCGCACAAGCGTGTTGTACTGGATCCTGTCCATATAGCACCAAGCCGCCATGTGAAGGACAAAGTAGGCGAACGCAGCTGTGGTGGGATGCGCGGCTGCGAGCAGGCGCGGGAGAGCGTAGGAGCCCATCAGGCCGATGAGGATGCTTTCCGTGGTGGGCTCAAGCAGCGTCGCGGCGAGCACCATGTACTTGCGGACGCGCTGCCAGCGCACGCGGCGGTCAAAGTAGTTCTGCAGGCCGTCGTGGTTCACGCTGTAGTGCAGGGGCTGATACACGCATTGGCCGGTCATGCCTGTGCGGCCGCCCAGCATGTCCCAGAGCGCGGTGCCGATCATGTTGTCCTCGCCGATGTAGGTGCTGAAGAACTCGATGCCGTGACTGTGTTGCTGCTGTTCGGGGCCGACGACCGTGCGGCGGAGCTCATTCTGGGCCCAGGTGATTCTCGTGAACGGGAGGTGCGTGTGGGCCACGGAGTTCGCAGTCTTCAGCGCGTTCAACCTGGCACAGCGCTTGATGGCATCGTCCCTGAACAGGGCGCTGGTGACAGCCCCGTCGCCCAGCACCTGGACGGCGCGGTTGAGCGCGCTGCGTCTGTAGAGGTTGCTTTTGCCATTGACACAGGGAGCGACGCCGACTTTATTGAACGCAACGTAGAACTTGGCGTGGCTACTGAACAGGAACATCTCCTCGAGACGGGCGCTCCGGCTCTGCGCATTGAGCCCGATGCCCAGCGGGATGTGGTGCGTCAGCACCACCGGTCTCCGAGTTTTGCGCCCGTTGTCCAGCGACCCGGCCAGGCTGGCCACGCTGCGGCGCAGCATGCCCGGCGGCGCCCAGACGTTGGAGTCGAGGATCCACACGATGTCGTGCTGCGCGCTACGGTACGCCTTGGCGAGGTTGTTCACTTTGGGGTTGGGCCCGAACGCTTCCCGCCCCACCAGCACCTTCAGGTTGCGCGTGGGGTACTGCGCCAGCAGTGCTGTGAGTATCGGTAGGCACTCGTCGTCCTCGCTCTCGACGCAGAACAGTACCTCGAGCTTCTCGGGCGGGTATTCCTGCTTGATGCAGCTCTCCAGGCACATTGCCATTTCGGGCTCTATGCCGCGGCAGGGGCGGATGATCGAGACCGCTGCCTCGCTCTCTTCCTCGGTGCCCGCCCCGTCCCACAGTCGCTGACTCGCCATCTGCGATGTGAATTTGGTCATGATCTCGTACCATCCACTGGTAGCGAATGCCACCACAATTAGGTACCATACAAAAAACACCACACATAAGGCCCACTGCACATAGCCGATCCTGTGCGACTCAGCCAATTCGGGGTCAAGGGGCATCATCTCGCCAAGCTGCGGCGCGAGCCCAGCCGCCACGAACGGTAAGCTGAAGAGCCTGCATTGTGAGAATCGCACTATCCACAGCATGATGGAATTCTGGATCTGCTGTCTTTGGCACACTTCTCCTAGACTCTTTATGTCCTGGGGAGCCCTTGCGCGAGAGGGGCCTTTTTCGGTGAAACTATCTCAAAGTTCGAGAATTTTTGGTGGGTAATGCGTCCAACGTCTTTTCTTAATGAGCAGCAATACTACGGGGGGGCGTATTCTTGACTGAATCACTAGAGTTACAGGTCCCCTAGTCATGGTGAAGCGGTTTAGTGGACTGCAGAAGGACGTTCTGCATCTATACCGAGAGTTCATCAGGGTCGCCTACACAAAGGCTCCTGAAAACAGGCCTCACTTCATAGGCTACATCAGAGAGGAATTTCGGCGCCATAAGGACCTGCCTCGCAAGAACTTCGTTGCAATTGAGCATTTGCTGCGGGTAGGCAAGAAGAAGTTGGCGCTGTACTCCAGCCCAGAAATCAAGGACATCCGCTGAAGCAGCTTGGATGCTAAGGTCAATGTATAGATGACTTTTATACTGTGTACACGGAAGATTCCTTTAAGAAAACTAAAATATTTTCGCGAAAATGTCCTCGTAGTTCATGAAGATGAATCCAATCAGATAATTGCGCTCCCTCATGTCGATGATGTCTTTCTCGCCGGTATAGTCTCTGATAATACCGGGAGCAAACACCAGTGCCAGGTTGTTCATGTTCATTAGGTTTGCATCCTGGTACTGGGCCACGCGGTTCACATGCTGGCAAATGACTGACAGCACGCGCAGATGCTCGGGCGGCAGTGTCTTGAGGATGGCAGCCAGCTTCTCTATTGCTGGCGCGTACACGGGACTAGACTTAGCGGATTTGAGGGGTACGGAAGAACTTAGTTTCTCGTCCCTCACCAGCTGCATGAGGGGCTCGTAAACTTCAAATGTAAAAAGAGGGTTGGGCAACTTGCGGAGGTAGCGCTTGAGCACCCCACTGACGGCATGGATGTCCTGTCTCAGAAACTCTAGCAGCCGTTCGGGAGGAGGTGTATTCGGCTTCCACTGGGTAAACTCGCCCTCTATCTGCTCGATCAGAAGCTGTGAGCCAGACTTCCGGTACAGCCCCTCGCTGGTCAAATATTCCACCTTGGATTCTATATGGCGCATACATGTGGTAATAATCATTGGTATATCTGTACCTTCAAAGGCGACTCTGCTCTCCAATGACGATCCATACAATTCTGCACCGTTGTTTACAGCTTTCAAGTTCCAGTCGTCAAACTCGTTTGGATTTTGAAGAACAGGATGTGAAATGCCTATCTGAGGGTTTCCAGTGCTTGGTCCAGATCCAGAACTTCCACTAGCGGACCCCGTTGATGAGGATGGCTTGCCACTGAAAAATTTCCAGAACCGCGGTTTCAAATTGGAGGATGTGTTTGCAGTCACTGCCTGCTTTACAACCACTTCTTGCACGTCGTCCAGTGATTCCACGGAAGTTCCTGTATTCTGCAGGTCCTTCCGTTCAGTTTTCAACTGATCAACCTGAAACTGTAGATGTTCTTTTAGCTTCTTCAGCTGGTCTACTTCTGATGTCAGCTGCGTCTTGGTGTATTGCAAATCATTTATCTCTAGCTTGAGCTGGCGCAGCTGCAATTCTTCGCTGATTATATCGCGCCTAACAAATTCCTCATTCGTCGGTGTCCTATTTTCCATTAAGGCGTCCCTGCCGACTATATGGTTCCTCCCCACGCTCATCTTCCTTTCCAGCACGCTGTTACTGTACGGAGAGTCCATGGTATTCAGAGGTGGCGTCATATGGATAGCAACATTAGTTGCACCTGTGGTACCACTATGTGACCGCTGGTGATCGAACGACGGTCTAGTATTGAGCGTGGGTGAAAACTGATTGTATATGGTAGAATCACTTTGGCCACGACCGTGAGGGGGCAGTTTTCGTCCCACTGAATTCGTGGCAGCACCGGCGGGGTGCTGCTGAGACATAGATGAAACACCCCAGCCGGTATGGGTATCGTAGGCACCTTCTGGTGCTTGATTTCTGGTAGGTGTTTTCTTGCCATGTATTAGGCTAGCTACTTTGGACCTAACAGAAGCAGATCTTGCAAGTTTAGATCCCATCTTGTTTGGAGTTCCGGTGTTGGAAGTGTTCCCTGTTCCGTTGAGCGGTCTCACATGTTTAGGATCGAGTGAGCTGGAAGATGCCGAATGGGTCAAGTGACTCTGATTCCCAACAGTGCCCGCGGCAACTTCCAGCTTAGGTGAGAAGGAAAACGCGCCAGAAACTTTGAAGTGTTTCCCAGCAGTGTTATCCTTCTGGAGGACGGGATCTTCAAGTCCCTTCACTAATGGAGGCGCGTCGATGTGCTCAGATAGAGCTACATTATCCTTCTTTAAATGTTCAACGTTGTTGGGGCTAGCCAAAAGCTCGTTAATGAATTCACCGCTTTCCGACATGATTAATCCTCGCCTATGAGATACGGGAGATCTCCCGTTGATCGGCGATTCGTCCCTATTCCGTAAAGGCGTCTTGTTCAAAGGAAATCTCCGCGGTCTATCGTTCGCCGGCGGCGCTAGATTATCAATGGTGCTCGTGCTCTCGGAGTAGTCTTTCGTCAGCGTCCGCTGAAGAACATCGTCTACAGAGAGGTTCCGCGTATGCGACTTTGGTGTGACTACATCGTAGCTATCCTTTGAAGCTCGCTTGCGAACGTCCTGCTCACGGGAGCTGCTCTCGTCGTCAGCACTCTCGCGCGGCGGGGTCCCTATACCCTTGGCTGCAGGTTGCACCGCGGAATTGCGCTTTCCGTTGTCGGATGTACTGTCTGCACTCGCTGTGGCGCACGGCGACTCGCTGGAGTGCTTATCTATATTGATGCTTGGCGCATCCGTGTTGGTACCATAGTCGCTTCCATCATCGTCGTCCTCCAGGAACTGGGCAACTACAGACCATGAGTTGCTCTTTATGTGTCTCTCCTGTGGATCCAGGGCAGGCCCCAGCGAACTCGTGGATCTCGTGTCGGCGGTCGTGACCGTGCCGAGCCCTTGTGAAGTGTTGCTGCGCACAACGTCGCTCGCCGCGGAGTCTGCGTCGGGCCGCTGCGCGCTGTAGCTCGTGCTCTTGGTCGACGGCACCGTGTTCTCCGACGTCGACGAGCCGCGGCGCGACAGCCGCCGCGGCTCGCTCAGCCGTCGCGGCTCGCTCAGCCGTCGTGGCTCGCTCAACCGTCGCGGCGACACCGGCCGCGCCGCAGAGCGCACCGGGATCTTGAACTGTTCGCGGTCAGGCGTGGACGTGCCTGTCGTTGCGCCTGCCTGCCCCGGGACGATCGGAAGCTCCTTCTGCAGTCGTCGCTTCTTTTCCTCCGCATACTTGCGTTTTGCCAGCAGTCGCTCGTGGCAGGAAATACAAAACAGCCCCTTCTTCGTCTTCGCGTACCGCAGGTCCTCGATCTTGCGGTCGCACTTGCAGCACTTGAAGCACTCCGAGCAGTATGCCTCGTTCGACGACGACAATATGATGGCCAGGTCGTCTATCTTCTTCCCGCAGCCCTTGCACGAGTCGGAGCACGCAAAGCAAATAAGCGTACCTGTGCCAAGCACCAGAAAGTCCGAGTCGCACGTCAGCTCCTTGTCGCACTTGTAGCACGTGAAGCAGTGTGTGTGCCACCTGTCACCGCCCAGCTCGTATGCGTGCCCCGTCGTGATCGCCAGCGTGCACCGCGTGCACGACGGCACCACGCCCGCCCGGCTGCTCGAGCCCCCCGTCGCCGTAGAGACTATGCTCCCCCTATGCGACACCGACATTCGCTGCTCTCCTAGCCTCGACTGGCCTACTTAGCTGTGCCAGATCGAAAAACTTTCCACTCTCCACCGGCGGAAAAAGTAAGCCCTTCCTGCCAGAATAGTCGCTCCTCGCGCTCTGCCGCCAACTGTGCCTGACGTATGGCTCTTGCTCGTGCGCTGTCCGTTTCCAGCTGTTGCCACCTGGCGTTCTGCCCCTGTATATGCCCGCAGACTACCGAAGGCTCCCGCTCCGCTTGCTGTATATACGACCGTGTCTCACTGGCCAAGCCGCGTTCCGCACTGTTGGAGTACTGTAGGGAGGCTACAACTGTGAGAAAAGCACGCCTCTTGGTATATTAATAGTAGTGTTTCAGGGGTACGCAGAAAGGCGAAGCTGCGTGTATAGGCGGAATCCGTCGAAGATCGTCGTCGCGACCTTCACTATAGCCTGCAGATCGGTGTTATAGTGTCCGTTTACGCGTGGCAGTACACAAAGTGGACGTGTGCGATCAAGCTGCGCAGCTTTGGCTGTATGCCACGCGCCGGATAGGGATAGTGTAAATACACTATCTGTGGCGGGGCCGGGGCTCGGCGCGGCCGGGCGGCGGGCGCACTTCCATGCGTCGCGGACCTGGCAGCGCATTCTGGAGATCTGGGACGGCACTACCCGGCCCGACGCGTGCACGGTTACCCGGCGGGCGAGGTTACCCGGGCGGGCGACTGCGGGTCACGTGCGTTACCCGGCAGGGAGACGAGCGAGCGTTACGTTAAGAGCGGAGGCCGCAGCGCGGTGCCAGACACACAGCAGCGATGAGTTCCGCGATGCAAGGCCCAGCGGTGACGTCGTCGTCGACGTTTCTGTCGAATATCATTGGCAAGCCGGTCAACGTGAAGCTGCACTCCGGGATGCTGTACCAGGGCACGCTCGAGTCGATCGACGGGTTCATGAACGTGGCGCTGGTGGACGCGAGCGAGTACTACGAGAGCGAGCAGAACCCGGTGATCCACCGGTACGAGTCGGACGTGTTCCTGCGCGGAACGCAGGTGATGTACATCAGCGAGCTGTAGGATATAGGCTTTCGTATATACGTAGCTAGAAGGAATATATGACTGGAGCGGCAGCTCAGTGGCCCTCGCCCTTGTGGTGTCTGAGGTGGAAGTAGTAGTCCATGGAGTAGCCCAGGCAGAGCACGAAGATGGCGAAGTGCACGATCGGCTTGCCGGAGGCGTTGTCGCCGTCGAAGTACTTGGCGCGGTACTTGCCGATCATGCCAGTGGCTTGGCGGACCGGCGCCGGGCCCTGGGGCAACGCCTTGTAGAGCTCCACGACGTTCGCGATCCGTTTGGCGCTGCCGGCGGAGGTCAGGTTCTGCGGGGGTTAGTAGGGCACGGTGCGCGTGCGCAGGAGCGCCGGTTCAACATACCTTAGGCGAAACAATCTTTGGTGGGATCAAAGTAGACAAAGCGCGCTTGGCAATCATCTTGGCAAAGGTCCGTGTGAGCTCTTCCCGTGGCTTCTGAGTCCCGCCGGGAGCGCAGCGGTCGTGATATCTCGACAAGATTTTCGTTTTGATTCGTGCATAGCGATCCAAATACAAGAAGATCATTGGCCAGCTGGTGTGCTTATGTCATATTATGTATCACGTGCGCGCGCGGCCTCGAGCATCTGGGCCACGGATAGCAGCTTCTGCCGCGGCTGGCCCCGGGCGGCACGCTGCTTCTCGGTCTTATCTATCTGTATCCAGTCGGCCCAGGTGGTGTGCGTGCTGTCGCGCAGGTCAATGCCATGGGAGTGGTCCTTCGGAGGGCTCTGCGCGAGGTACTGCAGGACCTCGTCGCCAACGGCAAAAGAGTTCATCATCGTCGTCATGATGACGCCTCTGCTGCCATTAGCGATCCAGCCGCTCGCGAAGAGGCCCGGGATCAAACTGCCGTCTTGGCGCAGCACGCGGCCGCGCGAGTTGGATACGCGGTCCGCGTCAAAGGCCACGCCGAGCGCGCCAAACTCCGGGAGGGGCTGGCCGCGGTAGCCCAGTGACGTGATAAGCACGTCCAATTCGTAATCCAATTGCTCGTCCAGGTGACGTACAACCTTGTTTTCAGGGGTCAGGGAGTTTTTGCAGACGGTCAGCGCAGATATCGCGCCGGCGCCGTCCCTGCGGATGTAGAGCGGCGTCTTGAGATAGTCGGACACCCAGGCCTTGGAGTAGCCTTCCGCCGGAGGAGGGTATTTACTCGCGGACTTGCTGCCGCGGGCGGCGTACGGCAGCAGGTACTGCTGGCACATGTCAATGCGGCGTTTCGTCGCGCGGTCGAGCGGCAGCGCCGCCCACGCCTCGGGCGTGAAGTGCTCGGGCGCGATGTGGCCGCGCACGCCGCAGCGCTCGAGCTCCCACATCTCGCGCAACTCCTTGTTCGTGAACTTGCTGCCGAGGAAGTCCCGGCGCCCGATGAGACGCACCTCCTCGAGCGGCGCGCGCCGCAGCGCCTGCAGCGCGTGCGGGTTGATGTCGGTCTGGCCCCACAGCGCCTCCTCGCGCGCCGTCAGCAGCAGGCGCGCGATGTCCAGCGCAACGTTCCCGTTGCCGATGATACCCACGCGCCGCACGCGCGCCCAGTCGAACCCGCTCAGCGCGGCGTCCTGCGCGTGCCGCGGGTGCCCGTTGTACCAGTTCACAAACTGCCGTGACGTGAACACCCCCGCCGTGTCCGCCTCGCCCTCAATCCCCAGTCGGCGGTCCCCGCTGCAGCCGTAGCTCAGCACCACGGCGTCCTCCGCCGCCAGCAGCTCTCGCAGTGCGACGTCCCGGCCCACGGTGATGTTCCCCACGAATTCAAAAGAGTGCTCCCCGGGCTGCGCCGCCACGTGGTACCGGTTCGCCAGCTCCGTAAACCGGTCCTCGCAATTCTTGACCTCCGGGTGGTCCGGCGCCACCCCGTAGCGTGACAGTCCAAACGGCGTCGGCAGACTCTCCCACAACGTTACATGCAGCGGCTCAGTAGCACGAGTCAGCAGGTGCACCGCAGTGTAGAACCCCGATGGGCCGGACCCCACTATCGACACGCGCTTTCGCGCCCGGCCGCACTGGCCATATGCTCTCCTGGCTATGATCGTAGCGAGCCCCATCGCTATCCGCTGCAGTGGCACTGACTTTCCACGCTCGGCAACGAAAAAAGTCTACAAAGCATCGTTGGAGCCACCTAATCCATCATTTGCGGCGGATCAGAGACCCCAAAGGAAGCTAGACGGCGGCCAAATGGACTTCAAGAAGTTTTTGATGTTCGGCGACTCCATCACGGAGTTCGCGTTCAATACCAGAATCTCGCCAGAAAGCGGGCGAGACGAGTTCTGCGTCGGCGCGGCGCTGACCAACGCGTACACGCGCAAGCTACAGGTGACCCAGCGCGGATTCAGCGGCTACAACTCTCGGTGGGCTCTCAAGCTGCTTCCGCAGATCCTCGCGACAGAGCGCGACATCGTGATTGCGTATGTGTTCTTCGGGACCAACGATGCGGCGATGGACTCGGTCCAGACGGTGCCCCTTGTAGAGTACGTACGGAATATGACGGAGATGGTGCAGATGCTGCACGCCGCCAACATCAAGGTCGTGCTCGTGGGGCCGGCGCTGCACGACGCCCACAAGTGGCTGCGCGACGAGTCGGGCAGCGTCACGCCGGGCTCGCGCAACAACGCGAACAACAAGCTCTACAGCGACGCGCTGGCCGGCGTGGCACGCGAGCAGCGCACGGGCTTCGTGGACCTGCACCGCGCGTTCAGCGAGGCGGGCGGCGAGAGATGGTCCGACCTGCTAGTTGACGGCATCCACTATTCCGGCAGAGGCTACGAGGTGTTCTACAAGGAGCTGATGGCGGTAATCGACCGCACCTTCCCCGAGCTCTCGCCGGACAACGTGCCCTTCCGCTTTCCCAACTGGCGCGACGTTGCGCCCGATGGCTCGAACCTATGAAGGGGTGTAGTTGATTTTGACTAGAAGTGGTGCGATGCCTCATCGCATGGTGAAAAATTCTGAGCGCTGCGGGTCTGCGCTCTATGTAGAATCGTAATAAAAAGCTATACATAGCACACAGGCCGCAAGAATCATGTCAGGCGTTAGTGGGGTACCGCAGATTGATCTGGAGAAAGTCCGGAATGAGTCTGACGGATCCATGGGCGGCATGGCGAAGGGGTTGTTCAGACAAGTGGTGGAGGGCAATCCTTACTTCGCTGCAGGCGGTGGGCTGATGGTGCTGGGGACTACAATCGCGGTTCTGCGCAAGGGCGTGATCCGGCTGAGCAGCCTCGCGTACCACCAGATGCTGGTGGACCTGGAGATCCCGTCGAAGGACAAGTCGTACCTGTGGTTTTTGCAGTGGATGGCGCAGCACCCGAGCAGGTCATCGCGGCACCTCTCTGTGGAGACAAACTACATGCAGCACAACAATGGGTCGGTGACCACGAACATCAGCTTTGTGCCGGGCCCGGGGACACACCTGATCCGGTACAAGGGCGCGTTCATGCTGGTGAAGCGCGAGCGCTCGGGCCAGATTGCCAACTTTTCGAACGGGACGCCGTTCGAGACCGTGAAGCTGACCACGCTGTACCGCGACCGCGGGCTATTCACGGACCTGCTGCAGGACGCGAAGCGGCTGGCCGTGAAGGCGCAGACGGGCAAGACGGTGGTCTACACATCGTGGGCGAACGAATGGCGGCCCTTCGGGCAGCCCAAGGCGAAGCGCATGCTGTCGAGCGTGATCTTCGACCGGGGCGTCAAGGAGGCGATCCTCGGCGACGTGCAGGAGTTCCTGAAGAACGGCAGCTGGTACCACGAGCGCGGCATACCGTACCGCCGCGGCTACCTGCTATACGGCCCCCCGGGCAGCGGGAAAACCAGCTTCATCCAGGCACTGGCCGGCGAGCTCGACTACAACATCTGCATCATGAACCTTGCAGACAGCAATCTCACGGACGACCGCCTGAACTACCTCATGAACAACCTGCCCGAGCGCAGTATCATGCTGCTCGAGGACATCGACGCCGCCTTTGTCAAGCGCAAGAAGAACGACGACGGTTACACCAACGGCGTCACGTTCAGCGGGCTGCTCAACGCCCTGGACGGCGTCGCCTCCAGTGAGGAGATGATCACCTTTATGACCACCAACCATCCCGAGGTCCTCGACCCCGCCGTGCTGCGCCCGGGCCGCATCGACTACAAGGTCCTTGTGGGGAACGCAACGCCGCACCAGATCGAGCAGATGTTCCTGCGCTTCTACCCGGACGACTCGGCGCTCTGCGCGGAGTTTGTCGCCAAGGCCGTCGCGCTAGGCGTCCCAGTGTCGACCGCGCAGCTCCAGGGCCTCTTCGTGCTCAACAAAAACGACGCCGCCAGCGCCCTTTCCATGGTGGAAACGCTGAAGTACCCCAACCATGCATTTTGAAAGCTAATATCCTGTACATAGACTTACATCAAGGCCATGCCCCGTCCGCGCCTCGGTCTACATCTCCCAGCAACGCCTCCACCGCCTCATCTAGGTGCTCGGCTGTGATGTGCTTGGTGCTGTCCCTGTCTGCAAAACGCTTGGACTCCTCAATGACCCGCGAGAGCAGCTCCTGGTATAGACATGACAGCAGTATGCTCTCCGGCTCGCCCCGAACACTGATCTTCGGTATCTGCTCCCGCAGCTCCTCCAGCACGTAATTCGATACAGGCTCGTACATCGACAAACACCGCGGTCACTGCCTGCCTCCGATGGACTAGTAAATGGCCCTGAGGGTTTTTGGATCCTCGCCGCTCAGGTGAAGTGGCGCTACCTGCCTCATCTGCTGGCGATGAGCCTTATTCACATCACCGGCGACGGCACAAAGTGTTACCCGCACATGGCTATTGCCACCCATACCAAGTGCTTCGTGTCTCTATCCTTGACACTCTTGAAGGTGGTCCTCGCCGCCTCGAATACCTACCACAATTCCACCAGCTAGGTCCGATTGTCAATATGGTGACGATTACGAATGCACATACCGAGCTAATCCACGATGCGGTTCTCGATTACTACGGAAAGCGCCTGGCAACATGTTCTTCGGACAAGACAATCCAGATCTTCGAAGTCGATGGGGATTCACACAAGCTAGTAGACTCGCTGCACGGCCATGAGGGTCCAGTGTGGCAGGTTGACTGGGCACACCCCAAATTCGGGGTTATTTTGGCGTCGTGCTCCTACGATGGCAAGGTGTTGATATGGAAGGAGGAAAACGGGCGCTGGTCGCAAATCGCGGCCTATGAGGTGCACTCTGCGTCCGTCAATTCGGTCAAGTGGGCGCCACACGAGTACGGGCCTCTTTTGCTGTGCTCCTCCAGCGACGGCAAGTTCTCGGTGGTTGAGTTCAAAGAGAACGGCACGACGTCGCCGATCATCATCGACGCACATGCCATTGGTGTCAACGCCGCATGCTGGGCGCCCGCCACGATCGAAGACGACGGACAGCAGTCACAGCACCTACGCCGGATTGCGACCGGCGGGGCCGACAACCTCGTGAAGATCTGGAAGTACAACCCGGAGGCGAATACCTACCTGTTAGAGGACACGCTAGCCGCCCACGCGGACTGGGTACGGGATGTGGCCTGGTCTCCGTCAGTTCTCCCACGCGCATACCTCGCCACCGTTTCACAGGACCGCACATGTATTATTTGGACCCAGGAAAACAACCAGGGTCCATGGACAAAGACCCTCCTAAAAGAAGACAAGTTCCCAGACGTTTTATGGAGAGCTAGCTGGTCACTATCGGGAAACATTCTAGCATTATCTGGTGGGGACAACAAGGTTACACTATGGAAGGAAAACCTCGAGGGCAAGTGGGAATCCGCGGCCGAAATAGAGCAATGATCACCCCCGCACATTTTTGTACTCAGAAATAGTATGTGTTATCTTGTTATAATACGTATAGAGCGTAAAATTGTAGTTTGTACTTACACAGCGGAAACGCAAATGCAGTTTCCGAAACCAGCCTAAAGTGCACCAACCACCGCTTCGACCAACTGCTCTACGTCAGCGGACGCAGCTGCGGCGTTTACAATAACCTCTGAGTGTTCTGCCTTGCCCAAATCCAAAGGTACAGGGTTCGTATCCAAAGCGCTGGCAGCAGGAGATAGTACGACACAGTTGGTAATAAGCGATAGCGCGAGAACCCGCCAGCCGCAATGGCGCGCGACAACCACTTCAGGAACTGTGCTCATTCCAACGCAGTCTGCCCCCACAAGCCTAATCAAACGTGATTCCGCCCTACTCTCAAACGTAGGGCCCGATACGTGTGCGTACACACCTTCATGTAGACGCCGAGCAATTCCAAGCTCCTTGTGTTTGGAAAATAGTAGCTGGCGCAATTTAAGGTCGTAGGCATCACTCGTAGCAAGGAATCGCGGCCCAGTTTCATCGAAGTTCGGGCCGCGGAGGGGATGAAATCCACATAGCCCTGGGAAACTGATATGGTCGTTGATACACATGAGCTCACAAGCGCTGAACTCGGGGTTCACCGCCCCCGCTGCGTTTGTCACGACCAATACACCAATTGACCCCAATTCGTTGAGAATACGGATTGGACGGGTAATTTCCTGCGCTGTATTACCTTCATAACCATGCAGCCGACCCTTCATGAGAACAACAGGAGTCTTGTTCATGAAACCAAATAACAAGTCTCCAGCATGCCCTACAATCGTACTGGCCTTGAACCCTGGAATGGCAGAGTATGGAACGGATAGAGGCTGAGGATTACTGGAAATCACATGAGAGATGCCGCCCAATCCTGATCCGCAGATGATCAGGACCCTTGGCTTAAATTCGCACGTTGCACCGAAGTGCGCAGTGATCTCACCATTCAAGAATTCAGCAGCATCCTGGATCACAGCACGTTCCTGGTTGATATCGAATGAGGCCATGAGGATCTTTGCTTCAAGCTATAATATAGCTGCGCGCGGGTGGGATGGCACAAAAAATGATCCCGTAAAACTACCCTTTATAGTAGATTTGCAATGACGAAGATCATGCGGATGAGCCGAGCTGATATCTGCAATTGCAGGGCAGCTCAGGTGATCAAGCTGGAGAACAAGTTCTTATCATCTATATGAGTGTAGTAAGTACATATATATTGAGAGTTCTGTGTAGCTCTATGAGAGCTGCCGCATATGATAAGAACACTCGTTCAGTGCAGTAAGGCCGGTCTGGCCGAACGATGGTATTCCAGCGTAAGTCAAGATACACAGCCACTTGGTGTAGTAGACCAGGAAACAGGCCTATCGGAATATGGCACAGTATACCTTTTGGGTGAGATGGAGCGTCTTTTTGGCACGCTTTTTAATTTTTTTTTTAATTTTTTTTTTTATTTTGGGTTTTTTTTGGGTTTTTTTATTTCGAACGGTAGATTATATATACATAATCCATAATGGAATTAGTGGTTCCGTTGACTTCTAGCGCCTGGCCATAATATCGGTGATAGAAACGGAATATAGTCTGGCAAACATTGTCCGACACCAACGTCTGTTTAATGCAATTTTAGAAAGTTTAACGGATCATCAATCATTAAATTCGTCGCGGGTCTAAACCCCTGACCACACAATGATTTCACAATGGTATTAGTTGGATGATGCAAGCATGTAATTACAGTACGGCTCACGGTATGGCAACTGTGGCACTACAGGTGGGGTCAAATGGATAACAATAACCCACATGGATATTAACCGGTAGTTGTATAATGGTCCTTTATCTCTTGACTTCATAGGCTCATATTTAACGGTTTAAATTGTTGGAACTGGTGGTTTTAATGTATAGAGGCTCGCTGGTTTTGTAACAAAAAGGTAAAGAAAATGAACATAGGTCACAGGTGAAAATCTAGCAACCTAGGTAGGCGACAGTTAAAATTGCGGGGGGTTAGCAAACTGTTGGGGTGGGATGCCCTGGTGATACATTTGAGGAGGATATACCTGTGGAGGAGGCTGGGCTTGTTGGTGGGCGAGGGGGGGCTGTATCTGCTGGGGGATGGGCTGCGGCATACCTCCGAGTTGCGCTTGCTGCTGAGGATGTGGCATTTGCTGAGCAGCTCTAGCATTGCCTTGCATTGTGTCTAGAGGAAAGGGGACTGGGACAGCGCTAGTGTCCTCTGCCACGTAGAGAGATTTGTCTATTTGCGCCGGGATAGCTGCAATCTCTGTTCCCAATTCCTGTTCGATTTTGTACAAGTTGAAACGGTCGTTCCAGTTAATGAGATTGATTGCCAAACCAAGGTGACCAAATCTTCCGGACCGGCCAATACGATGGAGATAGGTCTCTGCAGTTTTTGGGAAGTCAAAGTTGATGACAACATTGACGGCCTGTATATCTATACCACGGGTTAGTAGGTCAGAGCACACCAAGGTTCTGACTTTGCCTTGGCGAAACTCGTGAAACACCTTGTTTCTTTCCTGCTGTTTCATCCTCGCATGAGAATAGTAGCATGAATAGCCTAGATCGGTGATTTTCTTGGCTAGTAACTCGACCCGGTTGGTAGAGTTACAAAATATTATAGCTTGGTTAATCTGTAGTTTGCTGAACAACGTATTCAAGCAATGCAACTTTTGCCGTTCCTCCACAAATGCGTAGTACTGCGTAATACCCTTCAACGTTAGTTCGTCCATCAGGTTAATCTCGTACGGCTTATTAAGGTGTTTTACCATGAATTCTTTAACAGTGAGAGGAAAGGTCGCACTAAAGAGCAGCGACTGGTGATTCTGCGGTAAGAAAGATAGGATCTGTTCGACCAGCGACTTGAAATCGCGACTCAGCATTTTGTCGGCCTCGTCCATCACGAAGAGGGAGCACTCGCTCAAGTCCGCCACCTTCCGTGACGCTAAATCCAATACTCTACCAGGAGTACCAACCAGAACATGTACAGGCTCGTTCAACCTCATTATATCGTCCCGCAGGTTCGTCCCGCCGGTCGTGACCATACATGATATCCCGCAGTGCTTGCCCAGAGTGCGCACCACCTGCGATGTCTGCAGTGCCAGCTCTCGCGTGGGAACCATTATCAACGCCTGAATCTTATTAACCTTCGGCTTGACGATCTCCAGCGTCGGAATCACAAATGCCGCCGTCTTCCCCGTGCCGTTTTTCGCGCGCGCTAGGATGTCCCGCCGTGCCAACGCGATTGGAATCGCCTCCTCCTGGATCGGCGATGGCCTTTCGAATCCCGCCTCAAAGATTCCCATCAAGAGCTCGCGCCGCAAGTAGAAATCTTCGAACGTATTCCCCTTGGTGTTCAACACGTCATCCGTCTGCGGCCTTGTATCCTTCTTGGGGATGTTCAGCTTTTTTTTCCAATCCTCGCTCATCGTCTATATTATGTGTACTCGCTTTGGTGGTCTATATCTATCTGAGATCACTCTAGCCCTTAAGTTCGTTTGCGGGAGTCCTGGTACGTGATCAAAGATAGCAGTAAATCGTCGGCACTGCTGCTCGGATGGTATGTGTCGTTGTTATATTATCCTTCTGTTGTTTGCCACCCGAACTGTGCAAGAGCTGGGTTCCAGAAAATTTTTCGTGAAAGCTCGGTCCCAAACATTCGTCCCGCGTGATTATAATGCATAGTCATGTGCCACGTCACGTGCCTTACCGGCGGAGGCTCCGCTGGTGGTCGTGCGAAGACCAGGGCAGCATTGGTGCTTCAGCAACGTGCGCCCTTTGCGTCGAGCACTGGTGAGGCTCCCGACGCCCACCGCCGGTCCGCAGCCAGCTGAGCGGCTCCACGCTTTATTATGTAAATGATCTACGCACGTGCAACCGCGATGCACGTTCATGGTGATGTAGAAGAAACTGGATGTGTGTGGGTGCCGCGTACTGGTACGGGAAGGCATACCACGATAGCGATATGGCACAGAGATAAGGACTGACTGTTAGGACGCGCTTAGCTAGAAAATTCCTGTCTAGGTATAGGGGCACCCCGCACAAATAAATGAGGGACATTAATGCTTCATTAGGTGCTATCGTTATTGCCCGATCGCGCGACCAGAAACGCAGGCTCCTTCTCTCTCCTCAATCGCGCGCCAGGTGAACGGAGAGAGCCATAAAGAGGCCATACCGCGCTTATATGGCGGTTGTACTGTCCACCACGCTGGTATGCGGGATAGTGACGGCCCGTTTGATGCTTGGCATCTGTCGATGAACCGACATATTAGAGCCAGCGATCTACGCTAGTCACGTGACGACCGGCGTGGCACCTGCGGTGTCGTAAGCAATGATCTGCGAGCTCACACGCCGGACACCAAGGACGACAGCGATGAGTAAGTAATGGGACACTACTAGAGATAATGGTGAGCTCTACGAGTGCGCCGACGCTCGTGAACGGTCCCTGTCTGATGGATTCAATGATGCCGTCAGCCGAGCGAACCACCCCAAGAGATAGCGGGTCTCGCACGCTTGAATTCCAATCACGTGACAGTTTCCAACACACCCACACACCCGGATCGGTGTTTTATCGATGTTGCACTGTTTGTATCACGTGACCCACAGGGGCTCATCTCGGCCAGCGCAGATGACCAGCTAGGAACCAGGCGCGGCAGTCTGCGCGTTATGAGTACATTAGCCAAAGCGGTGCGACTGGCGATGCGCTCTGTGTGTCTATTTGGACGTGTAAAAAAGCAGGCCCGCAATATTTCAGGCAGTGGGCTCGCAGAATATATTAACGGATCTTCGAAGCGACAAGAATCGCTTCACCAGGACTAGACGGTACCTGTTGCAGCGTTTATCTTTGCATTACTGGGGTTCTTATCACGAGCAGCGAACTAAGTGCGTATTTGCGTGCAGATGGCCAATAATAGAAGCAGATGAGTCAACACATCTTTCAAACCAAGAGCCTGAAACGTAAGAACCTCAAGAAATTGACGCTCGAGGCCGGAGGCAGTGAGGAGCTGGAGGGCGCAGCAAGGGGTGACATACTGCGCGCGACGGAGGACAGGCTTTCGGGGGCGCCGACGCTGCTCAAGGCCGGGGCCAGGCCCATGCGGAGCCCAGAGCCGGTCTGGGGCCTGGGGAGCGTACCGGGTCCTGCATCAGTACAGGGTGTCCTGGACATGGCTAGTAGCCAGCGCGCTGCGGAACCGGCCACCCAGCGGCCGGGTCTGTTTCACAACGGAACGCCGGACAACCAGCTACGCGGGGGGAAGCCGTGCATGACGCTGCGCATGAAGCGCATGCAGAAGCCCCTCAACTTGAACATTGAACCAGAGGGCGTGAAGTCGAAAGTTGTCATCGCGCAGCCCAGTCCAACAAACTCGGACTCATCGACTAGCGTAAGCCCCATTGTGCCCAGCAAGATCACGAGCAATAAACGCGACAACCGATTGTCGACCAAGTTCTCCCGGCTATCTATATTCCAGGATGATAACAACGACATCCAGCTGGAAGATCTCGTGCAGCTAGGCAAGATTGGGGCCGGCAATTCTGGGACTGTGGTTAAGACCCTCCACGTGCCAGACTCTCGAATCATCGCCAAGAAATCCATCCCTGTTGAAAACAGCGAGCTCGTCAAAAACCAATTGATGCGTGAGCTCACGATCATGAAGAATGTGAAGGAGCAGAAGAACATAGTTGGTTTCTATGGTGCCTACTACACCGCGATAAAAAACCACGAAATCATCATCTTGATGGAGTACATGGACTGTGGCTCGTTGGACAAGATCTCCAGTACCTACAGGCGGTACTGCAGCAGAAACAAGGTTCCTATGAACGCTTCTACCTCGTGGTTCACCGAACTGTCACTCTCCAAGATCTCTTACGCAGTTCTAAACGGGCTATCATATTTATATCAGGACTACAAGATCATCCACCGTGATATCAAGCCATCGAACATCCTTATAAACTCCAAAGGCTTTGTCAAAATATGCGACTTCGGTGTCTCAAAGAAAATGATCGATTCCATTGCTGACACCTTCGTGGGCACCTCCACATATATGTCGCCAGAACGCATACAGGGTAGTTGTTATAATACCAAGGGGGACGTCTGGTCCCTAGGATTAATGATTATAGAACTAGTGACAGGCGAGTTCCCACTTGGCGGCCACAACGATACTCCCGAAGGCATTTTAGATCTACTGCAGAGGATAGTCAACGAAGAGCCGCCCTCGCTTCCGGCAAGCGGCGACTTTTCGGCGGATATTATGGACTTCGTTAACTGCTGTTGTGTGAAGGACGAGCGTAAGCGCTCTTCCCTGCAGGAGCTTATGACTCACCGCTACATAACCAAGTACAACGACAGCGACGATTATCAAAGGACATTCAGACATTGGTGTAAAAAGATTAAAAAGCGCATCAAAGCGGATAAGATGATCCAGCGCGAGGAAATGGAGCGCGCAAGGCTCGTCAACAGGCAGCTCGAGCGCTCCGCCCAGGCTGCCATGGCCGCTAGGAGCGGCAGGTAGCGCGCCGCGCCGCCCGCGCCCCTCTCCCGACGTATAACATCTATGTATCACGTATATGCATGTATTCATAGAGCAATGTCTTTTTACCTGCTGTTCTTCTCCTTGGTATATTTGTCTGAGTTCCACAGCCAGCCTTCGGTGCCGCGAACCACCCCCAACAGCACCAGCGCGCCGCCCACCGTCCGCAGAGAGTTTCTCCACCATGCTGGATTGTATCTGTTGAACTCTTCCAAAGTAATTCCTTTGGCCTTGTCTTTCTCGTTATAGCGGAACGCACGCCCGCTGAGCAGATAGGAACCAAAGCCTAGTGCAAACGCAGAACTCATAAGCTGGCATGGAAGGCAGTCCTTGGTTTCCTCCTCTGTTAGGTCGCGCGATGGTGGAGGGTTAAATACTGATAGAATGTTGCTAACCATTTCGTTAGCCTAGTATATACTGAATTCCAGTGTGCGGACGTTCCCTTTGGGTCTGGTGATGGGTTCGCTATCTGAATTTTTCATGTACGTTTAGTATGTGAAACTGCCAAACTGGATGATTCCCTGCAACGACGCGCAGCCCATTCTGCACCAAAAAGCTCGGTATCGCATCGTGAAATGACGGCCAATAGCGAGTTTAATAAGCGGCGCCTGGAGAATATTAAGCGCAATAATGAATTGCTGAAGAAACTCAACCTTGCAGGTATCCCTGCCAGGATAAGAAGCGAGGCAGGCATCGAAGACCATCGGAAGGCATCGGGCGGGGCAGTTAAGAAAAAACAGGGCAAGGCCCCTGTTAAGAGGGAGGCGAAACCAGCACCTATTCCGACTAGGCGTTCCAGGCGTCTGCGAGGGGAGGCCGCTGATGTGGAAGGCGAGGCCGGCGCGGGGAGCGACACAGCACAGAATGTGAAACAGGAAGAGGAGTGGAAAGAGCTGAAGGAGGCGCGCGTGGTCGGTGACATAAAGCTTAGCGACCTCATCAAGTCGGAGGACGATGGCGAGCTCCTGGAGAAGTTTCGGCGGTATGCCGATAAGAGCTTTTCCGGCGGTGACTTCTTCGAGGAGCTGCAGCGGCATCAGAAGCCGAATCCAGAGGTGCAGCGGCTGCGAGAGGAGATGCGGCTGCAGCAGTATGACGTTTTTGACCCGAAGGAGTTGGCCATTGTGCACGAGCGGGTTACGGCACTCTGCTTCCATCCTTCCCAGGAGAAGAAGCTGATAGTCGGCGGTGACACAGCGGGCACGGTGGGGCTGTGGAACGTTGCGGACGAAAACCCGGACCCAGAGCATCCGGACTCCGTCCCAGATATCACCCGCTTCAAGCTTTTTTCCAGGAATGTCAGCAAAATAGAGGTGTTCCCCACAGACTCTAGCAAGATTCTAGCTGCCTCCTACGACGGCGCATTGCGGTCTATTGACATGCAGTCGCTAAAAAGCGACGAGCTGCTCCACTTTCAAAATGAACATGGTGACACGCTCGGGATCAGCGACTGCCAGTTCAGCTATGACAGTCCGAACGTGGTCATGCTCACCACCCTAGGAGGCGAATTTGCTCAACGAGACCTCCGTACCAAGCCCGATACAATGAATATTATGCGTCTATCGGACAAGAAAATCGGATGCATGGCCATTGACCCCAGCAGGCCCTACAGTGTGGCGACAGCCTCCCTGGACAGAACGCTGCGTATATGGGACTTGCGCAAGACCGTGGCCAAACCTGACTGGTCCCAGTACGAGGACTACGCCAGTCACGAGGTTGTCTCGACATACAATTCAAGGCTGTCCGTTTCCGCTGTATCGTATGCGCCCATCGACCATACGCTTGTCTGCAACGGATATGACAACACGGTCCGTCTTTTCAACGCAAGAGCCGACTTACCTTCTGAATTGCAGCCAGACTTCACCATACAGCACAATTGTAAATCGGGACGCTGGGTCAGCGTACTCAAGGCTCGCTTCAAGCTGAACATGGATGTCTTTGCCATTGCAAACATGAAGCGTGCCATCGACATATACACCAGTCGCGGTGAGCAGCTATCCCACCTGGAGACATCGACGGTGCCCGCCGTGGTCAGCTGGCATCCAATGCAAAACTGGATTGTTGGAGGGAATAACAGTGGCAAGGTTTTCTTGTTCACTGACGCTCCTCAGGAATAAGATTTTATGGTCCCTGTATGTCTTCTGGCACCGACGCCAAATGAACCGTTTACGCCCTGGCGAGAGAGAAGAAAGACACATTTTGGATTATAATAGATGCGACGACGCGCCCAGTAATCTGGTATTAACACTCAGAATGCTGGTAGTATTTATATACATTTTATAAGTACACGTGACTATAGTGTGATTCTTCGGCCATATGGCGCCATTACCAATTTGAAAAATTCGGTCACTTTTCGAGACACATACAAACCATCGGTTACCAATTAATATGGACAGGTGAGGGAAGGAAAACGGAGTTCCGGTTCTCGCGTTCTATGTCTTTATAATGTCTAGTGGTCAGACGCCTGTGCGGGCCCAGGAAGAAGGGCCAAAACTAAGGGAAGAGAAACATTATCGAGACTTCTACCCAGATCTAAATCACTCCGTACTACTACCTGTATTCACGGCCAGCGGCGAAGAAACGGCGCTTCAAGATATTGAATACAAGGCACGCATCAATGCGCTGCGGCAGCTCAGCCGTGCCAGCGGCTCGCTCAAGCAGATCATCTACAAGAACAAGGTGACCGTGGAACGGCTGGGACCGCAGTTGAAGAAAACATGTTTCAAACCCTGTAAGGTGAAGGTGACTCAGCTGAATGGCAAGTATCACGTACCTGCTGTATTCCACAGGTACGGGTACCGCAGTAACGTGCAGACGCTCAACGTGGATCTTGCCCGCCGTGCGTATATGAAGAAAACAGACGACTTACTACGGAATGAGAACGAGTTCTTTGTTGATGTATCGCGATATTTGAGGGATTTTAAGGTACAGTATGATATGGATGAGCAAGATGATTTGTATCTACAGTATTTAAACAGCGGTAAGGCGCGTGGATCCGCAAACGCTCTTTCCGCTGAACTTTTTGAAATTCTGATAACGGCATTGGAGATAGAGTGGTTCTATTTGGAACGCAAGATTCCGCAGCGGCACCCCACGAACCAGCAGTCCAGCACGCACGAATCTGAAGCCGCAATAGCGCATTACGAGCTATACGGCTCGGATGATGGCAGTGGCAGTTCTGCGGACCAGTCCTGTGCCATATGCAATGGAACAGATTCTGACAATTCGAACGCAATCGTTTTCTGCGACGGTTGCGATGTAGCGGTGCATCAGGAATGTTATGGAGTTGTATTTATACCTGAAGGCCAGTGGTTGTGTCGTAGATGCATGATATCAAAGAACAGGAAAATCAACTGCCTCTTCTGCCCCAGCAATACTGGTGCATTCAAGCAGACTGACACAGGCTCTTGGGGCCATGTAATATGTGGAATCTGGATCCCTGAACTTTTCTTTGCCAATCAGCACTATATGGAGCCCATTGAAGGTATCGATATGGTCCCGAGAAGTCGGTGGAAACTCAACTGTTATATCTGCAAGCAGAAATGTGGCGCTTGTATACAATGCAGTAATAAAAACTGTTTTGTGGCCTATCATGTTACTTGCGCCAAAAGAGCTGGTTTGTTTATGACATTCGGTGGATGCACGGTGCCAGAAGCTGCTTCGAAAAACTTCAGACCCGGCGTGAAGCTAGAAAGTTTCTGCGATAAGCACTCTCCTTCCGGGTGGGGCGATTGTCAAGTTGGAATACTAAAAACTAGACGTTACTTTGAGAATATTAAGGAGATGGTCATGCGCGGAAATCAGAGGGCCACGAGCTCGGAGGCACAACAACCGCCAACGCGGAACAGGTGGAAGACGAACCGCGGGACGCCAATTGCACCGCAACTCTTTGCTACGATTTTAAAACAACTGCTGGATAAGTTTGGTATAGCAGAGGCAGAGCAGACAGCTATTGATATATGTAAGTACTGGTCGATGAAGCGAGAATTGAAAAGGGGAGCACCACTGGTCAGAATATTCGACCCCACCTCGTTCAACTCAATGGATTCGGCGGATATCTTGAAACGGGTGGCATTTGCAGACGTACTTCTAAATGACCTTGCGAAGCTCGATGAACTGAGCACTCTGCTGGTGAGACGCCAGCAGGCGGCGCAAGCCCGCCTAGACGCTGTCGATATTATAAACGATTTAGGTTTTCATCCCGTGAGGCATCTTGTGCAGAAGAATGTCACGACACATTGGAGTACTAAAGAATTCATAGCTCTTATGAATTTTGAGCCTGCATTTGCTGGAGTGCTCGCCAAAGTTGACTCTGATCAGTACGACAGCATCGCTTCATTTTCACGTGAAGTGAGAACACTATTCGATCAGATCGCGAAGGAAAAGGATATCCCAGTTGAACTTGTATCTACAATAACGGTATGTCAGAGGCAGTTTAGCAAGCAGATAGCCAAGATTGAAGGTCTAGATGTGCACAAACTGATGTCACGCGACTTTATTTTCGAAGGAAAGAAAATAAGAGAAGTTGACTGGCATGGCCCAATTCTAATGAAAGAGGAGGAGCTCAGTGAGGTCGAAGAGGACGAACTGACTCCTGCACAGGAACGAATCCTTAAGTCGTTTCTGAGATACTAGCTCTTTTATGTAGTATTCCTGATGTTTAATCAAATAGAAATTACTGGCGGGAGAAATGTACCGATAGTGGGCAGGGTAACACCAGACATATTTGCAGCTGAATAATGGTAGTATCAGTTGAATAAAACATCTTCGCTAAACAAGCAACAAAGGACTTCAACTCTAGTCCTCAGAAGGGTGATGGGCTTCATAAAACAAGTAACGAACTGGACGAATGACGAATGGCACGATTATTTGTCGGTGAACCCGACAAGAGACGAAGTAACGCATTACAGGGTAGATCCCAATGACGAATCAGATGGCTCTATCTTGAAATCCAGCACATTCAAAGACTTCAGTAGCATAACGTGTTTGGATTATTCACAGTCTGAAGTAGGCCTTGTGGGGGTCGCCGAGAAAAACGGATACCTAAGACTTTTCAATGTATTTGAAGTGGTGACAGACGGCATGGTGGGTGGTACGAGCAGCAACGCGTTCGATATAAAGGTGCGTGCAAAGCAGCAAAGGCCGATCAATAGCGTTGGAATTAATAACAATGGGTTGGTCGCCATGGGACTAGACCGAAGCCGAAGTGATCCATCACTACAGATATGGGACGTTAACTACCAGAATACGAGCAGCAATATTGTGAACCCGGCGTTCTCGTACTGTCAGAATGAAAGCACGGTATCTTTGAAATTTCTAAATGAAACCAATATTATAGCAGCTAGCACGAACCTAATAAAAGAGGTTGATCTACGGGCTTCGACACCAGTGTACCAGCATCCCTCCCGGCTTTCGTATGACATAAAAATCAATCCATACAACAGTTGGCAGTTTTCCTCCTACGGTGACGATGGGACTTTGGCAATATGGGATAGGAGGAAGCTTGTATCAAACACAAGCTCCTCTGACTATTTGGAAGCCAAGCCCTTATTGCAGTTCGAAAAGCTAGTGGGGCATGGCGCTGCCTCCAGGAAGTATATGAATTCCTGTTTCCGCTGGTCAGCGGTCCGAGGATTGGAATTCTGCACGTTACACAACGGTGAAGTCATACGGAGATGGAGATTGGGAAGTATACCGTTATCCTCTAACGCGAGTAGCTCGGAATCTGGAGATACGACACCTGGACCACAGATGGAGGAACTCTTTGTGTCTACAGTTAATGATATTCCCACAACCTACGACCGCGTTGTGACTTTTGACTATATACCTAAGAGTAACAACGACTCGAACTTTATCTGCATGCGTCAATCAGGGACTATTTACCGTATGAGCACGCCAGGGGGTGTATGCAAAGTCGCATTTGACAACATGAACAGTTTCATGGCGACTGATAACAACAAAGGTGAAACCAAAGAGCTTCGCATTTCGTGTAGAACCCAGCAGTCTCTATCCAAAAACTTGAGGGCGGGAATGAAAAATCTAACGTTCGAAGATTTAGATCTGAGCGAGAACACGAATAACCCTGATTCAGATTCCGAAGAATCGAACTCCTTGGATAAGGAGTTTAACAATTCAGATTTTGAAACAGACGATGAGAGCGAAGAAAATGACGATGCAGCATCCGCTTGTGAGCATCGGTACCTTGTCAAGCCAGAAAAATTACTTCAGAATGATATTAGCACAATTATGAGAAAACGAGCAGCGTTAGGCTACGGTCTAGATCCGATGACCACTGTGGAACTGATAGACCAATCAAAGTCATTGCAAAACAACGCTTACATTAGAAACACTTGGCGCTGGATAGCTATAGCGAAATCTTCCGTGGACGACGGCACGATGGTTTCTGGTGAATTGGACCTGGGCTATGAGGGTATTTATGGTATTTGGAACGGGTTAGATGGTCTGTCAAACCAAGCTAGATACAAAGAAGGTAGTGCGTTCACAGAAAAACAACTTAACCGTGAACTTGAGAAGATCATCCTGATGAGGGGAAAGACGAGACTACGCCTGGAAACGGCACGACATATCGGGTCCCTGGTAAACACGTCGAAACCGATCCAGCGCAAACTCTGTATGATTATTTCCGGTTGGGATCTCACCCCTACCGAAATTGAGGAAAAATACATGAACCTCATATCGCTAAATAACTACGAGAAAGCAGCGGGCTGGGCTGTGTTTTTCGGCGACGTTCAGCGAGCCATTGAGATACTCAGCTCCGCTAAGAAGGAGCGCCTGCGGCTGATCGCTACGGCCATCGCTGGGTACCTGGCATATAAGGACCAGCCTGGCAACAACGCCTGGAGGCAGCAGTGCAGGCGCCTGTCCTCGGAGCTGGACGACCCCTACCTGAGGATTATTTTCTCGTTCATCGCGGACAATGACTGGTGGGACATCCTTTATGAAAGCGCTATATCCCTCCGGGAAAGGCTGGGCGTCGCGCTGCGCTTCCTCAATGACGGAGACTTGACCCGCTTCCTGCACCGCACAGTCACCAACGTGATCGAAAACGGCGAGCTGGAGGGCCTCATCCTCACCGGAATCACCCCCAACGGCATCAACCTCCTCCAGTCCTACGTTAGCAAGACAAGCGACGTGCAGACTGCCGCCCTGTTGTCCATATTCGGCTGCCCCCGTTATTTCTGTGACACCCGTGTCGACGAGTGGATCTACATCTACCACAACATGCTCAACTCCTGGAATCTGTTCACCATGCGCGCCAAGTTCGACGGCCTGCGCACCAAGCTGTCACGCAACAGCCAGGGCATCGTCAAGTGCACCGTGCGGCCCCGCCAGATGTACATCCAATGCCTCAAGTGCAACAAGAACATCAACAAGCCCGCGGACGCAAACCCGCTGCTCCCGCGCCAGGGCAGCGGCATCAAGGGCATCCCCGCCAAAAAGTACGCCTGGAACAGCAGCAACCCGAACACCCACGGCGCGCCGTCCCAGAAGTACCTCTGTCCGCACTGCGGCTCGCCGTATCCCCGCTGCGCGATCTGCCTGCTCCCCCTCGGCTCGGGCTCGCTGCCCATCGTCATCAGCGGCTCTGCAGACCATGCCGTCACCCGCCATATTCCAGAGGGCCAAGACCCCGCGCTCTACGAGAGCCGCCGCCTCAAGCTCAACGAGTGGTTCAGCTTCTGCCTCAGCTGCAACCACGGCATGCATGCTGGCCATGCCGAAGATTGGTTTGAGAAGCACTTCATCTGCCCCGTCCCGGGCTGCACATGCAACTGCAACGACTAGAAACTGCCACCCTGCTCTCCGCCGCGCCAGCGCATTACAGAGCCTCCGCAACACCCGTCACTAGCTAAGCAATACCATATAGAGCCTCTCAGTCATCTTGAGCCCTCCACGGCCCGGCACTGTCACTGTAGACGATGTTGCAAGGTCGCTTTTCTTCTTCAGGATTTGGAAGGTAATTAAGCCGTTAGGCGAAGCTATCAGTGGCAATTCCTTTGTCTGGTAAACAAAAAGGTTTGTGCAAACAACACGACCAGGTAGAGCTACCAGTAGGTCAATAGGTTTTGGGACTTAAAGGCTTGTGTCGATTTTTTTTTTTGCTTTGGCCCAATATCAAGGTTGCTTTGCGCGGAAAGGTATCAAAAGGTCACATATCGATTTTACGATATATTACTGGGAACCAAGTATCGCTGAGAAGTTCCAGGACGCCGTTAGTTGTGGATTTGCTTGCCAGCGGCTAAGTAGAAGAAATACTAGGCAGGTTCGGTGCGGAAGCTTAGTAGATTGGGTGTTTCGTTAGTGGCGGCCTCAGCTTTGTTTTGTGTATAGTGGGTTTCTGCTGAGTCAGTTTCGCCCGGGACACGCGGAACGGCAGGGAGAGTCACACACGCCTTTAAAGGCGTCTGAGGTCCGGGACGGTACGCGGCAGTACATGGGAGCAGCGATGATGAACAACGTTGAACAGGACATCCTGCGCAAAATCGAGCGCGAGCGGAACATCATCCAGGGCGCGTCAAACTTGAAGAAGCGGACGGACAATGTGATGGTGATCCAGAAGTGCAACACGAACATCCGCGAGGCACAGCAGAATATCCAATACCTTGAGGACACGCTCAAGAAGCTACACCTCGAAAGCCAGGCGGTGGCGGTGTCACAGGTCTATCCGGGCTACAGGCAGCTCAGCACGATGGCACCGCACGAGCACCGTTTCTCGCGTCTCGATTTGTCGAAGTACGACTGTCCATCACTTTCACAGCGCATACAGTACATGCTCCAGCAGCTCGAATTCAAGCTTCGCGTTGAACGTCAATACCAAGAAGCGAATGACAAGTTGACCAAGTTGTACCAGATTGACGGCGACCAGCGTAGCAGCTCGGCAGCACAGGGAGGTGCCCAGGAGTCAAAACAGCGGATACAGCTATTGACGAAGGCTTTGAAGAAATATCAGGCGCTCAATGTCGACATGGAACAGCTTAAAGAGCAAGCTGATGACGCACTAAACTCTCAGCAGAAGTTTAGACGCAAACAACTAACCGGCGAGTTCACTATTGGACTTACTGCTATCCGCGATATAGATCACATACAATCACCGCTGTTTTCGAAAAATCCCGAAACCATTATTACTGTCAAAGTTGACGATGTTGTTCGGGCTAAGACCAAGCCAACCAGAACTGATAGATGGCATGAAGAGTTTACCATACACGTGGACAAGGGTAATGAACTGGAGATTACTGTATATGATAGGATTAATGATCGGATTGTTCCTGTTGCCGTCATGTGGTTATTACTATCGGATGTTGCTGAGGAAATCCGTAAGAAAAAGGTAGGACAGGTGGGCTCCCCAACGTGGCTCGAAGCTGCCAGCCAGCTTCCCGATGCTTCGGATCCATATTTGAATACTTCCACTGCTCATCTTCCGTTGGGGGGGTTGCCTTTGGCAACTCTCGACCAGCCACCGCCTGAATCTGCTCCTGATACGGCACACGCTCAGCCCATTACAACGAGCGCGTGGTTTGTCCTCGAACCTGCAGGTCAAATAATGTTGACTTTAGGGTTCAGCAAATCCAACCAGAACGTGAGAAAAGATATACCGGGCGGGCTTCGCCGCCATGGTGCTATAGTGAATAGGAAAGATGATGTCTACGAGAAGCACGGTCACCATTTTGTGCAGAAGTCTTTCTATAATATAATGTGCTGTGCTTATTGTGGTGACTTTTTGCGTTACTCAGGATTCCAATGCCAAGACTGCAAGTTCTTATGTCACAAAAAATGTTACAATAATGTTGTTACTAAGTGTATCGCGAAGACTAGCACGGATGGTGACCCTGAGGAGGCTAAATTGAATCACCACATTCCACACAGATTTGAGCCTGTGTCTAACCGTGGGACTAAATGGTGCTGTCACTGTGGTTATATTCTACCATGGGGTAAGAAAAACGTCCGGAAATGTAGCGAATGCTCAATCATGTGCCATACGCAATGCGCTCATTTGGTACCTGATTTCTGCGGGATGACTATGGAGATGGCCAATAAGATTTTGACTACTATCCAAGACACAAAGCGGAATCAACAGCAGCGCCAAAAGTCGTCACCTGCTGGACAGATGCTAGAGGATGCAAGCAAGATGATACCTTATAATACCACGGGTAGCTCAATTGAAGCTCGGGGAGGTGCAGCATTCTCCAAGAGACCGACTGCTTCTACAGAGACATCGCCAACTTCACAGCTCTTGGCCGAGGACCACTCTGTCCAGCCATATCCAGATATATCTAATCTACCATCAGCTACCTCGTCCTCAGAGCCACAAGATAAACATTCTAAAAGACAAACGCGCCTAATATATGATGACGATGATACGACTGAAGATAGTGCTTATTACAGGTTTTCTGAAATGACTGGTCAGAAGGAAGCTCAAGCAGAATCTGCTACTTTGGATCCTGGTTCGGTCTACTTGCTCAATGATGAATTACTTGATGATCACCCAACCACTGCATTGATGTGGCAAACTATGAAAGAAGAGGAGGAACAGAGGTGGTTATTGGAGCAGAAGAAGAAAGAAATCAGCAAGCAGATAAATCAGGAGGCGCCTTCACAATGGGATCCACAACAAAACCCATTTAATTCGGATCCCTCGGAAAGTATAACACAGCGTACCTTGGCCGCCGAAGCAGAAACCTCAGTGCAGCTTTCAGAAGCTCCAAAATCTTTGTCATCAGCCAACTATGACAACTACGTTAATTGTGCCTCTAATTTGGAACTTCCCTCGGAGGAAATGGAATCAATACCCCAGCATCCACCTGCACCACTTTCCCCACCAAAAGCGCAGCCGGTACAGCCGGCAAGTGGTAGGCATAAACGCAAAACACCAAAACGGCGCAAAGTAAGTCTGGATGACTTCATTTTGTTGAAAGTTTTGGGGAAAGGGAATTTTGGGAAAGTTCTATTGGCACGTTCAAAAAACACAGATAGGCTCTGTGCAATTAAGGTATTAAAAAAGGATCATATAATTCAAAACCACGACATTGAAAGTGCTAGAGCAGAGAAGAAGGTCTTCTTGTTAGCAACCAAAGCGAAGCATCCATTCTTGACTAATTTGTACTGTTCTTTCCAGACAGAGAACCGCATTTATTTTGCTATGGAATTCATTGGGGGCGGCGATCTCATGTGGCATGTGCAGAACCAAAGGCTCTCCGTTAGGCGGGCCAAGTTTTATGCAGCTGAAGTGCTACTTGCGTTGAAATACTTCCATGATAATGGCATTATTTACCGTGACTTGAAGTTGGAGAATATCTTGCTAACCTTGGAGGGACATATCAAAATCGCAGACTACGGTCTCTGCAAGGACGAGATGTGGTTCGGTAACCGAACTTCCACGTTCTGTGGTACCCCGGAATTCATGGCACCAGAGATCTTGCGCGAGCAAGCCTACACCAAGGCGGTCGACTGGTGGGCATTTGGTGTCCTACTCTACCAGATGTTGCTATGCCAGTCTCCGTTTTCAGGTGACGACGAGGACGAAGTTTTCAACGCTATCTTGACAGACGAGCCCTTGTACCCAATAGACATGGCTGGCGATATCGTCCAGATATTCCAGGGTCTACTAACGAAGGACCCCGAGAAGCGTTTGGGCGCCGGCTCCCGTGACGCGCTCGAGGTGATGGAGGAACCGTTTTTCCGCAACATCAATTTCGATGACATTTTGAACTTGCGGGTGGAACCCCCCTATATCCCCACCATCAAAGCTGCAGATGACACTTCCTACTTCGAGAAGGAGTTTACTGCCGCTCCTCCGACTTTGACTCCATTACCTTCCATTTTGAGTTCTAATCTGCAAGAAGAGTTCCGTGGCTTTTCCTTTATGCCTGATGATCTTGTGCTATAACCCAACACTACAAATGACACTATTTTAATTTGTTATCTAGTTTCACATCTGATTGTTATCTTTGTGTTGTTTAGAATATGTATTTTCGATGACTGACAATTAATACGGACACTAATTTATCCATTGAATAATGTATCTGCATCGTCCGTCACCAACTTAGCTAAGCTAAGGGGTCACCCGGACATGATGTCAAGCCAGTATGGCTTCCTGAGCCATGTGCCAATGTTAGCTGCGCAGCAACACCTATCCTGAAGACAGGGCCAGGCGTAAGAGGGCTGACCAGTTAACGCAATGTTCAAAAGCCGTCGATTGAAGAATGTTACCAATGCGCTGAAGTCCGTTCGAGGCGGGGACTCTGGACATCTAAATGGCAAACTTTTTGAGTTAACAGAGGTATGCCGGTCTGGCGTAGGAGGAAATGTGGTCGCTATGGCGTTCGACCCTGTGCAGAGCCTGCTAGCAGTGGCCACTGAGACGGGGGAGGTGCATGTGTACGGGAAGCAGCAGGTGGAGGTGGTTTTCACGCTGAAAATAAAGGCAGCTAAGGCCATGCGGTTTGTCAAGGGGGTTTACTTGGTGGTTGTGGATAGGTCTGACGGTTTGACGGTGATATCTCTGCATAGAAAGTGCATTTTAGCGTCGATATATGCCCCGGGTAAAATAACGGCGGTGGAAGTGGACCCTTCGGTGGATTGGATGCTGCTGGGCCTGCAGAACGGGTCCGTGATCGTATACGACGTCGACCGGGACGTGCTCTCGCCATATATGATTGAGAACCTACAAAAGTCCACGGTGTTTCCTCGGGAGCGCTCGTCTCCTGTTGTTTCGATCCAGTGGCATCCCAGAGAACTGGGGACGCTACTGATAGCGTATGAGCGTGTTGTGGTGACGTATTCGTTGGTCGAGAACTGCATCAAGCAGCAATTTGTCTACGAGCTCCCGCCGGGTGCACCTGGAGGTGATCCTGGCGCAGACATAAACAAGCCACGTGCGCCCTTTGTTGTGCAGGCGCTCTATCATCCGAATGGACTACATATCCTGACGGTGCATGCAGATAACAGTTTAGTCTTCTGGGATGCAAACAACGGGGAACTGATACAAGCTCGGACACTCTTCGATATGGATGTGCATGTGCCCGGTTCTTATGAGAATCTCAATGGAATGAGAAACGACAGAATCAAGAAAGTGGCGTGGATATGCGACGCGGATCCGGAAAAGACCTCTCTCCTTATTGCAGGAGGCACAGCGCCGCACGGTACAGAGACATTTGGATTGACCATGTTAGATTTCGGCACCACCCCGAAATACTCAGTTACCTCATATGAAAAAATGAGCCACTATTACAGTAATCCTGTGCGCCAGAAGTCTTTTATGCTCCCCAGTGAATCGTCCATAGTCGATTTCCTTCCGCTTCCCAGAAAATCACCCTACTTTGCGGGGAATCACGATCCATCACTTATCCTAGTACTGCTGGCAAACGGTGAACTTGATACGCTCTTGTATCCTTCCGGTAATGTCACACATCGCGCTTCGTTATTCCCGCAGAGCCTGTCCTGGGTTAGGCCAACAGTTACCGTAGCTACTGCGGCAAATATCCCGACCAAACAATGGCTGGGCATGATGTCCTGTACCTACAACAAGGATCATTTTCTGAAAGGTGGTGCGCAGGTGCGTAAAACTGCAAGACGCCATTACGGCAGAACGGCCTTTATTACGGGTCACTCGAATGGATCGGTCAGGATTTGGGATGCGTCGCATCGTGAACTGGAAGAAACTTCCGTATTTAACATTAACGTTGCTCAGGCTCTGGGTACTACGGATAACGTTGCCGTAGAGCATGTCTCGTTCGCGGCTGAAACAGCAGAATTAGCCGTGTCCGTGTCGTCAGGGGACGTGCTACTCTACAAATTCCAGGACAATCCAATGTTTAATCCAAATGGAGTGGCTGGTGAACTTGATGGAAGTTTTGCTCGGTTAGGGATTGGCAATATGTCGGAATTGTTGGTAGATGTATCGGACAGGGCCCCTTCTCATATGAAAGTGGGATTTTGCCCCCTTTCCGCTGTGAGAGCTAATCTAGGCAAGGTCAGCGCTGTAACCAACAGCAATATTGGCTTTGTGGCTGTTGCATACGAAGACGGCTCCCTATTGGTTATCGATAGACGGAAACCTGCAGTGATTTACATGGAGAATCTTAGACGGTTGAAGCTTAAAAGTGCTTATGTAAAAAGCATTGAATTCTCCATCATGGCATTCCGGGATGACGGCTATTCCAGCATTCTATTATTTTGTGGGACCGACGCCGGTGAATTACTAATCTTTAAAGTACTTCCAGAGCTGTCTGGCCGATTTGTGGTGAATTTTGTCGATAACTTATCACTCCATGACCAATCACCTATCTTGAAGGTTGAGACCCTGTCCATAGAACATGCTTCCAGCTGTCAAGCGAGCATTGGAAAAATGCAGGAGCTAAAAACAGGAACTATTATTCGTGGGTGTGTCGTACTAACTAGTGGATCTGGCATTCAGTTAATTACTGACTGGGCCGTTAAACCCACCTGTAAGTCTTTTTCTGTTCCGCTGGCTACGACAGGCTGCGCGTTCGTTCCTTACAAGGGCGCAAAAGACCAGCTGCTCACTGGAATTATTCTGATTGCACTGCAGATTAACTCGGAAATTAAGCTGCTTAGTCTTCCTGATCTAAAGGAGCTCAAAACTCTTGTGCCCCCCACCACTCCCCAGGCTCAGTATCTCCGGAACTCCTCTGTGCTTCACAATGGCGACCTGATGCTGCGAGTCGGGCCGGCTGAAGCTATCCTATTTTCTATTCTTCCGGGCCAATCTCAGGATAACACCTCTGCTGCAGATGCGGAGACAGACGTTCTCTACAATCCGAAGCTACACTTCCCCGCCAGACCACATGTGGGGGCGCTACAGTGGGCTCGCGGCAGCATGCTTGTAAAGTGCGACGAGCTCGCTGAGCTTCTATCCGGAGGTAATCGCCCCCCTCCCAAGTACCCGGAGAGCAAGCTCTCTTCGGTAGCTCACTCTGCGTCCTCCGCCAGCCCCTCATCGGAGGCAGATCAAGAGACACAGTACCAGGCTCCCATGAAGCATTCTCAGAGGGGCAACGCCTCCTGGAGGTCCTTTACCAAATCTGTGCAAAACGGCATAGACTATCTCGAAGATTCTGTGAACGACTATGCCGCAGCTGCCAACAAGAGCATGAATGACGCTCTCGAGCAAACCCGCAAAGATATTGTGAAGGGCGCTTTCAAGAGTAAAATGGGCATCTAATACCGCAGGACTGTCCCGTCCTCGAGCGCGTATTTAGAGCTGGTTCCGAGAGCTGGTATTTAAACATATAACAGACGTTTTCGGTTGCTACTAGTTAAACCTACTGTCAGCACATCCGCCAGACTCAGCCGATAGTTTAGGATCACCGTAGCTAATGCTCTGGTTCTGGATGTTCTATGCGGAAATTGACTTCCTGTACTCACATTCGGTATTGCTACGAGGAGACTAGTCGATGCCCGGAGGACAGCTCACAGTGGAAGTCCCTGCACCCCGGGCGGATACTGGCAGTGGCCCCAGTGGCGCCCACGGTGCCGCTAATAGACGTATAACTATCAATAGAGACGGCTGTGTTAATCCATCGCTAATAGAGTCGTTTCTCCGCGAACTACGGCGTACTACCGACAATGTCGTCAATCAACGTACCAATGACCTACAGAATGCACCTGCGCAGGAACTCGGGGCGCGCTGCGTGGACTACGTCGGTAGCACGCTGCTACCTGCCTGGCACATACGAGGTCAGGTCATAGACTTCTGCGCCACACAAGCGTCCCAGATCCGAGCGAGTCTCCAGCTTGGTGGAGACGAGTCCCACGTGCCAGCGGCGGTCGACCCAACTGTAAACCCCTATGTCACTGTGGAGGAGCAGGAGCGTCACCGCGCCCGCCTGGGCGATGTGATGAAAATGGAGAATTGGGTAGCTAACCAACGCGAGATCGAGCGCATACTGCAGCGCACAACTCTCGCTCGAGTCAACTCCGTCTGCGGCCAGCTGGACGAATTTGCGAGTCAGGTTCAAGCGCTGACCGATCGGCGCAATAATTGACAGGAAGGGGCTCTTACTCCACTACTTGGCGAGATTTGTGCTCTATTCCGTAACCATTTTGGTCCCCGTTCCTTTCAGACCGCTGTTTCAAAATGCACATGCCCGAGATTACCCATTCTATTGATCATAAACATATTAATTTAATGCGGCAGGTGATAATGAATGTGGCCATGTTCGAGGATCCATCGAACGTCCATTTTATACGACGACATTTTTATACAATTTTTATTTAATAATGAGGATTTGGCATTCCCTCAAACTCGCTGACTAGAAGTTAGCTGGTGCTAGTAGTGTAGCTGGGCTAATGTCGACTGAATTGCCGTTGCCGGTGCTGGAGGATTATTTTGTGTCCGCAGCTAATGCCTTCCTGCCAGATGAATTCCCAGTGAAAGAATTGCAAGATGAATACTATCGACCTTGGGAAACGATTGTGAGTAATCTACCGGCGCTATTGTTGGCGCGACAGCTGCGGGATGTGGTGGACCAGCTGAAGGTGCTGGAGGTGAAGAAGGAGCTGTTCGAGGATATGCGGCAGCTTCGGCGCGCATATTCGGTGTTGGGCTTCATCGCCAATGCGTATGTGTGGGGCTACGACGATGCGTGCGACACGATTCCGGAGAGTGTGGCGGCGCCGCTGCTCAAGGTGAGCGAGGCCCTTGGGCTGCCGCCGCTGGCGACGTATGCGGGGCTGGTGCTGTGGAATTTCTGTCCGATCTTTGAGGATGAGGCGCTGGCTGGGGGCTCCGTGTGGGACCTGTCGAACCTGCGGACGATCAACACATTCACGGGTTCGATGGACGAAAGCTGGTTCTACCTGATCTCTGTATTTTTTGAAAAGCGTGGCGCACAGAGCATGAACGATGGGCTCAACGCCATCCGCGCGGTCAGGTCAGGGGACCGTGCGGGTGTGGTTGCCCATCTGCAGGCACTGGCGGAGGGGATAGATTCGCTAGGGGCGCTACTGGGGCGTATGGAGGAGATGTGTGATCCATATGTATTCTACTATCGCATCAGGCCATATCTTGCGGGCTGGAAGAACATGGCAGATCTCGGTCTACCGAATGGGGTCAGGTACGGTGATCGTGGCGAATATCGAACCTATGTCGGCGGGTCAAATGCGCAGAGCTCCTTGATCCAGATGCTCGATATACTGCTCGGAGTGGAACATTTTCAGACGGGCGTCAGTAAAACAGCGGGAAGGAGTATTTCAGCGGGAAGTAATGGAAACGGTTATATTAACGATATGAGAAACTACATGCCTGAAGGGCATCGGCTATTTCTGGCACACCTCCAGCAGGTGGCCAACATTAGAGACTACGTGTTGTCGCATAATTTTGACGCAGAGCTGGTCCTTGCCTACGATGCATGTGTCTCGATGATGAAAAGCTTCCGCGACAGGCATATCCAGCTTGTGACTCGTTATATCGTCCTGCAGGCTAAGAAAAAAGAGCCATCTACCAAGCCGCACGCGACGCTCAGGAGCGGGCTGTCTAAGCACTCTGGCACTATGGAGCAACGTGGGACTGGCGGTACCTCGTTGATTCCGTTCCTCAAACAGTGCCGAGATGAAACGGGCAGTGCCGCGGCCAGCGCATGGGGCAAGCGTATTTTATACCATGGTGTGCTGCGAGTGAAGGATAACTCCATACTCGATCTGCCAAAGAAGGGAGTCCCTGTCGTTGCTTCGCGTTCAGATGAGCTTGTGAATAGTTATTCGGAGCAGGAAAATCATCTTCCAGGTCATTGGTAACACCGCCCGTCTTGTTGGACGTTAGGCAATCTTCATGGTGCCAAAAAGGCTGCCTGCCGCTGCCCAGTTGAAATATGACTATAAAATTATATATGTACTGGGAGTCGGTTATATATTAGAAGTATCACTCACAAACTCCGTAATAGACGTTCAACCTCGTCCATACCATCGACCCGGATTTCGGCTAGCTTGTTCTTGACGACTTTAACGACGTCCGCAGCGTCAATCAGCTCGCCGTCGTCGTCCGCAAATTCGGGGCCCAACCGCTTGACACGTAATTTGCCCTCCAAATACTCCTCCTTGCCTAGAATCACTGCCAGTGGGCAGCCAGACTTTTCTGCGGCCTCAAACTGTCTTCTGGGGTTGGCCTTTGACTTGTAAACGTATTCGGTGTCAATGCCAGCATCCCAGAGTTGTTTTGTCACCTGCATTCTTTCAGGCAAGTAGCCAGTCCAGTCCTTCCCTCCTCCGAAGGCCATGACGAAGACCTGAGTACTTGTGGGTCTGATAGAGGAGGCTCTTTCAGAACGCTGCTTGATCAGAGAGAAAATTCTCTCAACACCAAAAGACAACCCGACGCAAGGAATGGAAACGGACTTCTTGCCAGAGGCCTCTGCAAACATGCCGACAAGGTTGTCGTAACGGCCACCGGCGGCAATGGAGCCGACACCAACGTATTCGGAGGCATCTTCGGCATCCTTAGCCTTCGCCTTCAATTCTTGGGCGTTCGAAGGAGGAGCAGAAGCGCCAGTCACCGCCTCGTAAATGACACCGGTGTAGTAGTCAAGCCCTCTTGCTAGGGAGAGATCAAAAGAGATGAACTCATTGATGCCAAATGCTCTCGTGTACTTTGTCAACGTAGCCATTTCCTCCAAACCCTGTTTTGCCTTCTCGTTGGACGTAACCGCAGCGTCAGCGGCCAACTTCTCGTACACTTCCTCTAGCGAGCCGCTGAGTTTGACATACTCACCAATTTTGTCTGCGGTAGCTTCGGATTGCCCTTTCTCAACGGTTATTTCCTTCCGAACAACTTCCCATGGAGACTTGTCCAGCTTGTCCACCGCTGAAGAAATCTTCCGGACGTCCTCTTCCTTCACACCAGCAATTTCAAAAATACCATCAAGGATCTTGCGGTGGTTCAACTTTATCTTGAAGTCCTGGATGCCCAGCCCAGTTAGACCTTCGACCAAAATCGACAGACACTCGGCGTCCGGAACCATGGACTCGTAGGAGCCCGCAATGTCAAAGTCGCACTGGTAGAACTCCCGCATCCGTCCCTTTGTCATTGCTGGCTGGTCCCGCCGGTAGACCTTGGCAATGTGGTAGCGCTTGATGTTTTGGATGTTGTTCATGGCCACAAACCGCGCAAACGGCACAGTCAGATCGTAGCGCAGCGAGCACAGTTCTCCGCCCTGATCCTTCAGGTCGTATATCAGCTTCGAATCCTCGCCGTATTTGCCGGCCAGGATCTCCCGCAGCTCGAACACAGGCGTATCGATGGTGACACCGCCGTGGCGCCGGAACATCCCTGAAAGGCGCTGGAAAATAGCTTCACGGATCACCATATCTTTGTCCGCCCAGTCCTTGGTGCCCTTCGGAGTTTTCAGCGACACCTGCAGCTTACTCTTCTTGACGTTTTCTTTCTTGGCCCCACTAGAAGCCATAACGCCTGCGGAAACTTCCTTTTGCTGTGACATTATCCGACTGAATGTTGTAAAAGTTGATTTTAAGTTGATTCTAGGCAAATTACGCATCCACTAGTGCTACAAATCCACCAAGTCGACTGGACTATGCAACGCCCACTCGAATAGCCTTGGTGATGCTCTGAATTTTTTCAACCTCGAACAATTCGAAGACCCAAATAGGCGATTAACGAAAATAACTTAATACGAGACTCGAGATGAAGGGGATGAGAGTTACGGCAGTGTCTGCTATGAATCCTACATAGGCGCCTTACCTCCTGTTCTTGGCCAATTCGATTTGCTTCACGGAATCCTTGAAGTCAGGGGTGCTGCGGAACGAAACATTGCCGTCTGGCCCGACCGACGCATAGCTGAGGTAGTTCTTCGCGTCTGAAACCTTCAGCTCAGGCAGCGAGTCCATATCTGTGGTGTAGAGTGGCTGGGGCGCAGCGCGGGCTGGCACGCTGGGAAGAGGAGCGCTACCGCTGTACATACTCTGGACCATGAGCGTGCGGGGCCCCCGAATCTTGACGAAGTCGGAAGGCCCGTGGAGGTAGCGGGCGTATAGGCGCTGCGCCAGGCTGCGGGCGTGCGAGGCTTGTGCGGAGAACCAGCGGCAGAGGTTGGACCACTCCACGTGCACTCGGCGATCCGCGCTGAGCGACACGAGTGGTGGGACCACGCGGGCCGCGCGCGCCGGCGGAAGCATGTCGTATGGCGTGGCGCAGGCGTGGATGTCTGCTGGCGCCGCGCCGTTGATCGCCAGCAGGTGCCGGCGCTGCAGGATGAGCTCGTCCGCCGCGTCCTTGAGGTCGACGCGGTACACGGTGCCGTAGCCGCTAAGTAGCAGGCTGCCGCGGCCCTGCGCCAGCTGCAGCTTGGAGCCCAGCGGGTGGGCGCGCCGCAAGGGCCACCGGAACGGGCCTTCCTGTATGACGAGCGACGAGTTGGACTCGTAGGCCACGACGGCGTCTCGGCCGAAGACGAACCAGTCGGACGTACCGTCGAGTGTCAGCGGGCAGAGCGTGCGGCCCGCGACGGGCCGCGCCCGCCACAGCTGCTGCGACATGAAGTTGGGCGCCAGCAGACAGTTGAGGTGCGCGGGGCTCGACAACCGGTAGTAGATCGACGCCTTCAGCGAGCGGTACCGGAGCATCCGCGCCGCGGGCTGGAGCCACTGGTGCGACATCGCGATGTCGCGCAGCCCGGACCGGTTGTACAGCGACACCATGCAGCCGCGCCGCACGTAGAGCGACGTCCCGGCCGGCACGGCCGCCCGCGCCAGTGTCCCGGACTCGCCCAGCAGCTCGAACTGCGTGCTGCCGAGATCCTCCGACGGGAACAGCGCCTTCGCTGCTGCATTAGGCGCCAGCAGGCGCGCAATGGGCGGAACGCTCGACGACCCAGGCTTCACAAGCGATATATATCTCCTAGAAACGCTAGACATGAGCGGGGACAGGCAGTACGTGGCGCGCGCGAGGCCTTTGTTCAACGCTGAGATCCATTTTTTTTTAAGGCAGGCCTGTTGCTCGACCAATGAAGACCCCAGCAGAAAGCCGATGCGGGTAACGCGCCGCCGGCGCCGCCGGCCGCGTGCTTCCCCAGCTGGCGCCGGCCGCTGCACGCCGTCCCCCATTGCTATGTAGCCCACCCCTGTGTTCGAGCGTCGCATCGACGTTCGGCAGCGAAAGCACGCTCCCGCGTGCAGCACACCCCACGGACAAAAACAGGCGCGGCCCGCTACTCCTCGTCCTGCACGCCCTCCTGCTGCTTGACGAACAGCGCGCTGCTGAGCGAGAAGATGCGGTCCTGGTCCTGGAAGTGGTGGCTGTCCTGCGACGCGTGCTTGCCGAACCCGTCGAACCCCTTCACGATCGTGCCGTACTTGCTCGACGCGTTGCCGGACAGGTACTCGGTCTCCTTGTCGAAGATCTCCTGCTGTATCTGGTCCCACTCCTGCTCCTGCACCTTCTTCTCGTGCAGGGCCTGCTTCAGCTTCTGCTTCAGCTCCTCGTACTCCTTCCTCTGTTTCTCCATCCCGCGGCGCAGCCCGAGCTCTACAATTTCCGACGGTGGGCAGACGACTATACCTGGCAGAAGCAGTGCAGCGTCCGGCCTGGCGGTGTAGCGGAGTGTTGGTCATCGTGGAGCAGACAGGGCGAAATTTCAGCGCTGAAAATTGAGCGACGCGCCCACCGCAAGATCAAGCTGGAGGACAAGAGCGAGAACATGGCGCTAGAGAAGGCAGTAGTGCTGCACTTTGGAAAGCACTCGACCGTGGCGGGGTTCAGCAACCGGGACCTGCCGCAGTGCATGCTGCCGTCGGCGTACCTGATGCCGGACGGCGGGGAGCCCGTGTACGGGCTGTACGAGCTGATGCAGGCGAAGGAACACGACATATACACGCTCTTCGACAACCGCGGGGTGCCCACGGACTGGGAAATGCTGGAGCGGTTCTGCCGGTGGATATACGCGACGCAGCTGCGCGTGGGCCCGGAGGAGCTGCCGGTGTGCATCACGGTGCCCCCGGACCTGTCGGCGACGGTGCGCAGCCAGTTCCACGAGCTGGTGCTGTGCAAGCTGCGCGCGCCGGTGCTGCAGCTGATCAGCGAGCCGCTCGCGGTGACGCTGTCGCTGGGGCGCAGCACGGCGCTGGTGGTGGACGTGGGCGCGTCGAAGGTGACGGTGACGCCCATCGTGGACGGCAGCGTGGTCAAGACCGGGATCCTGCGCTCGCGCTACGCGGGCGACTTCCTGGACTTCCAGCTGATGAAGGCGCTGGACGACCGGCCGGACGGCACGTCGCTGTACCACTGGCAGCAGTCGCGCACGTGGATGCGCGACTTCAAGAACACGATGCTGCAGGTGTCGCTGATGCGGCTCAGCGAGGTCGAGAAGCAGCTGCAGAAGCAGTCCATCAGCTTCATCCCCATCCCGCTCGAGGGCCGCAAGCACTTCCTGTTCAAGCGGCAGAAGACCGTCACGTGGGACCTCAAGCAGTGCTACCGCATCCCCGAGTCGCTGTTCGACCCCAGTTCCGTGTCGCCCGAGTTCGACAGCGCGGACGGCCTGTCGGACCTCGTCGGCAAGGCCATCAAGAAGTGCGCCGCCAGCATCACCTCCAGCAACGGCTCCGCCGCGCAGCCCGCCGCCGCCGGCCTGCCCTCCGCGACCCCCGAGCAGATCCACGCCGCGCTGCTGACCAACGTCGTCATCATCGGCGGGACCTCCCTGCTCCAGGGCCTGGAGCAGCGCCTCGTCAACGACCTCAGCCTGCAGTTCCCGCAGTACAAGCTCTCTACCTACGCCACGCCCGCCCACGTCGACCGCCAGCTGCAGAGCTGGCAGGGCGGCGTCAACATGTGCCACCTCCCGGACTGGAAGCTCGGCTCCTGGGTCACCAAGCAGGAGTACCTGGAGTCCCTCGACAAGTAGCTGTGTAGTATGTAACCGTATGCCGCGACCCTGCGGTTTCTTTCCCGCTCCCCCACCCCCATGACGCCCCCCGCCCGCTTCGCCGCCTCCCACGCGCTGGCGCCCGCCGCGCCCGCCCGCGACACCGTCGAGCTCTACCTGGACTACTGCTGCCCCTTCTCGCGCCGCCTCTTCCTCGCCTGGCACGACGCCCTTTTCCCCCGCGCGCGCGCCGACTCGCGCTTCCAGATCGTCTTCAACCACGTCATCCAGCCCTGGCACCCCGCCTCCCAGTACATGCACGAGGCCGCCCTCGCCGTCGCCCGCCTCGACCCCGCCGCCTTCCTGCCCTTCTCGCGCGAGCTCTTCCTCCACCAGGACCGCTGGTTCGACACGCGCACCGCCGACAAGTCGCGCCACGCCGTGTACCGCGAGCTCGCGGACTTCGCGCGCGACGCCGCCGGCCTCCCAGCTGACGCCGTCTACGACCTGCTCGCCGTCCGCGGCAACGACGGCAACGCCGTCGTGCGCGACCTCAAGCACTACGTGCGCTACCACCGCCAGAACGGCGTCCACGTGACGCCCTCCGTCGCGGTCAACGGCGTGCTCGCCCCCGCGATTGACTCTGCCACGCCCCCGGACGCGGCATGGGAGCAGCTTGTCGCACTCAGTGAATAGCACCCACACATACAAGAGATAAGCTATCAGTTTTTATGGACATGTAAACATGCGCGGGACATGGAAACAGGCGCCGGGACATTCGTAATCACCCTTATCGGCGAAGATATTTTTTGTCCCGGTGTCCGGACCGCTAGGGGCCAATCGGAGGGCCAGGCAGAGCCCGCGATAAGCGCCCAGGCGGCCGCGGCGGGCATCACAAGCTCTGCGGCCAGGCTTCTGAGTCAGAGCAAGGCAAAAAGAAAGAAGGCGTTTTCCCGTCACCTCATCCTTTGTCTGCAGTGCGGTATTGCACATAATCAGAGGCCAGTGGATCGCATTCGTATATATAGCGGGCGCGGGCATCACAAAAGCAGGAGCGAGGCAGCGGGACACAAAAGATGAGCGAGCTAGTAGAGAAGACATCGACGTTGCTGAAATACCTCGATTTGGACCAGCGCGGGGCGGTGATCGCGGAGTACATCTGGGTCGACTCGGCCGGGCACTTGCGGTCGAAGGGGCGCACGTTGCAGCGGCGCGTGGAGAGCGTGGACGAGTTGCCGGAGTGGAACTTCGACGGGTCGTCGACGGGGCAGGCGCCTGGGCACGACTCGGACGTGTACTTGAAGCCGGTGGCCTTCTACCCGGACCCGTTCCGGCGCGGGGACAACATCATCGTGTTGGCGGAGTGCTGGAACAACGACGGCACGCCGAACAAGTACAACCACCGGCACGAGGCGGCGAAGCTCTTTGAGGCGCACAGGGCGGCGGACATCTGGTTTGGGCTCGAGCAGGAGTACACGTTGTTCGACCACAACGACAACGTGTACGGGTGGCCCAAGGGCGGCTTCCCCGCGCCGCAGGGCCCCTACTACTGCGGCGTGGGCGCGGGCAAGGTGTACGCGCGCGACGTGGTCGAGGCGCACTACCGCGCGTGCCTCTACGCGGGCCTTCGCATCTCGGGCATCAACGCCGAGGTGATGCCCTCGCAGTGGGAGTTCCAGGTCGGGCCGTGCACGGGCATCACCATGGGCGACGAGCTCTGGGTGGGGCGCTACTTGCTCCACCGCGTCGCCGAGGAGTTCGGCGTGAAGGTCTCCTTCCACCCCAAGCCCTTGAAGGGCGATTGGAACGGCGCGGGCTGCCACACCAACGTGTCCACGAGGGAGATGCGCCAGCCCGGCGGCATGCGCTACATCGAGGAGGCCATCGACAAGTTGTCCAAGCGCCACAAGGAGCACATCAAGCTCTACGGCTCCGACAACGAGCTCCGCCTCACCGGCCGCCACGAGACCGCCTCCATGGCCACCTTCTCGTCCGGCGTGGCCAACCGCGGCGCGTCCATCCGCATTCCGCGCTCCGTCAGCAAGGAGGGCTTCGGCTACTTCGAGGATCGCCGGCCCGCCTCCAACATCGACCCTTACTTGGTTACCGGCATAATATGCGAGACCATCTGCGGTGCCATTGAGAATGCAGATATGTCCAAGGAGTTCGAGCGTGAATCTTCTTGAGGTTAAATGTAAAAGATTTTGTGTATTATAAAACATGCCTTCGCCTGACCCCCCCGTGCGGTGCGCAAGGTTTTCGCGTTCTATTACAACAGCCACCACTATCCGGGCGGGCGAGGCGATGCGTAGTGGCCGCTGGCCGAGCACCGTCGCCGACGCTTGTGTAACTGTATGTACTCATATAAGTTCATGACCCCAGCCGTTCTCACATCGTTACCCGCACTTGGCGCAGCCAGCCAGCGAAAATTTCCGCTGTGTAAAGGGGAGTCCGCCAGACCACGCCAGATATTGACTAGTCCCACGGGTTTCAAAGTGGGCAGTACGGTGGCGTGGAAGCGTAGATCTTAGCTGTGACGATGGCCGTGGCTCAGGGGGTTCAAAAGATTCTGCTTGATAGCACGCACTTCAACGATATCCGCAATACGATCAGCTCGAGGCATGTGGCGTGGGACGCGCTGGTGCGGTCGGCCGAGCTGAGCGAGTTTGACGCGGGGATTGCCAAGAAGCTCGAGTCGACGTTGTTGAAACACGCGCGCGGCGGCGCGCTGGATCTGCCGCTGGAACAGGGCGTGCAGGCGCTGGTGCACCTGCTGGCGACGTCGAACAACCTGGATGCGAAGCGGGCGGTGCTGAACCTGCTGTCGGAGCTGTTCACGAGCGACAAGTACGTGCACGAGGTGCTGCGGTACTTCAAGAAGGGCCCGGAGCTTGTGCGCAAGCTGTACGAGTCGACACTGACGGACAGCGCGGCGGACGACCAGTTCGTGCTGCTGTCGTGCTTCAACGTTGTCTCGCTGCTGATCCAGGAGGGGCTGCAGAGCGAGGAGCTGGTGGAGGCGCTGGTGTCGAACCCCAACTACCTGCGGGTTCTGACTAATCTGGAGCGCATGGAGCTGGCATACGTGTGCATTCGCTTGCTGCAGGAGCTGGTGGCCGTGAAGCGGTACCGGAGGCTGGTGTGGAAGCACAGCGCCAAGTTTGTGCCGGTAATATTCCAGATCATCGACTGGGCGCTGGACGGGAGGTCTTCCACGCGGGTAGTCCCCACGAACAGCAACAACCTTGGCATCCAGGCACAGTACTACGCGCTGCTGACACTTTGGCTCCTCAGCTTTGAGCCGCAAATTGCCGCCGACCTGTCCCACACGTATCTGTCGGAGCTTCTCAAGCTGTTCAAGCTGGTGAAGGTCACAATCAAGGAAAAGGTTACCCGCTTGTCCATTGCCATTCTTCTGAACTGCGTCGCCGCGCAGGTCAAGGGCCGCAAGGCCACCATAAAAAACCTGCTGTTGCTGGGCTCCGGCTTGCCTATACTCCAGCAACTGAGCGAGCGCAAATACAGCGACGACGAATTGCGCGAGGATCTGTCCCAACTACACGGTATCCTCGAATCGGAGTACCATGAGTTGACGTCCTTGGATGAGTACGTTGCGGAACTGGACTCCAAGCTGTTGGTATGGTCGCCACCCCACACCGACAACACGTTCTGGTCGGAGAACGCGCACAAGTTCAAGGAGGAGAACTGGAAGCTGTTCAAGCAGCTGATAAACGTGTTGAAGGAGCTCAGCACATCGCACGATAGCAGCGACAACGTCGCACTGCAGGTAGTCCTCAACGACATCACCCACATCGTGGAGCTACAGCCCGAGTGCGTGGATATCCTTGGAAAGCTCAATGCGAAGGTCATAATCATGGAATTGCTAAACCACCCCAACTCCAAGGTGAAGTACGAGGCGCTAAAGACCACGCAGGCATTCGTGGCTAACACGTTCAAGTGAAAAGCATGTAGAGACGTAATTACCTATAAAGTGCACACGGCGCTGCTCTGTATATAAGCTGCTGGCGCCATGCGGGTGGATCACCTTACTGCCCAGCCTACGTATGCTTGTTGGTCAACTTTTGCGGGTACTTGTTGCCGGTGAAGTTGTTGTCGACTTCCTCTGATAGCACTTCCTCTTCGGAGTCGTAGTCCAGCTTGTCCTTTAGATAGAAAGTCTCAGAGTTGTTCATCTCCCGGTCAAACTCGCTCTCCTCCTCCTCGTCCAGCGCTAGTTCCTGCAGCTTCCCCTTCAGCATCCCGAAGAAGCCCGCTGCCCCTGCGGTCTCCGCCGTAGATCCGCGCAGCGAATGCTCGGACGCCCCGCCCGGCTTCAGGGACTGCAGCCGCGTCTTCAGCGCCGCGCCGCCCACGAAGGGGCCCGAGCCGCTCTGCACCTCCTGCAGGAAGTTCTCGATGGACTCCTTGCTCCGCCGCACCGCTGGGCTCTGGTTTACCTCCTGCATCTTCTTGTGCAGCAGCCTCGTGAACTCATTGGCCGCCGGCGTGCCCTCTTTCTTACCGGATGCCCTCGTCTGCAGTTCCCGCAGCTCCTTCCGCGCTTGCTGCAGCTGGAATTCCAGCTCTGCGATGTGCCGCTCCTTCGCCGAGATCTGGTACCGCAAGCTGTCGGGTGCATCGTCTGTCTTTCTGTCCGGCTCCTTGCCCTTATCCGTGCCCACGTCGGAAACCCCGGATGCTATCATAGTGGCGGTATTGGATACAATAGAAACACCCCGTGGCTTCAATAACACCGAATGTCCCTGTGGTGCTCTTGGGCCAGAGAGTTGATCACCAGCCATTTCGCCTGCTGTCCAAGACACGATTGAAAAACTGCTCGCACCTGCTCGAAGACCACGAGCAGCCGCCAACGTACACAACGCAAGATGATACAGGCCGTAACTTCCTGCTTCCAGTTCAAACGCTGCACGACGCATCTGCTGGAGTTCATTGCAGCGGACAAGCCCATGGTGGGCGACGCACTCGCGGATCCATCAGATGAGAAGCTGGCGCACTTCGTGCGCACAACCGCGGCACTGAAGATCGAGTATCGCTGCGCGCAGGGCCCGTCGCCGAGGGTGTTTGAATTGGCGCTGGCACAGCTGCGGGCGCTCAACCGCATTGCGGAGTGGGAGTCCGGCTGGGTCGTGTACCCGCTGTACACGTGCGCGCGGCAGCTGGTGCAGATGGCGGCCGCCCTGGACGCGCGCACGGAGCGCGCCGCCGAGGCCGCTCAGTGTGGTGACCTCGCGACGGAGGACCACCTGACGCAGTGCGGCCGCGCCGTGCACATGTCGCTGAATCTGTGCCTCAAGGACCGCGACCCGGCAGCGTCCAACAAGCGGCACGGCGCCTATTACTTCGCGCTGCTGCTCTTCCGCACCTACGCGCGCCTCGGCGCGCACAGCCTTGTGACCAACATGGTCAAGGTGCTGGAGTCGCGCGCCCAGGACCTGCCGCCGGTGGAGCGCGCCTTCGGCGAGCGCCGCGCGCTCACCGTCACGTACTGCTACTACCTCGGCCGCTACCATGCCTGTCGCCGCGCCGACTACGAGAAGGGCTTCCGCTGGCTCAACACCGCGCTGCTCACGTGCCACCGCGACCACACGCGCCACCACCAGCTCATCCTGACCTACCTGGTGCCGGTGGCCTTCCTGGCGCGCCGCTGGTACCCCAAGCATCACGTGATCGCCGCCTGGCCGCCGCCCCAGGACCCCGCGGCGATCCACTACGCCGCCCTGGTCGCTGCGCTGCGCTCTGGCGACCTCGGGCTGTACGACCGCGAGCTCGTGCGCATGCAGCTGCCGCTGCTGAGACGTGGGCTGTACCTACCGCTAAGCCATCTGCGCCCGTACATACTGCTGCGGCTGGTCAAGGCCGTTTGGCGCCTGTCCGGGGGCTCATCACAGCTCCCGATCCGCATTATCGCTGCGGCGCTGGCATACTCAACGTCAGCCACGCCGGACGCTGGGGGCGAGCGCCTACTGGATCATACGGAGTGCCTTCTGGCCAATCTCATCGCGAGGGGCTATGTGAAGGGATATTTGTCACACGGGAACCGGGTACTTGTCGTAAGCAGGACAGAACCATTCCCTAGACTCGTGCGTAGCGAAACCGCGGCATGAGGCGGCCTTTGAACACCGCCGCCCCTGCCTGACCGCCGGCCGCCCAGGGGACACAGATCACGCTCGTGCATGACTGCGAGCAGCAGTGATGGTATATAAGCACGGGCAGGCTCTACAACACGGCCAGCTTTTGGAGAGACCGACCATGGCTTTCCTAGTTTTAACCTCAGATGCAACGGAACCGTTTGTGATTCCCTCGCTTTCGCCCACCTCGCGCACCGGCAGCGTAAGCGAGCCTCTGCCGCCACGGCTGCTGTCGCCAGCGCCGGGCGTAGCGGCTATATAATGACTGTATAGCGAATGGATGAGTTATGATTTGTACTGTATTCAGCAACGACTATGACGATGCGGGCTATGGCCGGCACGTGGAGTCAGTCGATCACGTGGGCCAATAAGTCCGCACGTGGTGTGGCTGCTCCGTGCCTGGTGCACGGGTGCAAACGGATGGCACATGCCAGTGCGGTGGGAATGCCGTCTCTACAGACGTTGGCTGGCTCTGTCACATGAACGTCACTGGCCAGCCGCAGTGGTTGGAGGCCGCCCGGGGATCTGTCGTGATTTGTGTCTTCGAGTCAGGCATGTTTGCCGTACGCATCTGCTGTTTCACATGCTGGTTGTGTCATCGAGCTGTTCGCCTAGTCTCATGATATCGATGGCGATGGCGTCCCGGCATCGCATAATATGCTCTGAACAAGGGCTCCATCCAGATTGAATCCCATTTGAGCCCTTGGTATTGAGTACGGCAGCCCGCCTGTCAGGTGTTATGTAGATTGCCACATGATTTATATTTATAAATGAATACCCTATTTCACCTCATGCACATGTCCGATCCACCGTCTATCGGGTGACCAGACAATATAGGCCATGCCAAGAACTTTGCGCCTTGGTTCCGCTATCTGTTGGTAGCCGCAACCGTTTTTGAGCCCGCTGGAGACGCGCATCGGTTGCTACTAAAGCGTGATGCCGCAACCCCAGTAGATACCGCCAGCACGTTCCTACTGAAAACTGGTAACGGTTCATTACAATTCAGTCGTGTAACCGGAAATGTATTTGTAACATAGTATGTAGCTCTCGTTACTTACCTGGATAGCATTGCTGCTATTTGGTTGTGATACGTAGCTCTACTTACTCATAAATTGCGTGCCGCGGATCATTTGTCCTTGCAGCACAAACATCCACAGCTGTCGCATTTGCAGTTGCAATCCGGAGCAGCAGCTCCTTCGCAGCATTTGCAAACGCCAGGCTCTCCCACCTCTTTCGCATGTTCTTCTGACATTTTTGTTTGTTCTAAATCGTGATTTTGAGTCGATGGTTCCGAGACCGCCGCAGCTGACTATAGGGGGGACCAAGACCCTTTATATATTTTCGCAACCAGATACATTAATGCGACGCCAAAACACTATCAAAAATAAGGTATAGCCTCATTTTTATTGTGACCCATGGGACATGCTGTAATCGGATTATTCTAACTAAGCTAGTATTATGTCGGTATCCTTTTATTAATTACAATCACTGCTGAGTTCGGGTATCGTGCAACTGCACACGCAGCTCATCAGTGGTTTCGTTCCCGCGCAGATCACGTGCCTGCGACATGGCGACTTCATCCACTGGCGCCCAGCTACGTGGTATATGACATTATGGCCGAGAGGTTAAGGCGTGAGACTCGAACTAAATTGAGGGATCTCTTGGGCTCTGCCCGCGCAGGTTCGAATCCTGCTGATGTCGTTATTTTTTGCTTGCGCGGCCTACGGGGGGCTGTATTTTGCTTGTTGCTATTTAGATAAACGAGATAGCTAAACTATGGGTAGAACTCGCGGTACTTCCCGTAGTAGTAGGCTGTGCCGAAGCCGCCGAGGGCGGTGAGCACCAGCGGGACGGGTTTGGCGAAACGCGATGGCACGCCTCTGATGAGGCCGGTCAACAGCATCACGGAGCTCGCGCCAAGGGCGAGCTCGAGGCCGCCCTCTGCGTTCTTCCGGAGCAAGTACCCTGCTACAGCGTAGGTGCTACCAAAAACGAGACCTGCAGCCAGCGAGGGCACAGACCCTTTACGCCAGTAGCCCATCGAGCCACCGATGACGGTGAGCGCGGCGAGAGTGAAAGAGGGATGTTCCATTGCGGTGGTGGTGGGTGGTGCTGTGGGGAAAACTGTTTTGCCGAAGACGATGTGCATCTATAGTGCATTATAGGCCGGGTAACACATGTCCGGGCCGGCGCCCGTGGCCGGCAGCCCGGACAGGGGCGGACCGAGGAACCGCTAATCGTGCATTGTCCTGGTGCCTGCGGGCTTGATGTAAAGATTAACATGGCTACATGGCCACGGGCTGCACGCAGCATTTATATAGACGACGGGGCGCTCAGAAGGTGCTCGAGACATTCGCTCAAACAAAGCGATTCAGAACGATGGCGGAGCAGCGGCTCCCCCCCAAGATACAGTACTTGAAGCTGAAGCGGACCGAGGAACTGAATAACAAGCTGAAGAAGGAGCTGGCCCGCGAGAGGATTACCGCATCCAATGCATGCCTGAGCATCATAGACTACACGTCCACGAACAAAGACTACGCCGTGCCAGAGGTCTGGGGATATATGAAGCCGGGCGAGAACCATTTCCGTGCGTCTGCCAAGCAGGCGCGACCCCGAGGTGGCCACGAAGGTTCCTGTTGCTGCATTATGTAGACTTGCATAGGCTAGTGTCAATATACTTTAGGAGGGAACGCCGAAGACCGCACTACAGCCTCTATCCGCCCTGCGGCCGCTCTGTGTGCACGGAGACCTTCAGACTGCCCGCCGCCGCGTCGTCGCCGCAGCCGCAGTCGTAGTCCTCGAGTATCTTCGAGCAATCGTATGCGGGCTTACCTAGGTACAGGTTTACCTTGTTGTGAATCGAGCACCCCCACGTGGCCGCGGCAGACCTGCTGGACGTCTGCGGAGGCAGCTTCTTCAACCAGCTCACAAAATGCACAGAGCACTCGCCACATGGGTACAGCTCTGCCAACAGGTGTAGGAAGGTATGCAATTTTTCCCGCTCCTGCTCCGATGGCTCATCTGGGAACCGCGCAAGCATCGTGTGGAACAGCTTCCACGTCGCCCTGCCCAGCTCCTGCTTCGCGGTGGGGTCTGGCATTCCTGGCATGATGCTACCCTTTATCATGGGCGCCTGATTCTTGTCCGCTGCAGCCCTCACGGCTGCCGGGGTCCTACCCTCCTGCTGCGGGACGACATCTGGGTCGTATGTTTCTCGGTTCGAGAGCTGCTGACCAAAAAACATGTACCACAGGCCAACAATGGCAGCAGCGGCCACAATACTTAGCACCTTTTGTCTATGTAGCTTCATTCTCCTGCTTCCTGTGTAGTTTGAGCCAACTCTTGCTGGTTGGGCATCTGCTATTTCTTTATTATCCCTTCCGACGTTTTACTCGCTCAAATCTTAATTCTTGCTCAGCTGAGCCTTGATGAGTTGTACACCCCTGCAGATAATCTAGCAGGGCGCGCAATAGGAATGAAACGTACCGATCAGGGCCGAGGTATACGCGCTATTGAGGTCAATGGTGCACGTGAGTTGCACTACAAGACGGTACAGGCGCGGCGCCCACCGTCGGCGAGGGAGACTGTGACAAAGACCGCGACTGAGGGCCCTTCAATGCCGTCTTTTGCGTTACCAAAGGATGCGAGAAGCACGGCAAGCACGGCAAGCACGGCAAGCACGGCAAGCACGGCAAGCACGGCGAGAAGGCCAGAGGTGGAAAGGCACGAGGCAGCAGTAGTGGATGGTCGACACAGGTGCAACAATCCCAACAACCCGCCGTGCGCGCAGTGCGGGTCTGTCATAATCCCGGCACCCAAGGCGACGCTGCCGCTCGAGGACACGCCCTCGATCTCCATCCTAGACTGGACGGTGTCTACGCGCAAGAAGCCGATCCTGAATTCGCAGGAATTGGACGAGTGGGACGCGCTTCTGGCCGGGTTAACGCTGCCCGAGATGATATTCGGCAACAGTTTTGTACGCGTCGAGAATAAGAAACAAAACTGGGCTCTCGAGTTCAACGCGCTGGATGCTCTCAGGCAGGTGGAGCTGACGGATTGCGGGATTCGAGTCTCGTATGCGCACAAATGGATCCACAGCAAACGAGAGAAGCAGAAGGAAAGCCAGGAGCTGGAGGATACCTCCCTAAACATATCCCACCAGTACGACTGGACGTACACGACGCTCTACCAGGGCACCATAGATGGCAGGGCGATGGTCAGAGACGACAGCGTGGAGCTGCCTCTGGCGAAGCTTTCGAGGCCGGACCCCATTCTTTTCTACGACGACATGATTTTATTTGAGGACGAACTAGCGGACAATGGCATTAGCATTCTGAATGTTAAGGTGAGAGTGATGAACGAGTGTATGCTGATTTTGAGTCGTTTCTTCCTGCGTGTGGACGATGTCCTCTTCAGGATAGTCGATACGCGCGTGTATGTTGAGTTCGACTCTAACCGCGTCATTCGCGAATTCAAGCAGTATGAGAGCGACTACAAGTCGGTCTTCGCTAAATTGAGGTCAACACAGGGCCACGACCCCAAGGCTGGGATGCGGGACAGCAATTGGGTAGTCCAGAACCTGAAGTTGCTTACAAGGGAATGCCATGTACTACAGCTATAGTGGAGTTATTTGGTTAGATGTACACGTACAACACCCATACGCACGCCTAGATATATGTATATAAACGTTAACGCAGTAAATATACGTATCGGTAGTTTTAGAGCTTATTCCAATGACTTGAGAATGTATTTAGCGGTCTTGCTATGTTGCTTGTTGCTGCTGCTTTCGATTTCGCGTAACTTCGTCAAGGCAAGGGACAGTAGCCTTGGTTTCTCCAGTACCGAGCTGATCTTCCCGACAAAGGACCACCCCTTCAGGCAGTTCGAGGAGAGTTCGACCGCCCGCAGCGCATTTTCAAGGGCCTCTTGCAGCACATCCGTAGACACGGGCTTTTCGCGCATAGCTTTACAGTAAAGCACCTCCGCCAGTTGTGCAAACGCAGAGTACGCCAACGGCGAGATTAACAAAACTTCTTCAAAGCAGTAAATGGCCTGGTCAAACTGCCCCAGCTTGTAGTATTCCATGGCAAGGGTCCACCATAGTTCGGCGTCCAGTGGAAACTTCTCTAGCAGCGACAGCAGCTTTTTCATCCACAGCTCGGTGGACAACGCGGGCCGTTCCAGCGCAATTAGCTTCTTGCCCACCTGCAGGTAATCCACGGAATCTGTATCGTATTCAAGCTGCTTTTCAAGCAGGTTCTTCAGGTACTTCGCGGCAGCGGGATCACCTTCTGTAACCTGCAGTAACGTAGCCTTCATGAGGTGCATCCGGGGCGAGTTCTCACCTATACGTCCAACAAGTGTGCGGTAGAGCACGTCTGCTTCTATTTCTTCGCCAATGTACACCAACAAATAGAAGTTCATCTCCATTAGGGCCATGCGGTCAACGTCGTTGAGTCCTGGATCTGCTGAGTTCAGGCTCGCCGTCACCTCTCGCTGCAGTTTTACTGTCTCATCTGGGGGCAGCACCACATATTGCTTGGTATTGTAAAGCTCCAACAGCCGCTCCCGCATAAGCTGCATCCTGCCCAAGCCTCTGAGTGCAAGGCTCCATTAATCTAGTCCGTTGTTCAAGAGCATTCAGATATGCCCCAGCATGATCCGCTACGTATACAACGACATATTGCTACGTATCGAATGTGATGTGACAACATGCAAGATTCTCAACAACAAGCGCAAGTGGTTTAGTGGTAAAATCCATCGTTGCCATCGATGGGCCCCCGGTTCGATTCCGGGCTTGCGCATATTTTTCACAACATGCACACACTGTGTGGCTATCGAGACGGAGTCCACTACGAGCATCGTCATTTTTGTCTATAATTTACAAGCATATTGTAACTATTGTGTCATTGATCTAAATGTCGAGTCGATAGAATCCTTCAGCTCCTTGTAGCTAATGATAATGCAGTTCATCTCGTCCGGTGTCACCAAGATTATCTTTTCAGATACGCCGGTGTCGAGTTTGTTCAGGCACCGGAGTACGTGGGTGAGGTCCATCACGGATTTGCCGTTCTCGTCCACCTGGTGGAACACGTAATCGTAGAACAGAATGATGGGGAACTTGTCCCCCGCCTCAGACCAGTGGATGTCCATGCTGGATTCCATCCTACCAAAGATGAAATTTAGCTTGCACATGAGCCTGAAGAGCCTGCCATTCTCTAACTCCCGCGACAAGTGCTGCTCGATGTACTCCGAGTAGGTCTGCGACGAACTGATTATGTCTAGCATCTTGTGGCTGAACAGGGCGGTGAACTCCGCAATCGTCTTCTTCTCGTCCGACAAAAGGTACGCCAGCACCCGCTTGAACAGCGGGTCGATGTCCATGCTATCCAGCGGCTGGTCCCTCGTGCCCAGCATGCGCTGGGCTAGGTCCATGAGCAGCGCGCCGACAGCGCTGTAGTCGGCCTGCTGTTCCTTGGCGATGTCCCGGCCCTCGTCGAACGCCAGGATGTCGTGCACGGCGGAGTCCCCGACCTTGATGCGCCCGGGGTCGCCGGTGACTATGACCTTGTCCAGGCTTATGTTGTTCATCGACAAGCCGTGGCGGTGGACCTCGTTAAGCGCGTTCGAGAGCTGCACGAGATAGCTCCACAAGTACTTCTGGGTAACCGGCACGACAGTATAATTGGCAACGTGTGTCTCGTACAGAGAGTTCGACTGGGGGTAGTAGTCGTGCACCACGCAGAGCGACGAGTCGCCGAACGCGAGCGTGGTGAAGGCGTCCTTCACCTTCACGACGTTGGGACAGCTCACCTTCTGCCACTTGCGGAACGGCAGCGAAATCTGCCCAACGTCGGTCGTCTTCACATCGTGGATGCGCCGGATGATGTACACCTTCCCGTCGAAGTTAGAGAACACCTTGTACAGAGAGTTTTGGTGCCCCAGGTAGCGGCCCTTCCCGGTCTGCCGGTTGTGGAACTCCAGCGGCACCAGCCCGAAGTAGTCGCCCACGATGTCGGGCAGGTTCCCGTCCGACGGAAACACCTGCAGCGCAGACAGGTTCCGCTTCAGCAGGTGCTCCCGCAGGTTGTTCGGGATGAACAGCGTTTCAGGCGTCCGCTCGTTCGCCTTCAACGGCACCTGCAGGTGCGGCGGCGGGTCCGGCGCGTACAGGTGGTACTGCAGGATCGAGTGCGAAGGCGGGTACACCGTGGGGAACGCCGTGCCAGCCAGCGGCAGGTAGCCGCCCGTCCCGACGTGCACCGACTGCGACCGCGGCGCCGCTGTCGCCGACGCGCCCGCGTTGCCGGACGCCGCGGCGAACACCGCAGACCCCGGCCCCGACACATTCGCCGACGGATTGAAGCTGTCCGACCCGTAGGGGTTGAAGCTCGGTGTGAACGCCGTCGCCCCGTCTCCCGCCGGTGACGACACTATGCGCTCCGGCGTGAAGCTCGGGATGTTGTTGAAGTCGGGGATGGCCACCGACGGCGTGAAGCTCGTCGCCGTCTTGGCATTGAACGTCGACTTGCCCGTGTTGCCTACCGTCACGCCCCCGGACGCCGCGGAGTCCTCCGCAGACCCCGCCGCCGCGCCCCCGGTGTTCGACGACGTCGACAACGGCTTCCCGTGGTTGAAGATGCAGCCATCGTTTTCGTACTTGCAGTACCCATATATCGTGATGTTTTTGCAGGGCGTGTCTTTGGCCCAGTCGGTCTTGGACTTGTTCATCATCATGGAGCCTATGCGCGGACCTTACGCCTCGTGGTCTCTTGCGCTCTCCGTCTTGCCGGTAGCTGTCTGTGCCCTGCTTTTTGCTTCTCGTGCGATGTTGGTGAAAACGCTAATCGCTCGAGATTCACCAACTGTCGCAGGGGGACGTCCAGCACTCGTAGCAGCGGTTTCCGGAACGTAAGATGCCTAGATTGATTATTGTGACCGGGGTATCTCGGGGGATAGGGCGCTCAGTGGTGGAGAAGGTGTGCAGGCAGCCGGACACTGTGGTGCTGGGTGTGGCGCGGTCCGAGGCGGCGCTGCAGGAGCTGAGAGCAACGTACGGCGAGCAGTTCGAGTACGTGGTGGGGGACGTGGCGTCCGAGGACGCGCAGGACGCGCTGGTGGCGCGAGCGACGGCGTACGGGCGCATAGACGCGGTGGTGGCGAACGCAGGGGTGCTGGAGCCCGTGCAGGACGTCAACCACATCGACGTGGCGGCGTGGCGGCGGCTGTACGAGGTGAACTTCTTCAGCGTGGTGGGCCTGGTGGGCCGGGCGCTGCCGTTGCTCAAGAAGGCGGGCGGCAGTGTGGTGTTCGTGAGCTCGGGCGCGAGCACGAAGGCATATGTATGTACGACGCAGAGCAGGGCAGGGGCAGCTACTAACTCGGAGACAGTCCGCGTGGGGCGCGTACGGCTCGTCGAAGGCCGCGCTGAACCACTTTGCGATGACGCTGGCCGCGGAAGAGCCTGCGGTGCGCGCGGTCGCCGTGGCGCCGGGCGTGGTCGACACGCAGATGCAGAACGACATCCGCGACAAGTTCGGCCATCGCATGGCGCCGGAGGCACTGCGCCGCTTCACGGAGCTCAAGAAGAACAGCGAGCTGCTGGACCCGCAGATCCCGGCCACCATCTTCGCCAACCTGGCGCTGAGAGGCATCCCGGACTGCGCGAACGGCAAATACCTCCGCTACAACGACGACATCCTCGCTGCCTACGCCAAGTAGACGGCCCTTCTATACTCTACGTAAGTTCCCTATGCGCAGCCAGGCGCCGAACCGCGACTGCTGTCGCCGTGCGCGCAGCTCATCGGTCGTGTACTGCTGCAGATCAGCCCATTTTGAAAAGTGTCCGTTTCACCACGGCTTTGTCCCCGCCGCACACACCATCGGTAGACCGATTGCACAAGGTGACTAGCTAGTTGGGATGTTGAGGGCTATGGGACAGCATTGTGGCGCAGTGGCCGCGGCCGCGCGCGCGCGCGCGGCGCCTGCGGCGCTGCGGATGCCAGCGCTGGCGAGATCTGCGAGCTGTAGGCCTTACTCGGCGCCCGCGGCCGGCGGATCGCCGAAGCCGCGTGGCGGGCGCGGCAAGCTGGTCGTGCTGCTCGGCGCGCTGGCGGCGGGGACCACGCTGTACTCGATTATGTACCAGAAGGCGCCGCCGCGGGAGCTGCGGGAGGCCGAGGACGAGTCCGCGCGGCCGCTGCCCGCGGACGCGTCCGTAGTGTTCGTGCTAGGCGGGCCGGGCTCCGGCAAGGGCACGCAGTGCTCGCGCCTGGTCGAACGCATGCAATTTGTGCACGTCGGCGCGGGCGACCTGCTGCGCGACGAGCAGAACCGGCCGGGCTCGCAGTACGGCGAGCTGATCAAGCATCACATCAAGGAGGGACTGATCGTGCCGCAGGAGGTGACCGTGGCGCTGCTGCGCCGCGCGATCGAGGAGCACTACCGCGCTGGCCGGCGCAAGTTCCTGGTCGACGGCTTCCCGCGCAAGATGGATCAGGCCTTCACCTTCGAGAAAACCGTGGTGCCCAGCAAGTTCGTGCTGTTCTTCGACTGCCCGGAGCGCGTGATGCTGGAGCGCCTGCTGACGCGCGGCCAGACGAGCGGCCGCAGCGACGACAACATCGAGTCCATCAAGAAGCGCTTCCGCACCTACGTCGAGACGAGCATGCCGGTGGTGGAGCACTTCGCCCAGCAGGACAAGGTCGTCCGGCTCAGCTGCGACCAGCCTGTTGAGGAGGTCTACAAGCAGGTGGAGGCTGCCGTCAAGGAGAGACTCGGGCCTCACTAGAAGGTTGTTCCATTGGACGTGTGTAGTTGTACTTAAAAGATAGAGCGTGCCGATTTTGTTTAGCACTGCCAGTAACTCGCCCGATACCATGGATATCGAAAATTCAAGACTACTCGAGTTCTTGTTAACCGACGAGGCCTGTGGCAGCCCCGACAAGGGTCACAAGGTGCTGCGGGCGAGGCAACAAGTCCCCAGTAGCTATTCCAGGCCGCCGAAGCGGCTCTCGTCTTTGCGCATACAAAACCTGAAGACACCCAGGAAGGACACCAGAAACGACGAATACATCAAAAAGGACCTGGAATCCATCATATTGCTGAGGGGCACGTCGAACGTGGGCACGTTGAAGGTGGGCAAGTCGCCGGTCGAGCCGGTGAGAAAGCCCCGCCCGTCCAGCGGTGCCGAAGTGAATGGGGGTGATGCGGGGCACCCCAGTGGTCCTTCTTCGAAACGAAAGAAATCCAAGCAGAAGGGCGCCAGCAAGAAGGACAAAAGCGCCCCCGAGCTCCCCCAAACCACCCCCAAAGCCGCACCCGAAGCTGCCGGGCGCAAGCGCCCGCGCCCGCGCATGCCGCGCAAGCGGACTGCGTCCAAGCGTGCTGGCGACAGCGGCGGGCAGGCCAGCACAGAGGCCGGCGCGCCGAAGTAGTGGCCGTAACCGCGCGGGCCAACGCGTATTTGCATCATCTGCACATAGCAGACAGAACCATATGTTTCAATTATGTATGTGGCTTCTATTAACGTAACCTAAATGCTCTAGCTGCACCATATCCAACTACTCTATATCCATGGAATCACCCTCATCAGATGACGTACTGCCCTGCTTCAAGCGCTTTGCTATTACCACTGGATCGATGTTCCCCAGGGAGCGCTTTTTATCGTTGGAGCTCATCTTCATATTTTCGCTAATTTTGGCGCTAACCATCAACGGATGACCGTTGTCCAACGGCAGGTGAACGTTAACGTCCAATGCTATTTTTAGCAACTGCTGACCCGTCTGGTGGTTGGGCTCCATAGCCAGCACCGAATGCAAGGCGTCAATGGCCTTCTGTAGTTTTTTCATTTTTAAATAAACCGTCGCCAGAGCGCACCACACGTTGGCAGACGGTTTCCAGCGCTCTAAAACTGTTTTAAAGCAATGCAAAGCCCGCTCATCCTCGTCAAGTTTTCGGTATGTGTGCCCTAGATTTAGGTACGTCGATATTGCAACAGACGAGGCGTCCGATTGCTGCATATTGATTGCCTCGCAGGCACGCTTGAAGAACTTCTTCGCCCTCGGATAGTCCATCTTCTTGAAATAGACAACACCAAGTTCGTTCAAGAGGAGCGGGTCGGTCGGACATATATCGTACGCCATCATAAAGTACTCCTCAGCGAGGGTCAACGTGTCCATACGAGAGTACTGCATCCCCAAGTACAAATGCGGTAAGTGCGTTCCCGGGAAGAAACGTGCAGCCGTAGAGTACGCGGATAAGGCCTGCTCATGCTCGCCCTCTACAGCGTAGGTGTGGGCAAACCCCAACCATGCGTAACCGAAGTTTGGATCTAGGACGGATGCTTTTGAAAAATACTTCCGGGCTTCGGTGATGTTGTTGATGGAGAAGTAGTAGGTGCCTACCGCAAACCATGTAACCGAGCTTTTTGGAAAACTCTCTGCCAACTTGTGTGACACCAAGAAGAGCTTATTTTTGCCTCCGAGTTCGTATAGACACTGCACGTACGTCGGAAGGACGTCAAAGTTGAACTCGTCCTGCTCCAACACCTTTTCGCAGAGCTCCAAGCACTCCAGGTACTTGCCCTGGAATATGAGTAGCTCGATTTCCGTGGTTTGGACGTCCTTGTTGTCCTCCAAATGATATTCGTCCAGCAAGAACCGATGCGCCGCCTTCAACTTCGTGAGATCGCCGTACTTCGATAGCTTCGTGCTGTAGAGACACCGTATCAACTCCTGGTTGTCGTCCAAGTCGGTGAAGTCCAACCTGGCGATAAACTCCGTCTCCTCATCGGGCGTGAGCATATTGTTGGATATTAGGCGGTCGAAGGCTTCGAAATTCTTCACGTCCACACACACAGCCTCCTTGAAGCATTCCTTTGCCAGATCAAGGTTGTTCTGTGCCGAATAGATCTCGCCCCGCAAGTAGCAAAGCGACGACTCCAACTTGATTCCGCCGTCGAGGTTGCGCACATGCTCCGCAGAGTCGTCCTTGAACGGATTCACCTCGCCGACAATGTCTAGCGCGTCGTCGTACTTCTCCATCTTCACAAGACACAGCGCCGTGAGGTATCGACACATCACGCTGGATGCGTCTAGCCCGTCGCGCGAAAGCAACTCCACCGCGCGGATGTACTGCCCCATGTTGTAGTACACCTGCGCAAGCCAGAACGCGTCGTTGGGGTCCCGCGTCATCGAGTACACCTTGTCGCCGATATACTCGGCCGTACGGTAGTGGTGCTGCATAAGCGCGTCGTGCCGCCAAAGCCGGAGCTTCTCCGCCGCGGACAGCTCCGCCAAGTCCACGCCGTACCCCTCCCCGCCCTCGCCGTCGCTGTCCCCCGGCCGCCGGTACTCCCGCACGTTGCTCACCTTGCGCAGCGTCGACGGCACCGCCGGCCCGAACAGCGCGGTTTTGGACATCGACCCCAGTAGCCCGCCCGTCGCCGCACCCTCCGCCATGTACGGCGTACCCAGCTGCGTCTTCTGCACCAGCGGGCTGTGCACGACGCTGTTGCGCGGCGTGTGTGTCCCACTGTCTGCCATCCCTGATGGCCCCAGACTGTCTTCGCCCGTGCTAGGCATCATCACTCGACGCTGCTCCTGCTGCGATCTGCCCCGGTTCGTCACAAACGGCGATATCGCCAAAGTCGATTCATGTTGCGATGGAGTATTACCTGTAGACATCTCCTAGCTCTCCTCGAGACCTCACTGGAATAACCCTTCTATCTGCGACTCAATGTTTGTGCTTCCGCCACACTTCTGTCTTCCACAAACGTTTTAAAGCTCCAGAGATTCGAAACATCACCAAAACGTTACCCGGCCACTGAACCTTCGTATAAAATTGCATCAAGTTCTCGAGGCCGGCGGAATAATTCCATAGGGATTTAGGGTGTCAGCGCGCAAGATGAGTCAAGTGAGTCTTGACAAGTGGCAGCTATAGACATTGCGGACTCAGAGAGCATATAAATTGCGGGTCTGACGGCACAGGTATAGGCTGGAGGAACTTCAAGAAGCGAGCAGAGACGATGTCAGCAATATTGCACCTACGAGCGGAGACCAAGCCCATGGAAGCGCGGGCAGCGCTGACGCCGACGACTGTGCGCACACTGGTGTCCCACGGGTTCAAGATATATGTGGAGGAGAGCGCGCAGTCGGTGTTCGAGGCTGCGGAGTACGCGGCGGCCGGCGCGGAGGTCGTGGCGACGGGGAGCTGGCGCGGGGCGCCGCGCGAGCGCATCATCGTGGGGCTCAAGGAGCTGCCTGAAGAGGACACGTTTCCGCTGGAGCACACGCACATCCAGTTTGCGCACTGCTACAAGAACCAATCCGGGTGGCGGGAGGTTCTGGGGCGGTTCCAGAGCGGCGGCGGACTGCTGTACGACTTGGAGTTCCTGCAGGACGACCGGGGACGGCGGGTGGCCGCGTTCGGGTACTACGCGGGGTTTGCCGGCGCGGCGCTCGGGCTGCGCGACTGGGCGTGGAAGCAGACGCACACGGATGCAGAGGACCTGCCGGCCGTGGCGCCGTACGAGAACGAGCAGGCGCTCGTGAGCGAGGTGGCGGCGGCGTGCGAGGAGGCGTACAAGAAGGGCGCGCGCAAGCCGCGCGTGCTGGTGATTGGCGCGCTGGGTCGCTGCGGCAGCGGCGCGGTGGAGCTGCTGCGCCAGTGTGGGCTGCACGACAAGCATATCATACGCTGGGACATCGCGGAAACCGCACGCGGGGGGCCGTTTCCGGAGATTGCAGCTGCGGACATATTCATCAACTGTATCTATCTGTCGCAGCCCATTGCGCCGTTTATTAACATGGAGCTGCTGGACCGGCCCGACCGCAAACTGAGGACGATTGTCGACGTGTCGGCAGACACCACGAATCCACACAACCCCGTGCCGGTGTATAACGTTGCCACTGTTTTCAGCAGCCCCACCGTGGTTGTTCCGACCTCGCAGGGTCCCAAGCTGTCCGTCATTTCCATAGACCACCTGCCCTCGCTCCTGCCTCGGGAAGCCTCGGAGGCGTTTGCGTCTGACCTGCTGCCATCGCTGTTGCAGCTGCCAGAGAGGGACACGGCGCCTGTATGGCTCAGGGCCAAGGAGCTCTTCCAACAGCACTGCGAGCGGCTGTCAAAAGAGGCGAGGTTATAAACGGGCGCCCATGGCTACATATGATTTGGAAATATACCTACATACTAAATGCCTACTCTAGTTCTACCGAGACCCGGGACGTCTTCTTGGCCTTCTTGGCCTTCTTCTTCTTCTGCTTCTGCTTCTGCTTCCCGAGCATTATCTGCTTCAGTTCTTCTGCGTCCTCCTCCACCTCGCTCTGGTCCTCGATGTCCGCTGTAGCAGCGGTTCTCTTCAGGACGGTGTCATATTTCTCCACGCTCTCGTCGCACACTGCCAGGCAGTTGAGCCTTTCGCCGCAGTCGTACACAGCAAGCTGCTCCTGCTTCACAATGTCCCATACAACAATCTTTCCGTCAGATCCAGCGCTCACAAGGTAGTGCCCCATACTGTTTTTGTAGAATCTAAAGTCCTTCACACGATTGGTATGGCCCTGCAGGGAAAATGCAGGCTCCGCCGCCTTCTGATCTTCGCTCTCCTCGTATAGCTTCTCGGCATCGTAGAACTGAATGCTACCAGTGCTGAGTCCAACACAGATGTACTCCTTTTCATCGATATGCTCAACCTCCATATGCATGATCGTCTTGTTTCCCGTGCTGATCTCATGGTGTACCTTGGCAGTTGCGGCGTTGTATATCAACACCTTCGTCACCAACCCGACCGCAAAAAAGCCAGCATCCTTCCCGCACCATCTCACGTACTTCCCGTTTTGATTGTACTTCTTCAGCTTCAAGACAGCCGCCTTCTTGGCAGTCATCAGATTCCAGAGGCGGATGCTGTGGTCCTCGCTGACGCTCACAGCCACCCTGTTCGACGGATGAATGTCCAGGTCGTTGATTCTCGCGTTATGACCCTTGAGCTTGCCAAAGTTTTCCCAATCCTTCACTCTCCAGATGATTATTGTGTGGTCCTCAGATGCAGATAGGAGCCACTTGTTGCCTTGCTGCTTACCGTCCTTGTCTGTAGTAGCCCTGGAGAACCTCAAGCTTGTGATCGACCCATTATGGTTCAGCAACGTACCCAGCTCCTTCCGTTTCTGAAGATCGTAGATTCTGATGTGCTCATCGTTGGACCCAGAAACAAGATACCTCCTCGAGATGTCCAACGTCTTGACACTTAGCGCATGAGCCTGAAAGTGAAAAATTGGGGTGAACAACGGTGTCTCCAGCTCCAAGTTAAGCGACAGACAGAGTAGATTGTGTTCATATGATCCCACAACAATTCTAAACTGATTACCCGCCATCTAGAATGGTGCAATTGTAGAACGTTCGAGCTTAGATTCAAGCTGTAGATTACAGTCGATACTGTGCAAAGCTCATCGCAGGAAAATTTTCTGTACAGTCAGAAAAAAAGAAAGTGAGTGATTCCTCGTCCGAAGAGCACATACATTCATTACATATTAGAGTGAGAGTAGTGAGGCAAAAGCAGATAAAGTTGTATTCAACATAAATTGTCATTTGTATATATACATTGAAGCATAAGCAAAGGTGGTTGTAAAGAGCAAAGTGTAAAAATCACGATAAGGTATCAGATTGCTACAACATCCCCAAGCATTCTTCTACTCTGGAAGTTGTTTAAGGATTCCCTAAAAATGGTCTTCATGCGCTCGTTCCCGAGCATGAGCTTAACAAGGCCCATCCTCACAAACATCGAGGCCTTTTCCGACAAATGATGGACAGAGTTGCCATCTTGGCCGAAGCGGTTGATGAGGAAGCACGATAAGAGCACGATCATTAACGGAATCCAGAATATCAGTAGCATTTTATCATTCCTGAAGTTCTTGCGTTGTTGGAAGAAACGGTTGAACCGCGCCTGCAACGCTTCTTCTTCATCCTCTGATGAGATCTGGGATTCATCCATGGACAGTGTGGCGGACACTCTGCTAGGGTCTTCCTCGGATGAAATGTGAGTCCGTAGTTTCGAGTCTGTGGCACTTGGGTCGCTACCGCAGGGGAATAGGTCCTCGTACTTGGGAGGGCTGTCGTTGAACGCACTAAACACCCTATTCCAGAGGGAGCCCTCCTGCTGAGTCGAGCTGCTGGCATCAGTTTCGGACCTATGGCGGCTCAGAGACTCTGCGCGCGGTTCTGGCTGAGCATCTGCCTCGGGAACGAGACCGTCCATACTTTGTTTCTGATTTTCGTAGATTTTGGCTTCCCCAGATTCCACAGACGCATCTGCATGTTCTGAGGCTTCGTCATTGAACAGGAGGCTATCGTCGCCATCCTCCTCGTAATTGCTTGACTCCAGTTCTGAAGCGGACAAACATGTATCATAAGCCAATTTGGATACATGGACTCGAAACCCATTATCTAGGATATCGAACTCCTCTTCAAATTCACTTGACTGTAAACTTGACACCGACATCTTCCGCTGAACGTCTGCGTATGAACTGTTGACCGCTGCATCCAGCACGTCCATCATCTCATCGAAATAGAGCTTGTACATCCTGTCATCCCGACGATGATTTGTTGTAAAGACATCAGATGGAGTCACGCCATTCAATGCGAGTGCGCTTACTTGCGCTTTGCACTGGATTAGAAGGCGCGTTATCCTGGTATCGCCGTTGACGCATGCAAAATGTAGTGGGGTAAAGCCGAACCTGTCAGTTACTTCAACGTGAGCGCCTTTCTTGACCAATAGGGATACTAGCTGGTAGTAACCCTTTAGGCAGGCCAGATGAAGCAAGGTATGTCCCTCCTCCGTACACATGGATATGTTGGAGCTCGGAGTCAGTAGTTTAATAACCTTTATCAGCAAGGCTTCGTCAGAGTAGTAGAGTTGATTGCTAAACTGATTTGCTGGTCCGTTTGAAGACAGATTGCCAGGGGAAGATCCAGCTGAAGAGTTCCCATCATTACCGACAATCCGCTTTGCAATGTTTCTCGCATCCTCCAACTTGCCGTTCATTTTTAGCCCGACTATTTGCAGCGCTAATTCGATTAGCTGTCTGTCAGTGTCATCAACGTAAGTGAAGAAGGCAGAACTTTGCGGCATCGATGCTAGTAATTCGCCTTCTACATCATCTTGGCTTGTGACAGTGACCAGAACTTTACCAGCAGTAGGTGCAGGAGGCAGATAGGTAACAATCGTCGAGTCGCTCCAACATTGAGTGGAGAGGGCTCTGTTAGCGCCGAATTTTACTATGTCACCGGGTTTGAAGTTCGATCCCAGCAAAGTAATCTCTACACCACCTTTAATTGGCCCTTGGTTTGGTATCACACGATGGATGAACGGTTTGTTGATTTTTGGTGCTGTCTGGTGAGGGACAACTAACGAATTCTGAATGGTTGGCATACTCTGAAGAGGGGTGACGGACGAAGCGCTAGGGTAGGAATACTTGCGGTCCCCAGTTCCAAGTGACGGCCTTGGTCCAGCATCCAAAATGGGAAAGGGGCTTTCATGCCACGTCCGCTTTCGTTTATAGCCGCTGGTCCTCTGAGCAGCCGCGGCAGATGAACTCGAGAATGGTAAGCCCTGGATATATTGCTGTTGCTGTGATGGTTGCTGGGCTTTGGGGTCCAAAATATGGTGAGCCTCGGCACCATCATCAGGAAGTGAGGTTGGAGACAGTATAGGTGCATGATTCATCAGCTGCATGTTAATGTTTCCCTGCCCCACGCTACAAGGCTGCGAGTCTGCTCCACTGAAGTCACTCGTTGGTTCCGTGCTACACTCCCCAGCAGTCTTCATGAGAGATGACAGGTCAGTCGCTGAGGTTGATTCAGCACCTTCCTTCAATGGCTCTCCCCCCCTCTTGTTTGATTTCTTGTCCATGATCATAATAGGTGTAGTCACATCCTTCCCCAATACGTTGCCACAGGCATCCCGCAGAATGAACATCATCTTGAAACCCTCTGGCTCCTTGTGGTGTCTGCAGTAGCAGACAATTCTGGTGGAAAGTGAAAATGATTTTGATGTCAGAGAGTTCTCGCTTTGTTTGAGTAAGAACACTTGCTTACTATTGAAGACAACAGCTCTCCTATTTCCATTGTTACACCAGATCAGATTATCACTCAAACCAGACTTCCGTCTTGCGGCCCGCCTCTGCTCTCTTTTCACGCAGCGACTGCAGACATATGTTGCGCGATTGTTGGAGGAGCAGAGTAAAAACGCCTCCAGATATAGCAGTTCACTGCGCACCTCCGGCGGATACGTATGTTCGTCCTGGCTCAAATACAGCTTCTGTTTCGTTATGCAGTCGCTGGGCAGGTGAATGAGAAACTGTCTGGGAGGCGGGGAGATCGAGAGATCAAGCTTTATTTGCGTCTCAACACGCGATCTGGTCGGTATATCCGAAACGGTCAAACGGTACGGCAATGCGCTCGGATCAACGTCAATGAAGTCCGCCGGGTTGAGGTATGTCGTCCTGATCGGCTCCGTGCGCCCAAAACTGAGCGCCTGGTTCAAGAGCCGCTCGCAGTACTGATAGTACGACTCCGAAGATGGCCCCGCAACCTCCTTTGCGGAAACAGACAAGGCTGACCAGTCTTTGGTCCCCGCAGACGGCGAAACACTCAAGGCGTCCGCCTCCCCACTGCTGGAGAGCGCCATGTGTGTCCCGAAGGGCGGCTGGCGCAGCGTGCTGCCCTCGAGCGCCATCTCGGCCAGCATAATGTTATGCTTGTTGAGGGTGTTCGGCCCACCGCTGGGCCCTGACTGTGACCCTGAGTGAGACCCCGAGGGCTCCTTAGGAAAGTCGCACGTGTTGATGAACGCATTGAAGAGCTCATCCTCGCTCTCCATGCCCCGAGGCTCCTCTAGATCGCCCACACGGAACCCCCCGGCATCCTTGTAGCCCGTCATGTCCGGATCGTTTTCCTTTCCCCCTTCAGCTGTGCAGCCCAACGTTGAAAACAGTATGTCGTTGAGCAGTTGCGCCTCGACCGCATCTCCCTGTCCGTCAAGCTTCCTAGTAGGCTCCTGCTTAGCATCAACCGCTATCATCTCGCCGCCAAAGATACTGGAGTGGTGATACGCGTAACTAAAACCTTGGATACCTCTTACCAATGGCTAGAGCACGGTGGCATTATCATGCACTACCGCACCTTCTGTTGGATAACACGACCGTATCTGCCAATAGGCCGCAGCTGCAAAAAGAAAAACCATCCGGGTAACGTATGACTCATCACGTGACCACCGGGGCTGAGCTCGTAGTCACGTGGGAGATCACGCCCCTCATCTACGTTGAATTTCGCATTCCTGCCACAGGGCCGAGGCCTGCGCCGTTCACAGGGTACACATGCGGCGTCTGTGGCGCGTCTGTGCCCAGGCTCACATCGTTCAGTAATGGCAGGGGGAAATGCATAATTCATTTCAGCAGCCGACCGTGTGCCCTGGCCGGCCGGCACGGCTCAACGGATGCGCAGATCGGCAACGGCGGACGCTTAACTCCCGCTGCCACACGCTACTGCACTTAACTACGTGGTGCGGTGTTGGAGTAGTAGCCGCACGGTTCCGCCGTTTCCCGCACGGCTGCGCATTGATCTGTCGTTGATTAAGCAATGCCGGAGTTGGCGGGCAGGATCCCATTGTCTCGACGTCGGGTACGAGGGCTGAGGTCAGGCTAGCATCGCGTCGGGGCCTGGACGTCTTGTCTTGCCCGGGTCGGCGCAGCGCCGTAGTTGCGCAGATCGCTGCGTACGTCGGTCACGTGCTTTATAGTCACGTGCGTGTAAAAAGGGTACTTAGCGCAACACACGCCACCGGAAGCATCACCAGCGCCAGACAGCAACCGATGGTACGGACAGGACAGGCGCATTTGTGTTTCTGCGCGGGCCGTGCTCTGCATGGCGGTTTGCTGCGGCCAGCAGGGCGCGTGGGAGGGGCGCAGCTGCGATTTTATGTTCCCCTTCCAGCAGGCAGCCGTCCGATGCTCCGGAGCGGGGGATTCCCAGGGATGGTGATGTCGCAAAGAGGCATTTCTTTCATTCCGAAGCTGGCTGTACGCATGATCAAAGTGCCAGCGTACATTGGCGGCGGCGCGGCGGCAGTCGGGAGCTACATCGCATACAAGGTTGAGGAGGCCAGCAGCTTCACGTCGGACAAGCTCTCGCAGTTGCGCGACTTTAGCAGCGGAGTCAGAGACCGCTTGGGCGAGTGGCTGGACGCAGGTGGCAGTGAAAACGGAGATGGTGGGCAGGGAGGCCGCGACGGTGGCCCGGTGGGCGACAGCGTGGCCGCAGCGACCCTGCTTGCGACGCTTTCGGAAGAGGAGCAGGCCGCTGCAGAGGACGAGGACGACGAAGAAGAAGAGGACGAAGATCACACTGGCGATGAAATTTTGAACCTGACGAAACAGATGATAGAGATTCGTTCGATTCTGAATCGCGTGGATACCAATACCCCCGGTGTCACCTTGCCCTCGATTGTTGTTGTGGGATCGCAATCCAGTGGTAAATCGTCCGTCCTGGAGTCTATTGTTGGGCGGGACTTTCTGCCTAAGGGCTCCAACATGGTGACTAGACGTCCAATTGAGCTGACCCTGGTGAATACTCCGAGTGGAAGTGAGACGACCGCCGATTTCCCGACTCACCGGATCTACAACTTGAAAGATTTTAGAGAGGTGAAGCGAATCCTGATGGAACTGAACTTAGCGGTGCCTACACACGAAGCCATTTCGGAGGATCCGATCCAGCTGACCATCAAGTCTCCTCGTGTGCCAGACCTATCGTTGGTTGACCTACCGGGTTACATTCAGGTCGAGGCGGCGGACCAGCCTATGGAGTTGAAGTCCAAGATTCGTAATGTGTGCCAGAAGTACTTGGCAGAGCCGAACATCATACTTGCGATTTCTGCTGCTGATGTGGACCTTGCGAACAGTGCTGCGCTCAGGGCCAGTAAACTGGCCGATCCCCAGGGATTGAGGACCATTGGCGTTATCACAAAGCTTGACCTTGTGGAACCATCAGCAGCCCGTGATCTTTTAATGAACAAAAAATACCCCTTGAAGATGGGTTACGTCGGCGTGATCACCAAGGGACCGGTAAAGACTCATAGACTATTCGACCAGTCCGCTGGGAAAGGTGTAATTTTTGGAGGAAAGGGTTCGAAGGCGAAGGATCAAGAGACTGAAAGGCTCGAGACCATTCAGTTTGAGAAAAACTACTTCAGGGAGCACAGACAAGAGTTTGCATCCTGCCAAGTTACGACTAAGAAGTTAAGAGAGAAGTTGATCAAGATCTTGGAAGTCTCGATGAGCAATGCGCTGGAGCCTACATCGCGCGTAATACAGCAGGAGCTCGATGACACCTCTTACCTATTCAAGGTGGAATTTAACGACAGACAGCTTACTCCCAAGTCGTACTTGCTAAGCAACGTGGATGTTCTGAAGTTGGCAATAAAGGAGTTCCAGGAGAAGTTCCGCAGGTCAGAATTGAAGTCGATGCTCAGTGCAGATTTGGATCAACGCGTGCTCGATTTGCTAGCCTCGCGGTACTGGAAGGACGATAATCTCCAGGAGCTCTCCAAGAACCTCGACGACGAATCGTCGGCGTTATATTGGCATAAAAAACTCGAGTTGGCTTCTTCTAGCCTAACCAAATTGGGAATTGGTCGGCTCTCAACTACCCTAGTTACTAACGCAATTCTGAAGGAGCTGGAAAACGTCCTTGCAATGACCCCCCTGAAAGCCCACGAACTAATAAAAGAACTGATCACGAACACTGCGGTGAACGTGCTGAATGCTAAGTACTACTCTACTGCCGACCAGGTGGAAAACTGCATCAAGCCGTTCAAGTATGAAATTGACCTGGAGGACCGCGATTGGTCCATCGCGCGCGACCACTCCGTCGCCCTCGTCCAGGAAGAGCTCAGACAGTGTAACGAACGTTACCAGATGATAAAGAACTCTGTGGGGACACGCAAACTGCAGCAAGTGATGCAGTACATAAAGACAGACCCGACGCGCAAGGAGTCTCTGGGATTCTCCACCATGCTGCTTGAACGTGGCTCGGAGGCCCTCTCGCTCCAGGACAGAGCGTCGCTCCTCTCCTTCAGACTTAAAATGCTCAAGAACAAATGCAACTCTACTGCCGAGAAGGACAAGTGCCCGGAGGTCTTCCTGAACGCTGTCAGCGACAAGCTCACCTCGACGGCTGTTCTGTTCCTCAACGTGGAGCTTCTCAGCGACTTCTTCTACAACTTCCCCATCGAGCTCGATAAGAAGCTTTCCGCCCTCAGCGAGGAGCAGGTCGAGATGTTCGCCAAGGAAGACCCGCGCATCTCGAGGCACATCGAGCTGCAGAAGCGGAAGGAGCTGCTGGAGCTCGCCCTCGAGAAGATCGACTCCATCCTTGTATTTAGAAAGAGCTACAAAAACCTGGCCGGCAAGAGCCACCCTTAGCTCGTCTCTGTACATACCGCCCCGCCAGCCCTTCTTCCCAGCGTTTTATTGTTCGCGTTTATTAATATACAGGCTCGCGCTGCAGCTGCAGCGAAGTACATAGTACACAATGCTTCATATCCGCACTCAATCCCGCTTTTCAAGTGGGTTGTACCGCAGGAACTTCTCGATCAGGTCAACATGCGTCAGGATCATTCTTCTGCAGCAGTATCTCTTCAGGCCCAACCGGGACAGAGCCGTACCCTCGTCAAGCTCCTCTTCCTGAAGCATGTTCAGGTACGCCTCCCATTTGTCACCCACAACCTTTCCACAAGAGAAACACCGAACAGGCACGATCATGGCTTGCTGCTCACTCTTCTCAGTGCACTTTAGCGTGAACGTTGGTAGAGGCGTGGCGATGGCCTAAGGCTCAAACTCTTAAAATTTTACGCCCTTCGTACAACAGCACTTGGAAAATTCCGTACAGAAGCAGCGTCGTTTCTTTTTTGCTTGAAAAATTTTAGGTGCGATGAGCTCTAGTTACGGGCTGTAGCGATACATAGTAGTGGACCAGCTGTCAGTGAAAGAGGCGAGGCATAGCTCAGTGCGTCAATTGGAGGTGCTAAATATGGTCAGCAATACTGTTCACCCTAAGTACAAGCTCTCAGTTGTTTCGGGGGGGAGACCGCAGATTCCTAGGGTCAGCAACCGCTCCAGTTCGCAGAAGACGGTGACCAGGCTGACGCATGACAGGGAGAACTACATCATACCGTTCAACAACCAGCTGAAGATATATGCGATCGAGACGCGACAGTGCGTGAAGACAGTGAAGTACGGGAACAGCGCTGTGCTGGGCGAAGTGTTCGGGCGGGACGATGGGACATCGGTGGTGCACATCGCGCTGGGCGACGCGTCCGGGGAGGCGGAGCACGACGACGACAAGCTGACGCTGTTCTCGAGCCGGGGGCACGCGGTGGTGGTGAACTACCGGGGCAAGCTGGTGGACGAGCCCAAGCAGTGGACGCTCGGTGTCAGCGACGGCGAGGCGGTGCTGAAGGTCTTCGAGAACGCGCAGGGTGCGGTGTGCAGGGTCCTGACGATCGCCGAGGCCTCTTCGGGGACACACACATACAGGCTATATGCCTACCAGTCCGGCCAGCTGGAGCAGCTGCGGGTGTTTGAGGAGGTGCTGCTTTCCACGTGGTCGAGCAACGATGCACACCTGGCTGTGCTTGTGCGGGACTCCGAGGGAAAGAAACGGCTGGTGGTCGAGCCTCTTACGGAGGAGGGTGCGCAGCACTCGCTGCCGCTGCCTGTATCGAACTTGGCTGCTTCGTCGAATGCCAGTTTTGTGACGTCGATGGCTCTCGACAACGCAGGCCAGCAGGTTGCCGTGGGCTTTGCCTCGGGCGTGATAACCTTGATAAACGTCTCTGACGGTAGCTCGAGACTGCTGAAGTGGCATATCGACGCCGTATTGGCCATGTCTTTCAGTGTGGATGATACGTATCTAATATCGGGGGGCTGGGAAAAGGTGGTGAGTTTCTGGCAGCTATCTACCAACCTCCAGCAGTTCTTGCCACGTCTGAATGGTGTAATTTTGGACTGTTGCGCTCTAGATGAGAAGTACTTCTCCTTGGCGCTCCAGATGACAGAGAACACATCTAATACGGACTACCAGTTTCTGATTTTGAGCTTTACAGATCTTAACTCCAGGCTGGCAATCAACGGTCCTCTTCCCGTTTTCCACTCTGCGGTGAGCGATGTCGTCCAGCCACTGTCTGCGCTAAGCACGAAGACCTCTATTTCGAGCTCCAAGATCCACAGCTCCAAAAAGAAGCATTTGAGGAAGCTTCTAAAGAGCAAAAGACAAGATTTTACTTGCTCGTTCTCTGTTAATCCCTTGACAAAGCATCTCTATTTCCCACACAACTCGGCAGTTCAAATTTACGACTTCTACAAAAACGAACAGGTCTCTTACCAATATATATCCTCTGGTATCAACAATGCTATGGGTAAGGTCAGGGATGAGCTGAACCTACAGGATCCGGTGGTACATAGGGTTCAGTTCACCAGGGATGGCCTGTGGATGGTGACCTACGAGGTTGAATCGCAGCCCGAGGGCTTGCTGTCGTCTAAAGATGTGCACCACATTCTAAAGTTTTGGAGCTGTGAATCCGATGGAGAATGGCAACTAAAGACTAAAATAATAAATCCGCATGGGATGAGTGTCCCAGTCACAGACATTGTGGTCGCCCCATTTACCGTCAATGACTCTCAAGGATGCATAACAGCTGATAACAACGGCGGCCTGAAGTACTGGTGCTTCGACAAGAAGGAGAACAACTGGTGCCTGCTAAAAATGTTACTCCCGAACTTTAACCATTTCAGTAACAACGTTGCGGTCGCCTGGTCACGCGATGGCTCACTTCTATTCCACGCTTTTGACGATAAAGTCTCTATCATCGATTTTAATCTATTCAAGGTCTTTGAAAGCGCCGGTAGCAGAGGATTATCAACGATTTCGTTAGACGCTCCTATACAATATTTGAGCTTTGTTAACGACGTAACGCTCATCGTCGTAACAAAAATAACGTTGCAGTTTTTCAATCTTCTGACCGGGCAATACAAAGGCAGCTTTGACGTTTACCCGTACGTCAACGGCACCTACAAGCCAGGCCACCTTCATAGGTTGGTATCATGCGATGAAAAAACAGGCAGGGTAGCATTTGTTGTGAATCAACAGGAGAAGGATTCAAACGGAAATCCCACATCATCTTACCGCTCGCGCGTTTTGATTTTCAATCCAGACCTTTCAGAAAGGCTAGGTACTTTTGAACACGACGAGTACATCTCCTGCATTTCTTGGAACAACGATACCGATTTCATTTTCATTGACACAAATTGCAAGCTGGGAATCGTTAGCACGACGACTAGCTCCGAAATGATGGAGGAGGTGAACGTGGACAGCGGGTTCGATGCTTTATCAGCTTCTTCGACGGATTTCGAGAAACAATTGCGCGATCTGTCCAAGCACACTGAAAATACCCCATCTCCTGATGAGAATGAAGCCGACCTCAAGCTGGAATTTATTAATGGCCAGCAGATTAACAGGCTCATCAATATGAACAGCTTCACAAGCATGTTTGAAAACATTGATAACATTAAACTAGATACCTTATTTGATCGTGTTATGAAGGTTATATCATAGAAATCCATAAAGGGCGTGGTGCTCCGCCTGTTTGTATAGATATAATGCACTGCTATTATTGGATCGACGTCTTCGAAAACAATGCATAGCCATAGCTGAGAGCAGCGACGGATGTCAGCCGTCCAGCATTCGACTGTCGCAACCAGCCCTTCGGACAAGAAATTTTTCCAGGTTCGGTCCATCCTGGTTACCCCGTTTCATCGTGCCTCCAATCGCACAGTAAGTATCGAACTGTATTGTTCACCAGCCTTATACCTCTTCTAGAAGTTGAATATCACAAATCAGGCGTTCCTCTAGCGTTAGAAAGAACTATCTAGGAAATACTTAAATTGAAACTATGTGCTTTTCCCCCGGCGGTGACGGAAACTCGCTCAGGTAAAAATATAAAAGTATGGCGCGACGGACGCAAGAGGTGATCCGGGTGTCGGGCGACAACCTACTGCGACCAGAACTCTAATCTTATTTCGACAATACGACAAGGCAAATGATGTACTTTAGCTACAACGAAGTGGCGATTCCACTATTTTCGACCTTTTTCGGCGGCTTCAGACGGTCGCGACCATCAAACGATACGCTGCGGAGCAAACGAGAAGCAGACGGCAGAGAAGCAGGCTACGCTAAGCTGCAAGACATTCAAGAAGATGACATACCGCTAATGCCCAGCCCAGTGGGCCTCGACTCGGCGCGGACCCTGTACCTGCCGAAAAACGACCACGAAGAGCCCCAGAAATTATTCCAGGAGTGCCGCTCGTCATACAGCTGGGACTCCACCTTGTCCATTGCATCCACAGACATGCTTGATGACGAGCCCCCCGCGGCGCGGGCCGCTGCGTACAACGATGCACACTATCTCTTCGACTCTCGCAATGGCAACCCCTACAGCAGCGGATCCAATACTGCCGACGGAGCCGATTTTCGAAGTCCCAGCTTCTTCAACAACTGTGAGAGCTTTTCAGCTGCGTACAGCGTCGTTGACGACTGACTGCCCGACATTCACATATCCGACAACGAGATAATTTATCGAATGCCGACCAGACGGATTTTTGTTATTATAGCGATTAATTAGCGCCAAGCGTATATATGTAATGTATCCACTCTACGAACTTCACAGAGCCACCATCCTACGTACAGTGATCATGGTCTCCTTTACCAACGCGACTGCCCATCGCCACGTCGCCTGACAACTCCTTATCAGGACCATCTGGCGTTAGTCCGGGTAACACCGAAATTTACAATTTCTTTCTTATTCGGTCTGACAACGCTGAGACCATCGCTACCTCAACGTACGTCCTCAAGATCAAGCGGCTAGGCCAGTTCTAGACGCTACTAGATATATCATACGCTATTCAATATACTGCACACCATCCAGACATGACGAGCGAGGAAGCTGCGATTAAGTCGCTGTTGGACACAGACATGTACAAACTGACAATGCATGCGGCGGTTTACGTGAATTTCCCAGACACCGAGGTCGTCTACAAGTACACCAATAGATCCGCCGGCCTGAGCTTCAACAAGGCTGCTATTGTGTGGCTCGAGGACCAGGTGAGCAAGCTGGCAACACTGCGCTTCACGGCGGAGGAGGTGGCATACCTTAAAGAGACCTTGCCTTTCCTGCCTGCGCAGTACATCGATTACATCTCGTCGCCAGAGTGCCGCATGGACCCTGCCACTCAGGTGCAGCTCCTGCACGAGCAGCGAGAGGGCGAGGAGCGCTATGACCTGAACATCACCGTCACCGGTCTCTGGAAAGACACGATCCTCTACGAGATACACATGCTGGCGCTCATCTCGGAGGCGTACTTCAAGTTTGTCGACACAGACTGGGTGCTCGACGGCCAGGTCGAGCAGGCGTATCGCAAAACGCGGCTGCTGTTGGACAACGGCCTGGTCTTCTCGGAGTTCGGCACGCGCCGGCGCCGCTCGCTGCTCGTCCAGGACCTCGTGCTCCAGGGCATCGCCGAGGCCGTGGCAGATAGCGGTACCGGCGACACGCAGTTCATCGGCACCTCCAACGTCTACTTCGCCAAAAAGTACGGCGTCAAGCCCGTCGGCACCGTCGCGCACGAGTGGTACATGGGCATTGCCGCCCTGACAGACGACTACCGCAACGCCAACAAAAACGCCATGGACTTCTGGCTCAACACCTTCGGCTCCGAACAGGCGGGCCTGGTCCTCACCGACACCTTCGGCACCGATACCTTCCTGCCCATGTTCCGCCCGCCCTACTCCGACGTCTACGACGGCGTGCGCCAGGACTCTGGCGACCCGGCCGTTTTCACCGAGAAGGTCGCCCACCACTACCTCAACGTCCTGCACTATCCCCGCTTTTCGAAGGTCATCTGCTACTCGGACTCCCTAAACCCGGAGAAGGCCCTGCAGTACGCCGAGGTCGCACGCGCACACGGCATGAGAGCCTCCTTTGGAATCGGCACAAACTTTACAAACGACTTCCGCAGACATTCTGCGCCCGACGCCAAGAGCGAGCCACTAAATATCGTCTTCAAGCTGCTTACTGTCAACGGACGCCCCGCCATCAAGATCTCTGATGATCTTGGGAAGACCATGGGCGACCCGGAAAAGGTCGAAGAGGTAAAAAGAGAGCTAGGCTATATAGAAAGAACGTGGGAGGGCAGCGATGAGGCGCATAGGTGGAAAGACTAGCCACCTGGAGTGCTCCCCCATCGCTCGATACCATCCGGCAGTGGTTGTATAACATCCATACACCATATATTTGTAACCAAAAAACAGCCCTAGGCATCTCTATCCACTGTTACGTGGGAAAACAGAGCTGGCGAATACCATTGTTTATCAATTACTAGCCCTTGCGAGGCTGTTGCTTGCTAGTGCGTGTGAGGAGCCTTCAAGAGATAAGGATTTGTCGTGAGCGTGAGCGATAGTTTGCAGTTTTAGTCGGGCAGATGTCACTCGAACTTACCAAGGAGAAGCTAGTGGAGACGCTGGAGCGTGCCAGCACCCCGCGCGGCGCGCAGCCCGAGATACAGAAGCAAGCGGAGCAGCAATTGAAGATATGGGAGGTGCAGGCTGGGTACCACTTCTTTTTGCAGTCCATCTACCTGGACCTCTCGTGCTCGCTGCAGATCAGGTGGCTGGCGATCATCCAGTTCAAGAACGGGCTGGACAAGTACTGGCGGGCAACGCGGGTGAACGCGATCTCGAAGGATGAGAAGCAGTCGATACGGGCGCGGCTGTTTGAGATGGTGGATGAGCAGAACAACCAGCTGTGCATCCAGAACGCGCACGCGTGCGCGCGGATCGCGCGCTCGGACTACCCGCACGACTGGCCCGATCTGTTCGAGTACTTTGAGAAGGCGCTTGGCGACTACGACGCGCTGCAAAACAACGTGCGCACGTACAACGTCCTGGTGTGCCTGAACCAGGTGGTGAAGCTGCTGGCCTCGGCCCGCGTCGCGCGGTGCAGGCCCGCGATGCAGAGCAAGATGCCCCTGCTCTTCCCGCTGCTCGTACGCGTTTACATGACCAACTTCAACCAGTGGACCTCTTCGACGAGCTTCGAGGACACGGAGCTTTCGAGTCTGCAGGTGTCGTACCTGGCGCTGAAGATACTGCGGCGCGCCATTTCTGATGTGTACGAGATCCCCCACAGGGACCAGTCTGTCGTGGAATTTATGGATATTTCTGTCCGGCACTTTGATCTGCTGCTCTCTAACCACGACACGCTGAAGATGTTTGACACCTACGAGAAGTTTGTGAAGGGTTATGGAAAACTATACTACAACTTCATCACGGCTTCTCCGTCGAGCTTTATCCTGCTGCCCTGCTGTTGCACCGTCCTCTCCAAGTTTACAAAACTCCTATCTGATCGGGCGGCCGATGTATACCAGGAAAACGCTGAAGTCAACGGCGATTTTTGGGAGCAGCTCTCCATTCGCGGATTTGGGATTCTAAAACGGACAATTAACTTCATCCGACAAAAGGGTGCTGTCTCACTCAGGATGCAGGCCAACAGAGCCGAGGTCAATGCAGCTATAGCAAAGATCAATACCCAGTTCTTAAATGAGGCGCTTGTCACACAACTAGTGGACCTTTTAGTAGACTGGTACTTGAAACTCAGGCCAGCGGAGCTGGATCATTGGTCCTTGGACCCTGAGGATTGGATGAATGAGCAGATGACAAGCAACTATGAATACCAGATTAGACCCTGTGCGGAAAACTTCTTCCAGGATCTCATGAACTGCCTACCCGACTTTCTCGCTACATATTTGCTGAAGAAGCTAGAGCAAGAAGGGTCCCAGCTGACATCCTCGTTGGATGACTTCTTGAAGAAAGATGCTATTTTTGCTGCGTTCCAGCTCAGCTCGGTAACTGTCGCGGATATGGTGGACTTTGACCATTTATTGATAAATGTTTTCATTCCGGAGGCTGTCGGCACAGGCGCGACCTCAGCAGAGAGACTAAGGATAATCAGGAGGAGAGTCAGTTTGATCGTGAATGAGTGGTGCACTGTGAAGTGCTCTGCCGAAAGCAAAGATAATTGCTATAAGTTATTTTTACAGCTTTTGAATGAGGATGATGACAAAGTGGTCCAACTGTCAGTGATCCAGGCCCTGCGGACCATGGTTGGTGACTGGGACTTTCAGAAAGAGAGTTTTGCTCCCTACCTAAATGATTTTGTCGTAGTACTTCTGAGGAAAGTGCTTTCCTCAGTACAGTATACCGAAACCAGGCTATACGTTTTGAATACACTCAGCGACATAATAATTCAAAATAAGGACTCCATAAGTAATCCGTTATTGATGGAGGTCCTGCAAATTGTTCCAGGCTTATGGGACCTTGCCAGTAGCGACCAAACGCAGTCAATTCTCGCAAACGCTCTATTGAGATTGTTAAGGTACTTGTCTATCTCGTTGGGTGCATATTCTTACAATGCATGGGGCGCAGCAATCCCAATTGTCGAGACAGTGTGCAACCCAAGTTCCCTGCATTATAGCCTCTTATATGAAGACGGATTCGAGCTGTGGAGCGCTCTGTTGCAGAATTTCGATCCAACGAAAGCGCAACTGGACCCCAGACTTACTGATTCGCTGCCATTTTTGCAATATGCGATAGCAAATCAAACAGAAATACTGCCAACTCTGCTGGAGATAGTTAAAAGCTATAGCCTACTTCTACCGAAGGAGCAGTTTTTTTCCATCTCCGTATTCAGTTCGGCGTTTGAACAACTCTCTTCGTATTTGTTGAAGTTAAGAGATGATTCGTTTGAAATTTTCTTGTCCATTTTGGATATTCTTACCTTGGCAGATGAGACAGATTCGGAGTTGAATCTAATAGATTATTTCTACAAATGCGGTATCCTGAAAGCGATATTCGACGCGGCGTTTCTCCAGAATAAGCTATCCAATTTCCAGCAGGGGCAATTGCTCCAGCCGGTTGCTAGAATTGCCTGCATAAACCCCGCCAGTATTGTCGAGCTATTAAAGAACTATCATATGTCTTTACCAACGGTTGCAGAAAATTCGCGTCTATCAGAAGTAGACCGCTATGCTATTACCAGAGATGATACGGACTTTGATGGGACAGTAAACTATTTCATTGGGAGGTGGCTCGCTTGCTTTTCTTGTTTCTATGATCCTAAAATCAAGAAAATACACATTCTGGGAATTTCAAGCCTATTAAAAACAGGATTCGGCTGCATATTGAACCATTTCAATGCAATTGCTACAATCTGGGTTGAAATATTAGAGGAGGTAAATGAAACCGCTGACGGCGACTGTTTGAAGTATCATCCAGAACCAAATTCCGAATATGTCACTTGTGATCAGCTGCGCCAGATAGAACTAACAAGAACAAACGATCCTATTCACAACGTTAACCTCCGGAAATTCATAGCTGACTTGATGTCCGTTTTAGAATCCGAGTTGGGCTCACAGTACGGAGCTTTCCTGGATTCTATAGACAAAAGCATCCTATCAAACCTGCAGATATTTTTATCAGTGTCTCCTCAATCCTTAGAGTAAAGAAAGGATACTGACGGTTGTCGCATGTGTTCTATATATACAAAAAATAAATATAAATTAAATGGGAACTGAATATGCTCCCGGGTGGTTCGTTTATAGTGGTATCTTTAATATTGAGCCACTGCGCCGCGGTTTTCATGCAATGAGAAGAAATCTAACAGACTTTCATAGCAGGTAATGTACTGCGTCAAGTTCTGTACCATCGATATCCTCTGTTTTCTAAATTCATTCACGACAATGAATACGAGGTCTTCCTCCATGTTCCAGACGTCAATTTTATTGTAAACCTGCAACGGAGAGTGGAGAACAGTTAATAAGAAGTCCAAAGTTATGAAAACTCCAGTTCGGCCGCAGCCTGCACTGCAATGCACAAGCAGCGGGGAATGGCTCTCTGTCCGGCGAAATAAACTCGGATCCTCATCTATGTCTATCAGTGTATTCCGATCTTCTAGTTGTTGTCGAATGAAACTGTCCGGATCATTGAGGAGAGCATTTTTAACATTGTACAACTGCAGGAAATCCGACATTACAATGCCACACGAATCCAGCCATTTTTTATATTGAATCTGATACACGATATGCGTATTAGATTGCGAATCCTCAGCGCTGCTGCCTGCGACAGTCGATTTTTTCTGGACTTTGAAAACCCGCACAATATTGCCATCTAAACCACGAACGTTCTCAAAGCTGTGCAAAATGGTGATATTAAATTTATGCACACTATCAGAACCCCAATATATGTCCCACTTACGCAAGTTTAATTCATCATCCGAATTCAACGAAATAATAACTTTTACAGAATTGGTTGTAATAACTTTCCAAAAATCATCCACTGTAGATGGCAATGGTGCTTGGGTAGCTATGTACCTGCATTTAGAATTGATTTCAGGTAAAGTCAGGTAGTTCGCGTTGAAATAATCATTAAATGGCTCATTTGGTGTTGTACCTGCAAGTGGTGTAAATGCACTTTCGGTATTTTTGACGAAATATGAGGAAGGGGCCGGAACCTTCAGGTGATCAACGACAGGGTTGCTATCTGAAGGTGCAGCCGCCGGAGATAAGTGTGAAGTAGACTGGAGAAAGGTTTTAGCTAACGACCTGTTTCCCACAGGGGATGGTTCTAGCCTCACACGTGTATGTTCATACGGTATGATATTTGAATATCTGTTTTTGGTAAAAGAGTTGAGTCCTTGTGTGATAACATACTCGTTCGGCGCATCTGAGTGGTCCTCATCTTCTTGTCGGACCACGGAGGCCGCCTCGATTGCATCTGAAGAGCTATGTCCAAAAGCAAGTTTGTTCAAAATTTCTTTATTCTCGTTATCATTTAATTCCTCATGTATATCACGTTCCAGCTTGCATTGACCCAGTGTATTATAGGAATCGTCGATCTTGCTATGGAAAGCTCTCGCCTCATCCCCATCTTCCAAATTCACTCTAGGTGACCTGTATTTTTTCTGCAAATCCCTTAGGGAATATAGTTTGGAACTGGTCTTCGCAAGCTGCGAATATGTGCTACTAGGTGTAGACCCAGATAAACACTGTTGTAGCCGCATTACTTCCAGCTTCTCCAATAGTTCAAACTTGCCCATTATCTGAGAGAGGACGCTGTCACAGGCTCTATTGAAAGGGCTCAGCCATGGAGGCACATGCTTCGGCAGTTTTGCCGGCGTGTGATACTTGAAGTACTTCAGCAACGAACTGGGCGAGTAATGCAATGTGTCCCCCTTCATGGATTGTATGAAAAGCTCAGACGAATTGTCGAGCGCAGATCGCCCAGTAACACCAGTCCCGTCAGAACCACTGTCCTGAGTTCTCCCAGGGATGCATAATTTCAACGTAAGCTTCGGCTTGTCTGCCGAAGAGCCGTTCTTCACCGCAGGGGACACAAAATGATGGCTCTCGAAGGCCTTCACCCCACCTTGCAAGAGGAAAATCGGAACCTGCCGCTGCGTGTGCGCCTTCTGTTCCTCCAGGTATGTGAGCAGCTTTCGCAGCACGGTTATGGTCGTCTGAAGACAATTATTCCAAAAAGAGGAGCCATCGTCAAACAAAACTATTGCATTGCTAGTGTCCAGATGCTCCAGCAGGCTTGCCTGCGTCTCACTGTTCAACGTCCGCACCAGCTTGCTGAATGGGAAGTTCGGCCGCCGCAGCAGCGTGCTCGGAAAAGACAGGTGCACGCGGCGCTGCGCGCCCTTCAACTGGAACCCCTGTGTGCTTAGATCAAGCACCAGCGCGTCCCCCAGCTGCGCCTGCCGCTCCCGCCACTCGGCCGCAGTCAAGACCTGCGTCCGCTCGCGCAGCAGGTGCTCCGCCTCCCCCACCTCGGCCCGCTGCGCCATCGTACGAGAGGTCGGCGACAGCGGCTGCGCCGCCGGTGACCCCGACAGCCTCAGCGCGCCAAAAGTCGGCGACGCCGCCGGCTGCACCGTCCTGCACTGCTGCGCCCGCGCTGGGCCCACAACCTCCTTCAGGTTGTAGATGTTTCGTACGTCCAGTCCTGCCATCAGTGCTCCAGAGCCTCTTGCACCTTGCACTGCCTGATTCGGTTGCTGCCCCTGCTTCCACCGTGTAACTGAGCTCTCTGTGCGCTAGCCTATCGCGTGCTAGAAAACCTCACCTGAGCTACTGTAGCGTTTCTGTATACAAGCGAAAACTACTTAGACGCTCTTCGCTTTTATTGGCAGAATGAAAGGCAGACAAAAAAGGAACATATGCGTATCCAGAACCAGACCCTTAAAATGGTTGCTTGCCCACTGCTCCCTGCCGTGTGACGCTTGAAGCTCATTCAAGAACAGTCGAAACGCCGCGTTGCGTTGACCTTATTTCGCAGCCGTGCACACGCTTCGCCAGTAAGAGACGAGGGCGCTTCACCTCGAAATCACAGCGGGTCGTGCCTGGTGCGCGCGGCAGCTGCGTTGTAGCCTGGAGGCGGTCGTTGCGGCCAGGCCTTTGTCACGTGTCACAGCCACTAATAATAGCCAGCGCGGCGGTCACGTGATGCCAAATCCGTGCACCGCAGGAGCTGCGGAACAAGTCGGACCGGCTGGTGCCAACATTCGCACCGGGACGGGCTATATATAATGCGTGCGGCTGGTAGTGTTGCAACGGCTGGAATGCGGGCGGTCCAGACAGTAGCCGCTTGCGGTCACGTGATTGCCACGTGAGTATGCACGTGATCAGAACCGTTTATAATGACGATCGCGAAAGTCGTGGTCACGTGAGCAAGCCGTTGAGATTTGTTACAAAAGCTGCCCCGGAGCACCAGATCAAAGGCTGCTACTCGCCACAAGCGCGAGCGCTTGGCAGGCAAGGAGGGTTTCAGGAGCAGATGAACGTGTCGTCTTTTCTTAACCGACCGGACACGGATGATACGTTGCAGAACATCAGGAAGGAATACCTCAACACGAAACGGAATTTGCATGACTTACTCAGCAGCAGCCCAACGCGACTCCAGCAGGGCGCCAGGGGGGCCGGCGAGATGAGCGGGAATGCGCCGCCGCTGCACTACGTTGGCGGGCAGGCAGAGCCGCCGCAGCAGGGCGAGCAGGACGACAGGCTACGACAGCAGCTTCGCGACTACATGTCGAACAAAAGCCGCAGCATGCCGCCGCCGGCGAAGTACCCTGCGCCCGGGCCAGGGCCGGCGGACGGAGGCGTGCAGCGGCAGCTCGACAGCCAGAAGATGATGATAGAGTCGCTCAAGCGCGAGCTAGACACGCAGCGCACGATCAACAGCATGCTTTTTGAGCGCTTGGACCGCCTGGAGGAGGAGGTCCGCTACGTACGCCACAGCAACCGCGCGCCGGCCAATGGCGCACCGTTCCGCTCAGTAAGCAGCGCACCAAGCTCGTCGCACACCAACGGTCATGTAGGCAGCTACGCGTCTGCCGACGACACGAAAGTTCTGCTCGGCTGGGATCAGCCCACACTTGCGCACGGGGGCAAGCACGCCCAGCCCCCCCAGCAGCATACCCGCACGTTCTCTAATCTCGATGATAGCACCGCGCGTCTAATACAGATGTCTGCCGGTGGCAAACAAAAGTGGTAGCACACCGATCGGCGTCGCCCAGAGAGATGCCCAATGCATACCTTGCATGCTTATATACGCGATTATCTTCAGTTCTACAGCAGGAGGACCCGCCCCGCAGCCGGACCTCCGTGCAGATCCCGCTACAGGAGCCCCGACGTCATGGCGGCTTACAGTACCAGTACTAGTATACATCATAAAATTCGTATGTATTAAATAGTAATCAGGCATAATTGCACCACGGAGATACCTAGCACCCACTTTTCGGTATCCAATAAATCTTACCGCGGCACGAAGAACTCTGCGTAGGGTCGACGGGCTGGAAGTTTTCGGACAAGATACCGCCCCTCAGTAGATAGTAGTAGGTGACACCGGTCAGCCGATTACCAGTGCACTGCATTTGTACCTCTCTGCCGAAGTCATCGGCTAGGGCGTTTTGCATGCGGACAGCATCGTACGGAGCGTCGCATCTGGGCTTTATGCCCTGTCGAGAGAGTGCGTGGTAAGCGTCAATTTTCAAGTGCAAGTTCATCGCGATTCGGAAGTAGTCGTAGATAGCTTGATCTTCGGCCGACGCCACGGAGCCCCACCGCTGATAACATTCCGGACGCAGTGTATTCAGACAAAGGCCATGCTTGTTGTACTCGTGCACCCAAAGGTTTTCGTCGCCGCGGTCTCCCTTCCAGTACATACTCATCTGCCTCAGCAGAGCCTTTCCCGTAATGGGCAGGCCCCCGCGGTTTAATGAGTCCTTGCTTAATATGTCGACGACAGACCGTATTGAAGAGCCTCTCCGACAGAACTGGTCCCAGCTCCCGTCACATCTGTCGTTCCACAGGCCATGGATGGTAAAAGAATCATCAGGGCCAAAGTCGCGATACGAGCGCTTCCTATAAGGTGCATTCCAGAATTGCGAATGAAGGATAAGACCTCCGGGATACTCGAAGCAACATGTGTCAGCGATAGCGGTCTCATTCCGACATGTCGAAGGAATCGTTGACGAGCAGGATGGGAAGTTGTACATCATCGGCATGGGGAACTTGGTGATAAATTCTTGAAACGCATGTGAGAGAAGGCACCGCGATAGGAGCAAGTATAGGAACAACATCGCGCTAGCTGTCTTAGCCATTTGAATCAGAAGGCTCAATTGAAACCATACCTCGTTATTTATACACGAACAGCAGTAGCGAATGAATGCTGATTCTATGATTGGTGGCGAATCTTGATAATGCGACAGTCACGCAATGTTATCGCGTTTTGGGCCGCAGCTGCAGGCGAGTTGGTAGTGCAGATCCACATTTCAGCACGTTCTGGGTCACTATATTACAGGCGATAGTGGCATGGTTGGAATGCGGGATAGAGGCTAAACTGATGACAGAGTTTAATGTGGTGATAGTGCCAGGTAAATTACAAACCTAACCTCTATCCTACTATTTACAGGTGGAACAATGCTCAGGGGTGGATTCAACCAGAGCAGCTATCGCAGGATTCACGATTCTCCGTTGAACACGCGATAGGCGTAGAGTCGTATATACCAAAGGCATTGTTCGCATCGCTGTCGTCGGAGGGATCCATGCTGCTTACTGCGGTCTCGATGCGGGCCGGACTTACGCGGGAACCAGCTTCTTCCGATGGATAGCGAGCATGTCTTGGGGATTGGGCCACAGCAGCACCTTCGCGGAGCTTCACGGGGCCTGATAGAGTATTCTCGTCTGTAAGGGTGAATTGGATGGCATTGGCGGCCGCCTGGGTACGCAGGTAGTACATGCCTGTCTTGAGGCCCTTCTTCCACGCGTAGAAGTGCATGCTAGTCAACTTGCCCATCGTGGGCTCTTTCAGAAACAAATTCAGCGACTGCGATTGGTCCACAAAGGGGGCTCTGTCTGCCGACAGATCGATAAGCTTCCGTTGGGGCAGCTCCCACACGGTCTTGTAAAGATCCTTCAGATCCGGAGGTATACCATCAATCCCTTGAATGGAGCCTCCGTCTTTGATTATCCGGTTCTTCAGCTCTTCAGACCAAATCCCTAGGTCACAAAAGTCTTGCACCATGTACTTGTTGACCAGCGTGTATTCGCCACTTAGTACCCTTCTGGTATATATCATCGAAGTCATTGGCTCGAAGGACTCCGTGAAGCCCAGGATCTGTGAGGTGGAAGCAGTGGGCATGGGCCCGACCAAAAGGGAGTTTCTGAGACCGGGACCAGACTTGATCTTTTCCTTGAGCTCATCCCAGTCGTCATACAGAAACTGATAATTGTCCTTATTGCGACCCCAAAGGTCAAATTGCAGCTCCCCCTTACTTGCGGGAGAACCAACAAAGCTAGCATATACTCCGTACTCGGCAGCAAGCTCAATCGATGTTTCTACAGCTGCATGGTAGATAGTTTCGAATATCTCACGGTTCATCTGTGCGGCTTCCTCGCCATTGAATGGAAACCGCATCAACATGAACACATCTGCAAGCCCCTGGACACCTAACGCCAATGGTCTGTGTTTTTTATTGCTACGCTCGGCTTCAGGAACAGGGTAGTCACCGATGTCGATTGCCTTATCTAGATTTCTTGTCATTACCTTAACAACAGAATGCAGCCGCGCATAATCAAAAGTAATTGCATCTGACGTAACAGACACAAATGTTGGCAGGGCAACTGAAGCAAGATTGCACACAGCAACCTCGTCACGGGAGCTGTATTCAACAATTTCACAGCATAGGTTAGACGACTTAATGGTACCAAGGTTCTTCTGGTTTGACTTGCTATTACAAGCATCCTTGTAGAGCATGAAAGGCCCACCTGTTTCCGTTTGCGAGAGTAGTATTTCGCGCCAGAGCTCCTGAGCTTTTACACGTCTGTAAGGCTCAAGTTCCCTCTCGTAACGTACGTAGAGCTGCTCAAACGCCTCACCATAGCAGTCCGAAAGGCCTACTGCTTCATTTGGCGAAAACAAAGACCACTCACCATTGTTTTCGACTCTTTTCATAAAAAGATCTGGAATCCACAAGCCATAGAAGAGATCGCGAGCACGCATCTCCTCCTTACCATGATTGCGTCGTAGCCTCAAAAAATCAAAGACGTCGGCGTGCCACGGTTCCAGATATATGCAGAATGCTCCAGGGCGCTTATTTCCGCCCTGGTCTACGTACCGTGCTGTGCTGTTGAAGACGCTTAACATCGGCACAAGACCATTGGAAGTCCCATTAGTCCCGGAAATATATGAACCATTGGCTCTAATATCGGACACGTGAATTCCGATACCACCTGAGGCCTTAGATATCAGTGCTGCCTTATGCAGAGCGTTGTAAATGCCATCAATTGAATCTTCATGGATCCCGAGAAGGAAGCAGGATGACAAGAACTGACTCGTCGTTCCTGCGTTAAATAACGTGGGCGACGCATGGATGAAGTACTTGTTAGCCATCAAACGATATGTCTCCAGCACACGGTCAATATCGCCCGAGGGCCCATGTAGCGCCAACGCCACCCGCATGAACATGTACTGCGGCGTTTCGTGTACTCTGCCCTGGTGTTTCAGCAGATAAGACTTGCACAGAGTCTTCCATCCAAAATAGGTAAACGTGAAGTCTAGCGTATCATCAATAGCTTGATCTATGATGTTTCTATGCTGGACAGCAAGGTCATAGAGCTCTCTCCGGACCGGACCCCGTGTGCATGGACTCATCGCCCTCTTACGCTTCGTGGCATGGCCCTCGGGGCTATCTCCAGACTCACACAGCACTGCCAGATTCCCAGTAAAGCCCAATCCCAACAAGCGTTTGTGTAGAACCTTGATCTCCACTCTGGCAGCAAGCAGCGAGAAATCAGGGTGTCTGGTGATCATGGATGCAAGGGTTTCTCCAATGTATGCCACCAGCTCGCTATCTCTTATATCGCCCCCTATTCCCGCAGCAATCCTCTTAACCGCTTTATCTATGTCTGCATCGTTTATCTTTAGACCGAACTGCAGCTTTCTTAACGACTCCAGGAGCTTACGCTCGTCGAAGGCTTCCGTCAAACCTGAATCATCCGATATTATAAATATTTTCTTTGGTTCCGCCATACTTCCTGTATGCACCTGGGCTGAGTATATTGGAGACGGCAGGCGCCCTTCTTGTCAGTCGTTATGGCTAATAATATCTATTATGGGCTCTCCCCGATGGCGATTGGATCTAACTTTTGGGCGGCGCTACAAATGCCTGATGTAAAAATTTCATTACTATTCCTGAAACGGATTATTAGTTGCTTTTCGTCAGTTAAAAACCACCAGTCAGGTCACCTGAGACGAAAAAGCTAGTAGCCACTTCGCATTCGTTAGCAGAAACTTGCACGAAGTGGTCCATTCCAACGTCGGGTCACTGCCAAGTAGCTTTATGGGGATGCCGTTTATCTTGTCCTTTTGCATGGAGTACGGCAGCTCCATGCCGCCGTCGTTGTGGTCCCTCGAGAGGGTCGAAATCCTCTTGGCAATCTGGTCCACAATCGCAATGATGGCCTCCAGTGCCTTGTCCAGCGAAGTCTCCTTGTGGAACAGCTTCCCGATCTTGAAGTCGTCATTGCTGTAAGCGTTGTAAACATTCCACCTCTGTGTGTGGGGATCGAAGCGCTCGACCTTCGAGTAGGAGCCCAGCGGCTTGAGCCGGTAGCCGTCCAGCTCGTAGTGGATTTTGGCTGCAATGGTGGCCAGCAGCAGAATGAGCTGGCCCATGGCCGCGTTGATTTCCTGCCAGGGCACGCGGACCTGGCTGAAGCCACCAAGCCGCAGGTCGTTGATGGTCCCGAACGGCCCGCTGTGGGAGATGCGGAACGTCTCGTTGAAAATGTTGGTCTTGCGCAGCTTGTCCAGGTTGTTGAGGGTCAGCTCGTACTGGTTCTTGAGCGACTGCATGTCTTTCATGAACGCAATGTGCTCCAGGTCTTTGAGGTTCTGCTTGAGGACGGCCCGCGTCTCCTGCTGTTCCTTCTCCCGCAGCTGCTGCTCCAGCGACTCGATCTCCTTGTCCAGCTTGTCGTTCTCGTGCTCCAGGGCCACCAGCTTCGTGACGAGCTCGTCCTTCTGCGCCAGCAGGTCCGCCTCCGCCGATGCGGGTTTGGGCTCCTGCGCGCTCTCCTTCTCGTGCTGCTTCTGCAACCGGTCCATGAACTCGAAGTACGCGTCCCGCTTGCGGATCGCGTCCGCGTACTCGGCCTTCAGACGCTGCATCATCAGCTCGCAGCACACATGGCAAACCGGGTAGTCGATGTTCCCCTTGGACGACAGGATGTTGAAGATGTTCGTCAGCACCTGGATGTTCGACGACAGCGTCTTGGAGCTGTCGTCCTCCTCCTCCTCCCCGCTCTCCTCCTCTATCGCGTGTTTGGACCGGTTGAGCCCGTCCTCGTTGACCTGTAGGAACACGTACGACTCCGCCGCGCCCGGGGCCGCCGCCACCGTCAATTCGTGCGGCCGCCGCACCTGGTGCAGCCGCGAGAGCCGCTCCGGGGGGATCTTGAACGTGCTGGGGTTCGTAGGCTCCCCGCCCGAATTGACAATCATGTCGCGCTGTGCTATGGAAAGGTCCATCAGCGACAGGTCCATGTCGATCGGACACTGGCAATTCTGGCATTTGAACGACGGCGTGCTCATCACACTTGCTGGCTAGCACCTTGGGTCTCACGCTGCAGCTACGCGTGGCTAGAGGTAAGCTTATGCCGAGCTGGTGATAGTCCGTGGCAAATTCATGGTTACCCGGCCTTAGGAAAGGCGCTGGAGAATGAAAATTTTGACCTTTGGTGAAGCTCTGGAGCTCCAAGAAGAGATCAGCAGAGACGCAGCAGGCCGTTTAAATATGCTTGGGCGCCAGATTCTGAGCCGTGGGTTTGCGCGGACATACATTGCACCCAGCCTGGACCATCTGTCGCGCGGAAAAGGCGTTCCAGGGCTGTTTTCGAGCGATGGGCTACAGGGCGCGTGGTTTGACCGCGCAGAGCACTACGCGCAGATGCTAACTGCAGTCGCTCGCAGCGGCGAACAGCGGCCTGTGGCCACGCTGGTGCAGGAACTCGCAACGCAGGGCGGGCGGCGACGCGAGCACATGTATGCGACGCTGCTCCATAATCTGCGGTTTGCGTTCTCCACACTGCAGGGCTGCGCGCAGCCTGCGCCTACCGCCGCTCCGGCGGCCGCGCTTCTGCAGACGCCGTCGCTGGAGCTGCAGGGCCCCAACGAGCCGCTCGAGGCGGGGTGCACGCGGCTGCATGCGGCGCTGACACAGTCGTTCGGATCGATCGCCGAGTTCCGCACGCTGCTGCTGAACTCGAGTCTTGCGCAGTCAGGCGACGGGTTCACATGGCTCGTTGCGCGGTGTGCTGGCGACACCGGCGACGCGCTGGCGTACGACAAGCTCTTTGTGTTTAACACGTACAACGCCGGTTCGCCGCACGCCGTGAGCCGCGTCGAGCACTTCAAACGAGTGGTGAAGACCGAGACGGAGCCAAAGCCGATGGATGGCACGAAGGAGGCCGTGCAGAACCTGCAGTACAAGGCCACCACGCGGTATTATCCGCTTCTAGCGATTGACGCCTCTCCGAAATCGTGGTTGCACGACTACGGGGTTTTCGGCAAAGCCGCATATCTCGATCGCGTATGGGAGTCGACCAACTGGACTGCTGTCGAATCGAGACTTCCACAGCAGCGCAGCGAGACTTTCATCTGAGTGGGCCTGTATTTAGTAGTTCCTGTATATATGCTAAAAATGGACAACCCGACGGCGATGCTTCGCCGGAACTTGACCGTATAAACCATGTCTTGTCATTCAGTTTCTCAGCACTAACGGCCCGAAGGCAACGGGTTCCTACGACGAGCGTTGCCGCTGCCGCCCGAATCGTAGTTGTTGGCTGCTGCTGATTTACATATGGGGTACATATTTTTACTTGATCGGGCGAGCAGGACTAGAGATGAGCAGCAATGACAGTGATTATCTCCTGGTTACCTTCAAACTCTTCACTCTCCTCAAGAACTTGTTACCTGATGACTCCTTCTTATTGTCTGTGTCACGCGCGCCCGTGTAGGCGTCTTCGTCGTCCTCCTTCTCGTCCTCAAGATAGCCAGAGTGGGTCTTAGTCAGCTTCAGGTTGCCGTTCCTGGGGTCGGGGCCAATCGCCGACGCGGACGGAGGGCTTTTCGCCAGCCTGTGGCTCAGAGACTTCTTCCTGCCCACCGTGCTCTGCTTCATCGCCTCTATAGCGACAGGGGCCGCCGGCGCGCCGTCGAGGAACGTCGTGGAGCCAAGCCCCTGTGTCACGGGCCCATGCACAAGGTCCGCGGTTACCTTGGCGTCGAACTGCGTCACCTCCGAATGGTTCTTGATAGCGTTCACCGTCGACGACGAGCGCTCGCCGACGTCGCGGCGCGAATACAGGTACGAGTCGTCGTCCTCGTCGATGCCGAACACCTCGTTCATCGCAGACTTGTGTGCGGTGGCCCCCGACAACGTCGAGTTCGGCCCGTCCTTCGGGAACGCCAGCACCGGCGCCACCTTTTTGTTGAGGTTGCGGTGCGGCGTGCACGCGTCGAACGGCCCGTCGTGGTGGAACGCGCCCCCAAAGAGCCCCGTCACGTCGAGCTTGTCGATCGTGTCCACGTTCTTCGGAAGCGCCCCGGTCTTCTCGTCCTTCTTGCGCTCCTTCGTGCGCTCCTCGCGCTCCCGCGGCCGCTCCTTGCGCTCCCGCGTGCGCTCCTTGGCCCGCTCCTTGGTCCGCGGCCGCGCCTTGCCACTCTCCCGCGGCCGCTCCTCCCGCCGCGGCCGCTGCTCGTGGCGCGGCCGCTCCTTTTTCTCCTGCGGGTACGCCTCGCGCACCCGGCTCCCGGCCACCTCTTCGTATGCGGGGGGCAGGTCGTCCTCCGCCGCGTACCGCTGTCTCAATCGTTCCTTCTCCTCGGTCGCCCCGACCTCGTGTGTGCGCGCGCCGGGCGCCGGGCTCCCTGCCCGTTCGTCGTAGCCTTCCAGCTCGTCCAGAAATGGGTTGTTCGACGCCGGCCGTAGTGAAGGCGGACTCATACTGCTTGTGTTAGTACCGGCGTGCTCTGGCGTGGCGTGTAGACGGCAAACTGCTGCGCTTTTCAGCCCCATCCGCTAGGGCTGTTACTTTTTCGATGTAGCTCGCCTGTGGGGGGAGCCTGAAAGATTTCGTACGCCAGCGTTGCGTCCCCGTTTCGACAAAAGAAAGTGACATACCTGTAGCGCGCCGCGGCGTCCGGCGCTGCGCCCTCCTCCTCGGCGATGCTCTCGGCAAACGACAGTTGCGAACCCGTACGTTGCGTACTAGTGTAAGGAAACCCGACCCCTTTCTGGGTGACCCATGCGTGAAAATCCTGGTCAGGTGCCAGGCGCCCACCCAGTTCGGATGTGGATGCGCGGAATGGATTGTTCAGAGACATGCGTCGCAAGCTCCCGGATGCGTCGGCCGCAGGGCTGCTGGCCCGGTGGATTGGTGGGGGGCGTGCTTGCATGCTGGCCCGGCCGCGTTTGGTGGTGATGGGAGGAAGGGAGAGCGATTCGGCTGATCTGTCGCTTTGATCACGGGGCGTCGAAAAGTTTTCGCTAGCAGCAGTCACTGTGCACGTTGGTATATAGTTATGTAGTCAGAACTGGATGTAGCGCTGGGCAAGGCTGTCGTGGTCGCGGGCGGCGGCGGGCCGCAGGTAGCGGTCGTGACGCAGATTGTCCTGGATAGCGCGGTGCAGAACGACGAGGTGGGCGTCGTAGCTGTCGAGGCCGTCGACAGAGGCGTCCTCTGTGACGAGGGCGGAGAGGGTGCGGGCGTAGAGTGGGTCGGAGTGGGGGCGCAGCAGCTGGACGGGCAGCGCGCGGCGGCCGGCGAGCGCGGCCCAGTAGTCGAGCACGCTGCGGACCCTGGCGGAGATGTCTGTGTCGAGGCCGGGTAACCGGGCACTGGGCAGCAGCTGCGGCGGTGCGTCTGCGGCGAGCAGGTCGCGCAGCAGCTGCGGGTGGGTGTGGTCGTTGAGCCAGAGGTAGACGGTGTCGCCCTGGAAGATGAGGTAGCAGCCGCCGTCGGCGAGGGCGCCGTGGGCGGCGCGGACGGCGAGGTCGTCGGCGGACGGGAACTGCAGCAGCAGGTTGTGGGCGTCGTAGAAGGTGTAGTCGTCGTCGGACAGCGGGACGTGGAGGGGGAGGATCTGCGGGTAGAGGCGGTATGCGAGGCGGCGCAGGTCGTAGGTCGCGAAGCGCAGGTAATCGACGGCGCGGTCGTTGGCGCGGGCGGAGCCGGTCGCGCGCAGCAGTGGCGACTTCTGGAAGGCGAGCAGGTACGCGGGCAGCGACTTGAGTGCGTCGGGCAGGATGAGCTGCGAGGCATGGGAGGGGTCGACGAGTGCGCGGTACTGCGTGAGGATGGCGGCGAGGCGGGTGTCGAGGGACTTGCGGACGCCGAGGAAGTTGGCGTCGCCCAGGGCGGTGAGTGTGTCCTGGACGAGCAGCGCGGTGACGACGTCTTGGTTGAGGAACTTGAATATCTCGTGGATGTTGTCGCTGACGGCGGCGGAGGTGTTGCTGGTGCGCACTCTGCGCACGCCGTCGAGGTCTGTGTAGAGCAGCGAGGCCTGGAAGTAGACGTCGGTGCCTGCCTGCAGCGGGCTGTCGTACTGCAGCGCGAGCGTGAAGCTCTGGTCTGCGGTGACGACGGGGATGACGGGGTCGCGGTCGGAGTGGCCGCACGCGGTCGAGTAGTAGCGACTGACGGACAGCCCCGAGGAGCAGCGCACCTTGAGCTGCGCCTGGTAGCCGACGGTGCTGCTGACGGCGTGCAGCATGTCGTTGACCAGCGGGAACTCGTCGCGGTCGAGCTGGAAGTTCGAGTAGTGGCGGAACGTCCCGGAGGTGGCCAGCACGGGGTGGCCGAGCGTGGCAAAGTCCATGAAGGCGCTGCCTGTGCAGAAGAGGTCCAGGCCGACGTACGCCTTCAGCATCCTGTCCGCCAGCGCGGTGTAGAAGCTGTTGTCGCACTTCAGGCTCTTCTTGAGGCCGTCGTCGCGCCGCAGCGTCAGATTGCCGTTGCCCACGGTGGGCAGCGTGTTCAGAGTCGCAATGATCTTGCCGCCATTACCATTGGTGGCAGTGTCCAGCGCCAGCAGCGCGGCCTCGAGCGCCGACCCGAAGCACGCCTCGGCGCCGTGCGAGAGCTTGTCGTCCTGGATAAACGACTCGAGCTTGACCAACGTGTCCTGTATGACATGCATTGCCTCCGCAGGCCTCACGAAGAGGCCGCTGTACAGCGGCAGGAAGACTTCTCTGAGCTCGGACACAATCAGCTCCTGTGCCTGGCTCGACTCCGGGCGCAGGTTGAAGAAACGCAGCCACTTGTCATATGCTATGATGGCCACCTTACAATTCGGCTGCTGCTCGCAGATGTAGTTGATCGCGGTGCGGACACCCTCGATGGCCGCCAGCGAGCTCTTGTTCTCGTTCGCCCACGTCGAGATGTCCACTAGGAACACATAATGAAGCGGCACCGCGGCGCGTCCCTTGTGCACGTTGTACAGCTCCGGTGCCAGAAACTCCACCGTGCCGTGTGTCAGCTCCGCCTTGGAAGCCAAGTCCATGCGCTCGCCGCTCGGACCCAGCGGCGAGTACTCCTCGGGGGGGAGCTGCGTCCGTACCTGGCACATGTTGCAGATGAAGTGCGAGTCCGACGTGAACCGGAAGCGCGGGTTCGCATACACCCGGCACCGTCTGCAGCGCAGCGGGCCCTCGCCTGCGCGCGCGTCCACCGCCGGCACCGCCGTGTCCGACGGTACCACCGGCGCGAACGGCTGCACGTTCAGACCCAGCGGCAGCGCCGTCACCGCCCGCAGCTGCTCGGTCTTGGGTATGTTGTACGCCGAAAGCGCGAGCACGCGCGGGTCGCACGCCCCCGCCACCCCGCAGTAGAACTGCGTCGTGGAAAACGGCGGCACCGCCTCCACGTCCGGCATGAACGTCCGCGTCAGGAACTGCTGCTGGTCCTCCAGCCGCTGTGTCGGCACCAGGTGCGTCGACCGCGCGGGCGGCGCCATCGCACTGCTGCCCCCGGCCCCTGCCCCCATCACCGGCGACCCGGCTCGCAGGGGCGCCGCCCCCTCCGCCTGCAGCGCCGACCGCGGCGCCTGCAGACCCCCGCCGCTGGCCATGGCCGGCGGCTCATTGAACGTGTGGAACGCCCGATGCGGCCGTTTGTGCTTCCTGTTTGCTCCTTGGTCCAAAGACAAGCTCGAAACGCTCTGCGCCAGACTATTCATTGTTTTGTAGAAGCTATCGACTGCGATACGAGACCTCGCTGCTTTCACGTCCGTGATCTTTCGGTTTCACTTGGAGGCTCTGCGATCTGCGTGCTGGCCATAAGGCCAGCCCACCAGTCATGTTATACGTGGTGTACGATTAGACTCGAGTAATAGTGAGATGTGATTATGTAGTTCAATTTATAATATTACACTATGCATGGTGCCAGGAGTCCCGTGGTATTGTGGCTCGTGGAAGCACGAGCCGGTACAGTCGTCTCGGAGGGTAGTTGTTCCCTATATTAGGAACCCTATCAGAAATAGGGAACACAATGCAGTAATGGAGAAAGTCGAGTAACCAACATCAAAGTAAGTACGGCCCGAAAATCTGGGGTGGTGTATGGCAGCGTTGGCGCTGCTGGGAGATGAATCCGATTTCTTCGTGGATGTGCTGCGCGATATCAAATCTGTACTTTTCGTCCTGAGCTCGCCGGAGCGCGGACCGAAAAAGCCGTTGGAGTGGATGGTGCCGGTGAAGCCGTCCAGCACGCTGGCGGAGATGTTCTTGGAGAACATGGACAGCGTCATGGAGGATGTGCAGGGCAGGGTGACGGGCGTGGCAAACGGAATGGAGCCGGAGCGGATGGCGGCGACCTCGCCCGTGGACCGCGGCAGGGAGGTGACGTTGCGGTCGACCGGGCGGACGGCGAGCGCCATGCCGACCGCGCCGGACTCGGTGTCGGCGGCGATGTACAGCTTGCGCAGGATCGGCATCCCGAGCATGGAGAAGCCCATGCCCGTGCTGGGCATGAGCTTCAGGTAGCAGGTCTCGTTGGTGTCCGGGGCCAGGATGGAGGTGCCCGCGCGGAGGTTGGTGGGCCCGATGAAGTCGCTCAGCGGCACCTCGACGACCAGCTCGCCGAAGTGGAAGCGGAACGAGGCCTCCTCCTTGAGCAGGCTGCACTCGACAATCAGCCGGTTGGAGGACTTGGTGAACACGGCGTTCGTCTGCCGCGCGATCTGCTGGACGATGCTCTTGGGCAGGAACGACGTCATGAAGCGCGAGTTGAGAAGAACCGGCTCCGCGAACGTGTCGTCGGTCAGGTTCAGCTGCCGGCCCTCGGTGCCCAGCAGCTGCACGCGCGTCAGCGGCACGATCGGATAGCCCCCGCGCGTGTGCTGGCCGCTCGCGATGTCCACGCTGGGCACCCCGTCGTACTGGTAGAAGTTGCCGTAGTACAGCCGGGGGTCCACCGCGCCCAGCATCAGCGTGCCGATGTCCTCTAACACCGTCGGCAGGTCCACCGCGGACGTGTTGTCGTTGCCGAACCACAGCGAGTACGACCGCGACGAGATCAGCCCTGCGTCGCGCATCTTGTCCAGGAAGAAGAACTCGCTGCCGCGCGCCGCGTCGCCCAGCGGGTCCGGGTTGTTCACGCGCCCCGACAGCCCCAGCCCCGCGTGTATGTCTGTCATCGTCGTCGCCTCCAGGAACCCCATCCGCTCCACCTTCACGCCCTCCCGCGGCGCCAGGTGCACGTTGCCGTCGCGCACCCGCACGTCGCTGCGGTTGAAGTTCACCTCCTCGTACCCCAGCAGCCCCGATATCTGAATCCCGTCCGCCATCGTCAGGTTGTACGTCTCCCCGTCCCCGGCATGATACGTCTCGCTCGCCTTGGGGAAGTACAGGTTGCCCGTCAGGCAGTTCCCCTTCTTGCGGTCGCACTCCGGGTACAGCCGCCCAGACACGAGCCACATGTACGGCTGCGTGATGTCGAGCCGCAGCCTCTCTCTCTGTCCCGGCGTCCCCACTCTCAGCTCCACCACGGGCAGCAGGCTCTCATCCCGCCCGATAGCCAGCGTTGGAAAATCTGTGGCTTGCGACTGCGCCGAAGAGGTCCCCAGCGCCGTCCCCAGCGCCAGCCCTAGCACCGCCGCAGCGGCCGTATTCGATAGCATGCTTATGTTTAGTCTGGCCGTGCTCCTGGAACCCGAGCTAGATGCTTGGTCTTAGCCTTATACCTGCTAATGGCGCTGTTCGTGGGCCACTGCAAGCTTTTTTTAGCTCAAAAAGTAACGGGCTGCTAAAAATGTAGGTGCAAGCTGCTGCGTGTACAATTTAAACCTTTGGCACGCCCGACTGTACGCCTCCACTCCGAACGAATAGGTGTCGCAAAGCAAGGCGGCGGCAGTAGATATGCACTATTTAGTAGCCAGCTCAGCGCGCTGTTGGCCCCGGAACAAGCGCATTCTACGTCGGAATTAGCTCCGTGGTGGTCGCTGCGTCTCCTTTCTTCTCCGAGCCCTACGTCCTTCTACTGTGAGCGGTCATCCGTGTCCTTACGTAGCGCCCCGCCGCTGCGCGCAGTGTATGACGTACCCGGATGTCGCGGCGAGGCTTTTCCGGTGCTTGGCGTGGCGCAAGCTACGTCAAGCGATGTGACGGCAATAGGTAGGGAAGCTCTCGGGGCCGCTGCAGCGAAGCTGCCGGCACGCTTGCCTGTTGGTCACGTGGAGGTCACGTGTGCACGTGGCTGTTTCCGTCACCGGGGCGGGAACCGGGGTTCGCAGCGATGAGCCGGGGTGGCTGCATGGCGGGGCGCCCCGGAGCGGGCTGCACGCGGCAGCTCGGTGGCAGCCATGCCGGGGACGCACGCGATTGGCGGCAGTGCAGCAGGCCATGCGGGCGCGCACGGCCGCGATCTGCATGCGAGGAAATACGATTTCCGCCCGTAGGCGGCGGCGTTTCGAAATGGCGGCAACGGCGGATGCGGCCGGCGTGGCGCCCGGGCCGCGGAATTTGCTTACCTGGAGGCACCCAGCGTGCGTAGGTGTGCCAGCACGAATTGATTGGGTTCTGATACCAGCATATAGCGCCGGCGCTGTGCGCGGGTGCGTGCACGTGCTCTGCCTCGGGGCCGGTCGGCGACGTCACCTGACCGGGATGTCCGAACGTTGGATCCGTCAGATAATAAGTACGGTCATTTAAATAGAGCAGATGTGCCGGGGAGCATTTGTACTATTGCCGCAATTTGTGGTTTCGGGTCGGCACCAAAGATTCTGAAGCAGAGAGGGTATGGGGGTGCTTGCGTGGTTGCCATTTTGCAATGAGGTGCGGCACACCGTGCCGGAGCAGCCGTTGAAGTTCCGGGACAAGGAGCAGCAGGGGTCCATGACCATGCTCGAGCTCATAGAGAAGTACGTGCCCGAGTTCCAGGACCGGGCGACACAGCTCTTCCACCCGGTGCTTCCGACGGGGCACCTGCAGACCATATTTGCCTCGCTGAGGAACTTTGAGACGGTGGATGTGGTGTACTACGAGCGGATGATGTTGAGCTACCACGACGGCGGCGTGGGCGCGTTGGACTTCGCGACGTCGGCGGCGAGTCTTGAGCACTTCCAGGACTTGCCGAACGAGGTGCCGCCGCACCAGCACCGGGCGTTGACCGACCGGTACCGCTACTTGACTGCCAAGGAGATCGACGAGCTCGCCTCGAACGACGCAAAGCCCATGCTCATTGTCATGCACGGCCTTACGGGCGGGTCTGACGAGGGCTATGTGCGCGCGATCGTGAACCGCGCGCGCGACGTCTACGGCTTCGAGGCCTGTGTGTTGAACAGTAGGGGCTGCGCACAAAGTTCGATCACGACGCCCTCTTTGTACAACGGCGCCTGGACGGACGACATCCGGCACTGCGTCAAGGTGCTACGCGGGATGTACCCACAACGGAAGTTCTACCTTGTCGGGGTTTCGCTCGGGGCGTCCATGGCCACCAACTACTTGGGCCAGGAGCAAAACAGCTCGGACATTGAGTGCGCCGCCGTCTTGGGCAATCCGTGGGATTTGACGAGTGGGGCCTACAACCTAAGCAAGGGCCTTCTATCGCGCTACGTGTACTCGCCAGCGCTCCGCAAGAACTGTGTTCAGGTTCTAAAGAGCAACATACGGCAGTTGAGACTGGATCCGTACATGAAGAAGCAGTACGATGAGAAACTAAACTCTTTGCAGACGATTGAGGACTTCGACAATGAGTTCACGGCCAAGATGTTCGGCTTCAACACCTCCTACGAATACTACAGACATGCCAGCAGCGTAAATCGGTTACCCCAGGTGAGAACTCCCTTGCTTGCGATCAACGCTTTGGATGACCCGATTGTCGGCTCAGAGGCCCTCCCACGTCGTGAAGTCGCCATAAATCCGTATGTCGTGCTTCTTGAAACGTCGAAGGGAGGTCACATAGGCTGGTTTGATTACAAGGGCAGTCGCTGGTACGTTGATCCGTTGTGCAGATTTTTCTACGCCTTCCACCGCGAAATAACCAAAAAGAACATGATTCCCGACCTTGATGGTGTCGTCTTACCTCACCCCCACAAATTCGAGAAAGACAGGCTCGTCAATCCACTTGTGAGAGAGTGGGATACGGGAAGGCAGGGTTCCTCTTAAAATGTACAGTCTTCTGTACTCGCATAGATGTGCCTTCCGGCACATTGAAGTAAAAACGGTATTAGAATTATATATATCTATTATAATTAAAAGTGATGTAATATAAAAAATAGCCTCTAGATTCATTAAGTGTATCCGTCTTTCTAGTCACTATTCGGCCATGCATATCATTTATCTTTGCCATCATAACAGGCTTCGTATTCCAAAAATCAAACCAAAATCAAATATAATTCAAACCGACCGGCATTGTGATAGACCTTCTTACCGTTGCCAAGGCTTCTGGAAGGGCTAACATGGTGGAGCTGCTCGTGTTTCTCTTTCTACTGCCCTCCTTTAACCGTGAAAGCTGGTCGCTACTTCTAAACCCATTCCCCAGGCCAGTTTCAGAATTGTTTTCTGGCATAATATCAGGATCGTATGTGGACGACGATTTGTCGGCTGGCTCATCGAGTGTCTTTCTTAATACGGCATACAAAATGTCTAATGAGTCATCCTTCAGAAGCGCCAACTCCTGTAGCTTTGCCAGTTGTAATCTCATCCTAATTCTCTCGGCAATCACCGTCCGCAAAAAATGGTTCCAAGCTGTCCTCGTGCATTCTATATCGGAATCAGACTCGATGGAATCATTTAATGGGCAGGAATTGCTGGCGTCATCAAAATGCGAAGATTGAATACTTGATGAATGACTGCTAATGCTTCCGGAAGATGAGCTGATCCTGCTAGCTTGTATCTCCCCAATTGTGCTCATTCTCTTCGAGGTGTCAATGACATAGTCGTCAGTTTTAGTGCTCGGTTCCTCTTCCTCTTCGTCCTCCTCTCGGATAGGAAGTTGCATTTTCTCTCCCGGAAACCTCGAAAGGGGTATGACCTTGTTGTTGACAACAATGGAAGGTTGTCTTACTATTGAATTCAGCGATGTTAATGCAGTTGACCTCACCATCTGTGAGGGTGCGGGGGCCAAAGAGCTGCCGGTACTCTTCAGTTCGGGTGCTTGTGACGAGGTGTCAGAGCCGTCGCGGTATACGTAGTTGGAGCTCAGCGTCGAGGCCGCACGCTTGATTGAAGACGGCGTGCGCCGGATCGAGGTTCTGCTCGGAGAAGCAGGTGTTGCGTCCTTCATGCCTGTGTTTGCTGTCAAGTGTCTCCGAGAAGGCGTTCGGCGCACGATCTCAGGCACAAGGGCTAGCCTTGACTGGGTGGAGAACGATCTTCTCACATTCGAAACATATCCATTCACACGCTTCAAATGCGAAGTGGTCGGTGAGCTGTTCTTCTTGTTCTTTGTCGACCTCCTCTGGAACTTGAACAGCCGCTTTCGAAGTGCAATCTTCCACTTCACCAACTTTTTGCCTGTCTTCACTGCATACTGCGAAAAGAATTGCAACAGGCCACCTTTGCAGCGGATGGCGTTGGACCTCTTCAATGTGGTGAGCTTTGTGGGCGTCGATCCCAGCGAGGACATCGAAGAGGGACTACTGTACCGCATGGACAAGCTTCGCTGCCGATTGATGAGCGAAGACCGAGATGAAATGACAGATGGCGGGACCGTCGGGAGCGTGATCTGGAAGGAAATGTTTTCTGCCGTCGGTATGGTGTCCAGGCTCATGGTAGTACCTGCATGATTCTGTCTTTCCGTGATCGGCTTCATGGTGGGCGTTAGCGACTTATAATAGTCGGTGCCGGTTGCTGGCGCAAGCAGCTGGCATGCAGTGTTGTCCGACAAATAGGAGTACCGGTTGGTGTTCTTATTCGTGGTGTTGTCAGAAATGTTTGCAAAGGAATAGAAACCATTTTCCATGGTGGTCGAGGGGACTTGCGAGTTCTGTGCGGGTGTCTCGGCGACATGACATTTCATTTCTTGTTCTGCGCCCGCTTCCGCAGGAAAATGCGGCCGCTGTGCCGCCATGTCCTCTTCCTGCTTGTGTCCGTTCTGTCCCATCTCCCCTAGGGGCTTGCCCTGAAGAGTTTCAAAGCTTTTGAACTTCAAGGAGGGCGACGCCGGGCCACGAAACGATATCGCTTTACTCCTCCTCAGCTTCCCGATAGGCATCTCGATGCAATTTATTAATATAGTTTCACCGTCGAACCCAAAATTGTATGTCTCCTGGTGGCGAGGGGATCTGACTTATTATATTAGTTTGATGGTCCATCAGCAGGGTTTCAAAAATAGTAGTACATTCGAGTGCCAGAACGCTTCTCAGTTATATACATCAAGTCCGGACCCTCACCAGCAATGTGCTACCGCAAACTACACAGTGCAACCATCTGCCCTGACTGTCTATCAGACCCAGTCGACCGCAAACGCTCTGCGCTGCACCATTTCTCTCGCGGATACAGATAGAAACTTGCTCCTCAATTTCCACGTCTTCCAGGATCATCATCCTACTGATTCTTTGTCCGCAAGTTTCTAATCCCAGCCATCATAATATTGCTACTTCGACATCTGTCAACCCAATTACTCAATCAAATGAAATGGCTGGTTAGGAGTTTGTCCCGTATTACATTAACGCTAGCGCCGCACAATATTCGTAGATAATGACTTGAAATTTATGGTGGGTTGCGCTAGCTCATCGCATGGCGAAACATGTAGAATATAGCGGCAGGCTGCGGTTGCACAAGTTCCTGAGTGAACCCGCTGAACTAATGGCGTTCAAAAGTGCTGCGCCGCACTTTCTGCATCTCCAGAAGAAAAAGTACCGCAAACAGCGGCGCACGCTGCGGAGGTACTTTGCAGATGACAGCTTCCGATACCTCCCGCGAGACAACGCCCCCAAGAAAAGCATCGCAAAATACTGGTCATACCGACATGATCTGTTCTCCCTAATCGACCAGGGTAACATCCACCTCACAGAGGAGCTGTGGTACAGTGTGACGCCGGAGCGCGTGGCGAAGTTCACTGCGGCGTTCATCGAGGCGTGCCTCCCCGGGGCAACGACGATCCTGGACGTGTTCTGCGGGGGCGGCGGCAACGTGGTGCACTTCGCGAAGGTTTTCCAGAAGGTCTACGGCGTGGAGCTGAAGCTCGAGCACTTGTACTGCACATACAGGAACGCGGAGGCGTACGGCGTGGCCGACCGTGTCTGGCTGAAGCACGGGGACTGGCTGCAGCTCGCAGCGCGGGGACGCTTCGAGCGCGTGCATGTGGACTGCGTATTTGCATCGCCACCGTGGGGCGGAATCGACTACACGAAGACGCAGGCGTACGACCTGGAGACGCAGCTTCAGCCGGCCGGCCTGTCGCAGCTACTCTCCTCCTTCCTCCGCATTTCGGCCAATGTCGTCCTCTTCTTGCCGAAGAACTCCAACCTCCAGCAATTGTCTGAGATTACGCGCAGCCTTCTCGGCCCGGAGGCTAAGTGCAAGGTGCTTTATGCACGTGAGAACGGCCGGGACAAGGGCCTACTCTGTTTCTGGGGCGAGGCGTTCTACAATTTCGATGCTGCATCTCCGGCGAACAGCGGAGAGCGACTGGCTGCCCGGCTGCAGGAAGCACATGACCTTTACGGATAATAGTCATTAGAGCGCATTAATTATACATATCTTATTGTAGTAATATCAGCTATTTGAAGGTGGGCTGCGCTTTTTGATCACAGCGTCAAGGCCGGCGTGGCGCTGCAGCTCGGCCTGCAGCTGCCCCCGCTCATGCGGCTCCCGAATGTCCTTTTCCACAGATGTGTTGATCACAGATTCGCCTTTTACGAACAGGTACGGCACGTCCGGCGTGTTCTCTGTCAGCTGGAACAGCGGCCCGTGCAGCTTATGCTCCCGGATGTACCTCTGCAGGTCGCCGCTGTATCGGTGCTTGCTCAGGTCCACGACCGCGATCTCGGGCGTCACCTCGTACTCGTTTGTCAGCAGGTGCCGCAGGTACCGCGAGCTCTCGTCCGTGCCCTTGACAAAGAGCACAAATGGCGATGTGCTGATAATTTCTTGGAAGTTCTGTGCGGGCCGGAAGTCCCCGCCTCCACGCCGCACCGCGTCCAAGTTCACTAGTGGTCGCGTCGCTCGCGGCTTCGCCGGCTCCCACACCTCCGGAGCAGCTCCACTTGAGGTCGGTATCCTCTGGGGCGTGCGCACCTGCGGGCTGTCGTACCATCCACGATTGTGTGCAACGCACAGGTAAACTGCGACGGTCAGCAGCGTCGCTGCCATCCAGAGCGCGCGAAAGCCCTTCCGCGATTGCACTTTCGGCTTCATCCTAGTCCTCGTGCGCTGTTTGCTCGACTTCTGTCTCGCTCTGCCGGGCCCTGCAGCAAACCTCACTATATATGTATTACCTACTAACCTGTTGACCGTTTAATCCAAGCTAATGAGACCCGAAGCCGCCACCGCGGCTGCGTCTGTGCATCAACATGTTGTGCTTTGTTACATACGCCCAAGAGAGGGGAATCGCGCAAAAGGCATCATTAGGTACCCTTTGGCTGCCCAGCAGGCAACAAAGATGTGATCGGCTGCTCTTTTTTGCGGTGTCACACGCCGCCGCAACAGTCCTCGAACGTTTGCGCAACTGCCGGTGCAGCTCCGTTTCAGGCAAATGCCCCATTAGCAACGTTCAGACGTACGGAGCAACGCTGATCGTTGCTAAAACGTCCGTCAGCCGATTAAATCTGGGAGTCCTGATACGTCCATGCCGTAGGGATGAAGCATTTTACACAAGGTGCTACATGTGGTGCACAGCGACGTCTGCGCTCGAGCGAGGGTGTGGCTTAATAATATATATTTGTGCGGGGATGAGGGGGCGGAACTGCTGCTATACGGGCTGTGGGTCACGTGGGTCGATAACTGACTCCTTGCGCTGGAGCAGGACGGTGGTGGTTGGACTGAGAGCGCTGTCGCGGAGGCGGCGGGCGCTCTGCAAGGCTTCGATCATCTTGTCCTTGCGCTTCAAAGCGTTCCGCAACTCCATGAGCTCCGCTTCCTGCTCCTCGAGAAGCAATTCGATGTCGACGTCACTGCCGTACTTCTCCTGGACGTTGGCGGTGCTCTGGCGGTTGAACTGCACACTGTGGGTGGTAATGATGTTTCGCTGGGCCTTGAGGAGGTCGGACTCTAGTTTCTGGACGTAAACACGGTACTGGCGCAGCTGGGACTCCATGCCCTGAACCTTGCTCTCGAGGACGGAGGCGATGTCCAAGGGGAGCATTTCGACGATCTCGCGGACATGCGGGTCCTCGAGGACCATCATGTCCTTGTCGAGAAGCTTTTCGCAATGCTCGAGCTTCGTCTTGAGGATGCTGTTTTCTACCTCTAGCAAGCCCTTCTCCATGTTGTGCGTGCGCTCGCTCAAGCTGGTGCCGCCGACGCCAGGGCTGTCCAGCGGGCTGGTCGAGCCGTTGCCGCTAGGCGCTGCAGCACTGCGCCGGAGCATCACAATGGTCTCGTGCTGCTCGTCAAGCTGCTTGCGCAAGTTCTGGATGATGGTGTCTTTCTCGGCGTGCGAGTCCATTTCATTCTTGCGCACGTTGAGGGCGATATTCTTGGCGCGAGACGCGAAGCGGACGGTATTGGTCGTTTCGGTTGAGGACTCGGCTTTCGAATCGATGGTGCAGATGGTCGTAATGATACTGTCTCCTGTCAATGCTGGCTGAAGGATGCGGGTCAACTTTGAGTCACGGTACGGTATGTGGCCGGCTGCGGGAGACGGCTGCAGGCCATTGGCCTGGCTTCCCAACATGCTAAGTTTGGCTATGACCGTTCCAAGCGCTAGCAATGACTTGTTGATGAACGCACCCTCCTTCCGGCGTACTATCTGTGTCACTGCTCTCTCTGAGCCGGCTAAGTCACATAGCGACAAGGTGCTGGTGGCTTCGGACCCGGTTTTGAGGTCATATCGGGTCAACCGAAGCAACACAATTGCATGGGAACGCGAGGATCGGGTGTTGAAGTCGGTTTCGCCCGTCTTCCGATTTCTGTCGCCTGTCGCAATCCACTTCATCACGTCCTCGTGGCTAGAAACCAACTGCTCGGTAAGATCGACGACCTTCACGCCATATTTCGAATCGTCGCGTATTTTGAGTCCGGTGGCATTTCTGCTAGGTTGTCCGGTACTTCCAGCCTGCCGGTCGACGTAGTTTAACAAATCGTAGATCTTCTCGTTGTAGATTTCCAAGTACGATACCTTGACCTCGTATGCGAGGCTCGCGCCGTGATGTTCGGAGGAAATCCGATCAAAAATATTTCCAACACATTGGGGAATTAAGCCTGGTTCTTGTTTATTCCCACTCATGGTGAACGTTTTTCCAGAGCCTGTCATACCGTATGCAAATATCGTGGCGTTATACCCCTCAAACAACTTGTCGATTATTGGGACCCCAAGGGCTTGATATACCTCCTGGTTGCACACCCCCTTCGTAAATACATGGTCGAACTGAAACTCCCCAAACTCGGTGTGTATTAACCGATCGTTCGATGCGTACCACGGATCCTTCGTGGAAGACTCCGACGGCTTAATTCTGATCGCCACCGACACATTGCCCGTGTATCCGCTTCCGATCGCATTCCCAACGCTCGCGCCACTGGCGCTGCTCGGCGCATCGGGTGACTGCGGACTGCCTGCACTCCCGCCACTTTCGGAGCCCTTGAGCAAGGGTGAGGCCTGCATATACGGACTGCTTGGCCTGCTGTATATCCCGTCGGGCGTAACAAGCGGTGTTATAAAAGCTGTCTGCCCCTGTGCTGGCCCTCCAATCCGCTTTTGCGGGCCAGGATGAGCACCCAATGCGAAAGATCGCGACCCGGGAGTTTGTGGCAGCGATGCGCCCGCCGAGCCGACATGCTCGGCCGTTGCAACCCGCGCTACCATCATCATTCACTCGGTCAGTTGCTTTTACGTTATACGCGCGCCTAGATAGCTCTCCAATGTTGCAGGCAGCGGCCTACTTTATCCTGATATCCTAATTCCGTACCTACTGCCCACGATTCCCAAGTTTCCTCAGGTCTAAGCGTCTAGCAGAAAAGCGTATCTAACTGTTGGTTGTGATTGGTCTCCTTTGAACCTTAGAAGCTCTTCGTCTCGGCTATCCCTTCGGCTTAGCTATTGTATTCCTACTTTATGCAACTACTCTGTATCCTGTAACCAGAAAAACGGTATAATTAACCCTCGAGCCCGCCATTTTCTCTTTTAGGGCCTGTCACGATTTTGTTACCTAATTAACTAAAATGTCAACAATCTGTGACACAGATTCTCAAAACAGAAATAGTGACATTTTCATTTTGCACTACCGAACTATACACACAGTAGCCTATATCAAGCAAGCGTAAGAATCACAACGGGGATTGATAGGTCGCATCTTTTGTCCGAATTTAGCTTACCTTGATAAGCGCTATATACAGACGGTTAAATCGTCCTATGCGAGTACTGTAAGTTGCTGTTAACAGCACGCAGGGAATTCAAACGGCGGTCGCCAAGCCAACAGCGTTATTGCCAAAGTCGTAGATAGAGTAGTATCTGCGCAAGAACACATCTCCGATGATGGCGACCTTGCCCGCAGAGTCTATGTCGAGCTGGACGATCGCTGGCATGCAGCGAGCAGATTGGCCAGGTACTGAGATGATGTAATCCTCTCCGGAAATGGAGAATTTGTGACCTCCGAAGCCAAATGTGAGTGGGGGAGCCGTCTGCTTGTTGGCGCAGTCCACGTAAACATTCCCCTGGCGGTCCTTGGTGACGCCGGACAACTTGGAGATGAACTGGTTGAAGAGCTCTGATGGGAACGTGATTAATGACGTACCGCTGTCAATCGCGGCGCCATAGTTCTCCAATGGGATATTGTCGTCGCCCACTGTCACAGAGTCGAACACCACCTCCCAGTACGCCTGGCGGCGAACGGGGAGCCACGCGATCTCGCCCTTAAACTTAGTTTCGTCGTAGCCGCCAAGCACAAGCTGGCCGTTCCCTTCGCCGGTCTTCATATCGTCCAGGTACATCCCAAACACAGGCTCCTTCACGAGTTTCTTTTCCATCAACTGCTGGAAGGGCGGGGTGACCCCGTAGCCGAGGCTGGGGTACGCCAAGCCCAGGATACCGTCGAACGCCGCAAAGACGAAAACAGATCCGGGCTCGTCGGTCGTCTCGGTGAACTGCTGGCCGGGGATCTCCAGGTCGCTGATGCGGAACGTGTCCTCTGACACGTAGCCCATGATGGACCCGGAACCATACGTCACGCCCGTCAACGTGCCGTTCTCCTTATACGTGGACGAGCGGTCGTGGTCGTATCTCTTGTGGAGCCTGCAGGCCATCGCCCGGCACTCTTTGCCCGGCACCCACAGAGTGGACGACCCGGTGTCAACGACGACCCGGAAGTCCTGCGGCGGCGTCCCGATGGTCACGTCTGCAGCGTAGATGTTGTTTGCAAGGTTGGCCAGCTCCGAAACGTGGCCATCGTTGTTCTTGGCGAAAAGATTGTACTCGTTCTGGATGCTTGGGTCGCTGACGACCTTGCTGAGCGCGTTCAGGTACTTCTGGCCCACGCTGGCGGCGCGCTGCTTCATCGACAGCTCCTCCGGAGTTATGTCGAAACTCTGCTTGTGCAAAGTCGCCTTGTAGACGCCGCCCTCTGCATTGGCAAACGACGGTGCGAGTAGAGCAGCTAGTGGTAGGAGAGTCTGGAAGCGCATACTGTGACTCTTGTTGAGCTACCATAACTCGACTACAACTCTGGAAATACTACCATATTATATAGGAGCCGCCCAGGCCGTGTGGTACCGCCCACTCGTCATCTAATGATGTCTTCAAGACATGAGCAGCCACCTCGGGGGCATTTTTCCGGCCGGAGGAAATTCTTCTAATGAATAAGCACATTTGCCGTACAGGTGATAAGGCGATGTAATTGATTCGGCACTCTATCGGTCCAGAATCCGATTCAACTGCATATTTCGTCCAAAGAGCGCTAAATGCGGGCGTCTAACGGGACTCGCACCGCGCTTCTATGGCGACGGGCCGTGAACATTTCCTACGATACGCAATTTTTAGGATGCGATGCGATATTAATCCCGCCAAGTAAAGCAATTAGAGCTTAAAGTGGCAGCCTTGCGTCCACTTGTCTTGGATAATATTTCGCATTCTGGTTTTCTGTGCTCCGTACTGTTGTCTAGTGCTTACAGCCGTGCTTATGCTCGAACGATAAGATATTTCGTTAGTTGGTCGCACTTAGATTGTCAGTCACCCTCCGTATTGTCTGCCTGCCCAGACGAAATTAATGTGGAGCCACTTTAGTTGGCTCCGGGAACGCGCAGCACACGTGGCGCTTTAGCCGTCGCCGACCATGAAATGCGAACGCACAATGGTTCACTACAGACTTTTATTGCAGTATATATTAATCGGGTCATATTCAAGCCGCGCGCGCGCAGTGCAGTGGGAACAAATACTGCGTCTACACTGCAGACGCAACCCCGATCGTGTTGTCGCCGAAGTTGTAGATGGTGTAGTATCTTCTGAGGAAGGTGTCGCCCAGGATCACTTCTCCAGTCACGCGGGAGTTGCCCGAGACGGCGAGGATACACGTGTTCCTGCCCAGCTGCATGACGTAGTCCCGGGCCGAGAGCTTCAGGGCCACGCCGCCAAAATCTAGGGTTAGGTCGGGCCCGGAGTTGACGGTGGAGCAGTCCACATAGTCGGTGCCGTCGTCGTGGCTCGCGCCGGGGAACTGCGACACGAAGTCCGTGTAGGTGTCCTCGGGCATGATGATGAACGAGGAGCCCGTGTCGAAGACGGCAGTGAGGCCCTGGACGTCCAGCGCGAAGTTGCCGACCTTGAACGCGGACAGATCTGTCTCCCAGAACGCCTTTCTCAAGACGGGGAGCCACTTTATGTCGCCCTTGAACTTTTGGGTGTTATAGCCTCCTAGGACGATCTCCCCCACGGGCGAGTTCCTGTTTTGGGCGTTCGAGATATAGATTCCGAACATAGGATCTTTGAGTCCGCCGCTGTCGATCAAGGTGTTGATGGGCGGCTTGATGCCGTAGCCGATCGAGGGGTAGCCGATGCCGATGATTCCGTCGAACCGGGCGCCCGAGAAGTCGTCGCCGATGGCTTCGGCCTCGCCGAAGCCCTGGTTCTCGATCTTCGCGCCCGCGAAGTAGAGTGTGTCGTAGCTGACGCGCGCCTTCGCGTCGCCCTTGACGTACTGCAGCCTCAAAGTCTTGTCCGTCGCCTTGAACGTTGACGAGGCGCCCGAGCGGTATCTGTTGCGCGTTCTGCAGATCTGCGACGTGCACCTATCCGAGGGGATCCACAGGAGCGAGGATCCGGTGTCAAGCGCGACCCGGAAGTTCTGAGCAGGCGTGCCCAGGGTGATGTCCACCGAATACTGAAAGTTCTCGAAGTTGTACACGTTGGCGCTGAACTTGCCGCCGCCCACCTGGAGCTCCTCGTCCTCAACGGTCCGGCGGGACAGCTCGTGTCTGGCCGCAACGGCCTCGACGTGCCGCGAGATCAACTCCGGGTTGCTGACGACGTCAACACCGTCCCGGTACACCTGTGCATAGAATACTCCGTTTTCGGCGCTGATGCTTGGCACCAGCAACACAAGCAATGACAACAATTGCAACTTCATCTCTGCTCGCCTGGTTGCTCCACGACCGTTCCCATCAACCCAGTCCAACGGCTACCTTTTATACGGTTGGTCCAGCACACGCCGCTATCATTCCCAGCCAGCACCAGCGCACACATGAAGCAGCCCATTGCTTGCCGCCGTCCGCAAACGCTGTGACTTTCCTCGGCCAGCTGTGTGAGCGGATTCTGTTATGAGCATTTCGCACCCACTGGAATGGCAGATCGCCGCCGCCTCCTCACACCTCGGAACCGAAGCGTTCCACAATTGAGAAGCCGGGGAATTGGCCCAGTTGCACGCGGCTTATCGCCCGCGCATTATCACAGGCCATGCCCGATTGATAGCAGGATTGTCCACGGCTAATACTCGGATGGAGCAACTCTTACCAAAAACGAAACACGGGTTCCGCGCTCGAGGCGAGGCATTGTGTGATTGAATCCTCGGAATGCATCGCGACTACTCCGGACGCACCCTCGGGCGGCACAGTCTGTGGTATTGTTCCGGCAAGCACAGCTCCACTACATTGCGCCTCTTGTGTGGGCCGCGTACGATGGGCAATGGTCACCCGCGACCAGAACGCATTGGCAGAGAAGTAGCAACCCCTGTCAAGTATCGCATCACCGAGTCGCTGGGGTCGCTGAGGTCGCTGGAACCGTATGTGGGGTAAGCTACTTGCGAAGTTGGACACAGCCACAGTTCTTCTGCCCGACGAGTTCTGGCCATTGAGGACAGCGGACAATGAGCGGCCCGCGCGCACGGAACGGATAGCGTAGTCGAATCTGGCGATGGATGCCCCAATGTATCTCGCGGCCGGTAGCCAGTAGACGCTAGGAGCGCAACATTGTCCTTGCGAGCGAACGGCAGAGTTCCGTAGGCACACAGCGTTTTGTACCGTGGAAGGACGAGCGCGCCCTTCTCTTGCGCCGGGTGCGCCTGTGCATTATGAGGTGCATTGCATCGGAAACTGACATGGTTCTACCCCTACGCAGAAAGATAGCGGGTCGCGCACGGGAGACGGCCGCATGCGGCAAGCGGAACGGTAGGATGGGCGCCGACAATGGAAGAGTAGCGGTGTAACGTAGCGCATGCATAATTTAACAGCGGTCGAGCGGTTCGGCGCGGAAGGGCCCGGGCTGCTGCGGTGCGCAGTTGTTAGGCAGTGTGCGATCGGCTGCGTTACGTAAGACAAGCACAATGCCACTCCGCCGGAGGGCATCGTGTCTCACCGGTATCTATGTACAGGCTGAGCCGCACACAAATTGCCCACTAAAAACGGGCGGAGAGCGATGGGTCGTGATTCGTGAATTTCTATAAGAATTGGAGGCTATCCTCATTTCGGTCAGCTTGTGCGAGTTTGGCACGTTTGGCCT